>NC_081861.1:1617500-1966666 GCF_963259705.1 Myotis daubentonii | reverse complement strand
AAAGGACTATAGGGGGAGTTATTACTTAGTCTTTGGCAAGAAGCATGATGGGAAAAGAAAGCCAGTTAGATCTCCCACTTCCAGCCAAATAGAGAGGACTTTGCTTTCAGATTCTTTTAGAAGGAGACAAGGTAATGGAGGAGCAAGCTGAGTATTTTGCATTTGTTAAGAGCTCCATTCTTTTCAAGCCACTGCCTTGATGTTATCTCTTTGGCACCTCACAATGACCTAATCAGATAGGCAGGGAAGGCACTGATTGACAGTCAATATGGTAAAAGTGTATTTTGTGATTCTTACCTTATATTAAAAAATAAGAGGGCTCAGCTGGTCTGACTCAGTGGTGGAGCGTCCACCTATGAACCAGGAGGTCATGGTTCAATTCCCGGCCAGGGCTCATGCCCAGTTTGCAGGCTCAATCCCCAGTGTGGGGCCTGCAGGAGGCAGCTGATCAATGTTATTTTCTCATAACTGATGTTTCTGTATCCCTCTCCTTTCTTCTCTGAATCAATGCAAAATATATTAAAAATACTAGTATAAGGGTGATTATCAGAGAAGGGACCTTTCTGATATCACAAAACCAGTGGGCAGCAGAAGCAGGGTGGAGCCATGTGCTCACTTACCAGTACTGAGCCTTTTCTTTGCAGTGCCTCTCTGCTAGTAAGACATTCTCCCTAGCAAACATTTCCGTTCTGCTCTGAGACTATAGCAGTGCTACTGTGGAGGTAGTACCCCTGAGCCACCCCTGGCACCACAAAGCTTATAACTCTTTCCCAGGAGTTGTGAGAGGCCTTCTGTACTTGTCCACCTTTACATCCCAGAAGCTACCTTCCCATTTTAAAAATTGAGATTATTCTTGTGCCGGGAGCCGGTCCATGCTTGCTGTTTCAAGGGACCTGGCATATATGGCATACGGTTCTAAATATGTTTGCTCACCTTCTTGGCGCTGTGTTTTAACCAAGGTCACCTCTCCGAGAAAGGTTGAATCCCCAGGTAGGGATTTTCCCCTGAAGTTAGGGAGGGAATAAAACCCCTCAACTAAGTGCCAGGCGGGTAATTAATCCCTTTAACTACGAACAATCATGCTTAAACTACATAATCTTTTCTCCCTGGAATGGAGATAAGAAACGCCCTAACCTTTGTAATAGAGATTGATAGGATTGAATCAACTGGTATAAATACAGTTGTAACAAGACAGAAACACTCAGAACTTAGAACAGAATCAAGAAGACAGAACCTACACGGAGCCTAGAGACAGAAGAACTTTGCTGGAGAGAGCATGCCGGAGGATCCTGGAGAGGGACTGGCCTCGGAGCCTGGAGGCGGAGCCTGGCGAGAGAGCATGGCAGAGGATCCTGGACTGAACCTGACTGCGGAGATTGGCAGGAGAGCCTGACTAGAACCTGGTGACTGAACCTGGCTGGAGATCTGAAGCAGAACCTCTCTGGAGATCCAGACCAGAACTTGGCTGGAGATCTGGGCTAGAGATCCTGGCTAGGCTGCTGATCAACTGAACACTGTCTCCATGTCCTTCCTTCTTTGCCGACTCCGTCCACACCTTTGGGGACCCCTGGACCCGCTGGGGTTGGACTCCGGCATTCTTGTAACTTGTTCATAGAGCAGTACTCTTTTAAACTTCATGTGCACAGAGCTGCCTAGGAACTGAGTTGATGTTAACATATACAGGCTCCACCTCCTAGCAATTCTGACTAATTAGAATCGGAACGGTGCCCATGACTGCATTTTTACGAGTGCAACCATGTGATTCTGATGGAGGTGATACATAGAGAATTTTGAAAGATGCTACCTGACATCCATCTCCTTACCAGTATGTGTTGTAACAAAGAGCTAAAAGACACACGTGAGCACACACATGAATATACACACAAAGGAATATCTTACTATATGCAGTATTTTTTCTTAAAAGGTCATATGTTTATTGTATTTCATAAATCAGTTTACATGTAAAATAGTGCTTTATATTCAAATACTAGAGGCCCGGCGCACAAATTTTGTGTGCAGGTACGGTCACTAGACCTGGTCTGCGATCAAGGCAATCTTTCCCAGCTGCCCGCAGCCAGCCTTGCCCCCTGCCACCACCCACTCGCAGTTCCCCATTCGCCTTCAGGCGATCAGAGCCTGCTGGCCTGGAACAGGAATCAAGAGGTGGTCACTGTGCCTCATAGTGACTGGTCCAGTGGTCGTTCTGGTTGTTCTGCTGTTAGGGTCAATTTGCATATTACCCTTTTATTATATAAGATAGAGCCTGGTGCACAGGTGGGGGCTGGCTTGGCTGCCCTGAAGGGGGCCTCAGATCAGGGTGAGGGGTCCTTGCCAGGGGGTGGGGCCAGCCGGGGAAAGGGGCCGTGGGCAGTTTGCAGACCAGCCACACCGCCGGCTTTGTCAGGAAGGACGTTCAGAAGACATCCGGTCTATCAGATTAATTAGCATATTACCCTTTTATTAGTATAGATTATCCCCAAGGAAAAAACTGCATCTTAAAGATCATTTAATTCATATCAACAAAGCACAATTCCGGTGCCTAGTACTGGTTGAATTGGTATTGATTGAATGAGCAAATATTCTCTTTGTTGAAAGCTGAGACAGGTCTGAGTATAACTTGATGACAAGTCAAAGACTCATTCATCATATAGCAGTACCTCTTAACATCATGCCCTTCTATCTCTACTTAATAATTTTAAAGCACCGCTCTTATTTAGGATTCAGAAGGGTGAAAGACAAAATACAATATGGACACTGAACTACTGTAGCTTTGTGAATGAGAACCCTTTAGAAAAGTAGTTACTTTACCCTCAGGGTCTTTCTTTCTTCTCTATCCTTCAAAGTCATAACCTTAGCCTTGCCAGGAGACTTTATAATCTACTATATTTATCACTCCAAAAGAAGGAGAAGGGTGTGACAAGTGGAATCAACATAAATCCTCATATTCCCCTTTCCCAAATGACAGCGAAGACAAGCTTTGTTTGCAAACCAACAAATTACAACATAGAATTTAGCAAAGTGAACTAGAGTCTCCTAAACAGTTGTGAAATGGTGATACGTAGGTTCACTAAAACGGAAGCCAGGAAGACTTTTACTGACCTGGCTGGGGATAGCAAAATACAGCCAAGAACTGGCTTTGTATGCCTCTCAAGCAGGCATTTTTTAGAGCTACTAAATAGAGGTATTCAGCTGATTTGTTTATGTGACAGGTTGCCTGTTAACAGAAAAATATTGATTCCTCTGACTTAGCAATGAGGCTCCTAAAGCACTTCATCCCTAAACTCATAAATTGGTAATAAAAAAAATTAAGCTTTCCCAAGGAGTTTGCTTGGCTTCAAACATTTGATTGAATAAGGCCTAGGTATTTTTTCCTGATTCTGCAATTAAAAGCCAGACTTTCCACTTTCTCTTGTTTGCTTATCGGATAAGCCTTTTGAAAAATGGAACTTATACTTAGTGTGTTTTATTTGAACTTCAGTGATGATGTGCATCTCAGCAGTAAATTTTTAAATAGCTGGGTTATATATGCTGAATAAATGATGAACCCAATTGTGCTTTCAGCTATTCTCATAGAGCTCTGGAAGGTAATCAGGGTCAAGACTGAGAGACAGAAAGATTGGAAGAGAGAAAGATTTAATATATGCCATGTTCTGTCAAATGAAAGATATATTTGGTAGAATTTATCAGTGAAGCTATCTGGGCATAAAGTTTTCTTTGTGGGAAGATTTTCAACTATAAAATCAATTTTTAAATGGATGTAGGCCTACACAGATTATTTATGTCTTATTTTTTTTCTTTTAAAAATATTTTAAAATAATTTTTAGCGAGAGGAAGGGAAAGAGAGATAGAGATAGAGATAGAGATAGAGATAGAGATAGATAGATATTTAGAAGATTGATAGATAGATATAGATAGATGATAGATAGATGATAGATGATAGATAGATAGATAGATAGATAGATAGATAGATAGATAGATGATAGATATAGATATAGAGTTCAGAGAGGAAGGGAGTGCTACTGGGGATAGAGCCCACAACTCAGACATATACCCTGAATGGAAATTTAACCCTCAACCTTTCAGTGCATGTCATCATGCCCAACCAACAAAGCCACACAGGCCAGGTTTTTTTATGTCTTTTTGAGGAAGCTTGGTAGATTATCTTTCAAGGAATTTTTTGCATTTCATCTAAATTTTCAAATTTACTAGTATAAAGTTATTCATGACATTCACTTCTTACCCTTTTAGTATATGTGATATCTGTAATATCACCTCTCTCATTCCTGATATTAGTATTATGTACTTTGTCTTTCTTTTTCCTAAGAGATCTAGTTAAAGGTTTAGCAATTTTATTGGAGTTTTTTTTCAAAGTAAGAAGTATTGGTTTCATTGATTTACTTTTCTGTTTCTTTGTTTTCTGTTCCACTGAATTTAGCTTTGATGTTTATTAATTCCTTTCTTCTGCTTACTTTGCTTTTCTTTTTCTAGTTTCTTTAGGTGGAAGCTTAGGTCATTGATTGAGACTGTCTTTTCTAATATAAGCATTTAGTGCTATAAATTTCTTCTTAAGTACTTCTTTAGAAACAGTCCATGAATTTTGATATGTTGGGTTTTCATTTTCACTTAGTACAAAATTTAGTCAACAACAGACCGCATATAGAAATATGGTCCCATAGATTCTAATGTAACTGAAAAATTCCTATAACCTAGTGACATTGTGCCCATCACAATATCATAGTGCTAACTAAGCACTACTCAAATGTTTGTGGTGGTGCTGCTGTAAACAAACCTACGGCAATGCTAGTTGTATAAGAGTGTAGCATACCTGGTGAGGTTGAGATGGCCAGGGTGAGGTTGAGACGGCCCCAGTGAGGTCGAGACGGCCCCGGTGAGGTCAAAACGGCCCCAGTAAGATTGAATCGGCCCTGGTGAGGCTGAAACAGCCCCGGTGAGGCTGAAACGGCCCCAGTGAGGCTGAGACAGCCCCGGTGAGGTTGAATCGGCCCCGGTGAGGTCGAGACGGCACCAGTGAGGTTGAGACGGCACCGGTGAGGTCGAGACAGTCCTGGTGAGGTCAAGACTGCCCCAGTGAGATTGAAATGGCCCCTGTGAGGCTGAGATGGCCCCGGTGAGGCTGGGACAGCCCTGGTGAGGTTGAGATGGCCCCAGTGAGGTTGAATCGGCCTCGGTGAGATCAAGACGGCACCAGTGAGGTCGAGAAGGCACTGGTGAGGTCGAGATGGCACCAGTGAGGTTGAGACGGCCCCAGTGAGGTTGGGACAGCCCTGGTGAGGTTGAGACAGCCCCAGTGAGCTTGCAACAGCCCTGGTGAGCTTGCAACGGCCCTGGTGAGGTTGAAACGGCCCCGGTGAGGTTGCAATGGCCTCTTTGAAGTTGAGGCAGCCCCTGGGAGGTTGAGGCAGCCCTTGTGAGGCTGAGATGGCCCCTGTGAGACTGGGACAGCCCCTGGGAAGCTGAGAAAAATACCACATGAACTCACTCATTTATGGATAATAAGGACCATTATAGACTGATGAACAAAAATGGATACAGAGGCAGAGCAGCATTGAGCAGAATGTCAAACTACAGTGGGAATCCTGGGAGGGATTGGGGGAGGGTAGGAGATCAACCAAAGGACTTATATGCATGCATATGAGAATAACTAATAGACACAAAACACTGGGGGGTGGGGGAAGCTGGGGGAATGTCAAGGGGGGGGGGAAGGAGACATGTGTAATACTCTTTGTAATACTTTAAGAAATAAAAAAAATTTAAAAAGAGTCTAGCATATAATGGTACAATTATATAAATTACATAATAGGTGATAATGATATTAAGATGATGTTACTGTTTTATATATTTACTATATTATACTTTTTATCATTACTTTATAGTGTATTCTTACTACTTGTAAAAATATTACAGTTTGTTGTAAAACAGTATGCCATGTTAGGCTGGTAACAGCCTGATTCATCTTGTGTGTACTTCATTTCTTGATAGCATTATTTTCTCTTGTGCATAATTTATTCTCATATTGTTCTGTACAGTAGTATGCTATAGAGGTTTGTAGTCTCTGAGCAATAAACTATACCATACAGCCTAGGTTTGTGTAAGTACACTCTATGATGTTTGCACAATGACAAAATTGCCGAACAATGCATTTCTTAGAATGTAGCTCCATCATTAACTGGCACATGATTGCACTCCATAATTTCTCTTTTGATTTCTTCTTTAATCCATGTGTTATTTTAAAGTGTGTTATATTATTTAATTCTGTAATATTTGGGGATGTTACACATATTTATATTACTGATAATCAATTCTATTGTGGTTAGTGAACCTAATTTTTGTAACATACATACTTTCAAATTTGTGTTATGTTCCAGCATATGGTCTATTTTGGTAAATGTTCCTTGTGTAATGAAATGGAGATGTTTTGATGCTCTTATTGAGTGGATTGTTCTAAAATGTCAATCAGGTAAAGTTGTTTGATAGTGTTATTTAAGTCTTCTATGTCTTTGCTTATTTTCCATCTACTTATTCTATCAATTATTGAACTATTAACCTCCAACTATAATTGTGTATTTGTCTATTTCTTCTTATAGCTCTATCAGTTTGTGCTTCATGTATTTTAAAGCTGTTTTATTATGTTAATAAACATTTAAGTTGGTTATGTCCTTTTGATGAGTTAGCCCTGTTTTCATGGCCTTCTCAATCCCTGGCAATATTCCTTGCTGTAATATCTTTTTTGTTTCTCATTAATATAGCCACTAAAGCTTTCATTTGGTAAGTGTTAGTATAATTATCTTTCACCATCCTTTTACTTTTAACCTATTTGTGTTATAATATTTAAATTGTATTTCTACTGACAACATATAAGTGTAAGCCCATGTTTGCCCCCACCTGTAAATGGTCCCAATGTAAATATATGTTGAGTGAACAATGAGATGGCTCTGGACTAGAGAGTTTAGCAAGACATTCATGCTTACACAGAGAAACAAAGATACAGATAGTGCAGACACACACATTTTATTGTTTGTTTGATACATCTGCTGCTTTGAGGTTTATATTTAATGTGAGCCTGTTGAATGATTTACAGGTATATTCATGCACTGAGATAAAGGGCTTTATTATAAATCTCCCTCCTTGTGCTGCAGGATACTATGCATTTTTCAATGCTGTAAACATAAATAGAAAAGTGCTTTGTTTGTGACAAGGACAAACATCAGCTTGAATTTGAGTTCTCATTATTATAGCCCTGATCCAAGAGGTAAGCTTAGAAATGCTTTATACTTATTTTTTGTACCCAAAGTTTACTTTATTGTTTTTATAATTCTTTATTGTTGAAAGTACTACATATGTCCCCTCTGTTCCCCCTTTGACTCCCTCCAGTCCACCCCCCGACCCCAGGCCCTCACCACCCTGTTGTCTGTGTCCATGGGTTATACATATATGCATACAAGGTCTGTAGTTGGTTACCTCTCACCCACCCTCCCCCACCTTCCCTCCAAGATTCCACACACTGTTCCATGCTTCCATGTCTCTGGATCCACTCAGTTCATCAGTTTATTCTGTTACTTAAATTCCACATATGAGGGAGATCATGTGATCCTTTTCTTTCTCTGACTGACTTATTTCACTTAGCATGATACTCTCAGGTCCCTCCATGCTGTCTCAAAGGGTAAGAGATCCTTCTTTTTTATAGCCACGTAGTATTCCATGGTATAAATGTACCACAGCTTTTTACCCATTCATCTACTGATGGGCACTTGGGCTGTTTCCAGATCTTAGCTATTGTAAATTGTGCTGCTATGAAAATAGGGGTGCATATTGTATGGGAGAACATATTTGGCAATGATACATCTGACAAAGATTAATATCAAAAATATATAAGGAACTCATACAACTTAACAAAAGGAAGACAAACAATCTAATTTAAAAATGGGCAAAGGACCTAAATGGACACTTTCCAAAGAGGACATACAGTGTTTTAGGTGTTTTTTATAGAATCCTATATAATAAAGAGGTGATATGCAAATTAACCTCACACCCTCACAAGATGCCTGCCTAGGAGGCAGAGCTTTTGACGCTGACTGGCATAGAAACCAACCAATTAGAACCAATAGCAGCCTAGGAGGCGGAGCTTTTGACGTTGAGTGGCATGGAAACTGACAAATAAGAACCAAATCTGGGTGAACTGCAAGGGCAGAACCTAAGATGGGAGCTGAGGAGGGGTTTTAAGGGCAATAGCTGTTTGGTGTAAGGTGTAAGAAAGCAGTTCAATTTTTTAATGTCCAGTTTGGCAGTATAGTGCATATGGCTGGCTATCAGTACAGATATAGAGATTATGTATATTTGTCGGCTAAGAGCATCTCCTCCTGCTGAAAAAGGCTTCCCTCCCCCCATTTATATAATCTATCTATACTAATAAAAAGGTAATATGCTAATTAGATCGGGTCGACCGGCCATTTTCTGACGTCCAACTTCCTTTCAGACAAAGCCATGGTGGTGGGGGCTGAGGCAGAGGCAGTTAGGGGCGATCAGGCCGTCAGGGGAGAGCAGTTGGGAGCGAGATCAGGCCAGCAGGGGAGGGCAGTTAGGGGCAATCAGGCAGGCAGGCAGAGAGGTTAGGGGTGATCAAGCAGGCAGGCAGAGGGGTTAGGGGTAATCAGGCATGCAGGTAGAGGCAGTTAGGGGTGATCAGGCAGGCAAGTCAGCAGTTAGGATCCAGTGGTCCCTGATTGCGAGAGGGATGTCCGACTGCCAGTTTAGGCCTGATCCCTGTGGGATGTCCTGTGGGATCAGGCCTAAACCGGCAGTTGAACATCCCCAAGGAGTCCCCCATTAGAGAGGGTGGAGGCTGGGCTGAGGGAACCCTCCCCCATGCACGAATTTTGTGTACTGGGCCACTAGTATTGTTATAATATCCTCCCCTTGGGAAAAAAGAAGCAAACATCATTTTAGCTATGTTTGGAGTTCAGAGAGCAAGTGCATTTTGGCTCAAGATATACCATGATATCAGAATTAACTTGGTAGTGGTTATCATGATGGTTATCATGACATAGCCAAGTAATTGTTTCTATTTCTACTATTAAAATCTATCTCCTTGCCTGGCCAGTGTGGCTCAGTGGTTGAGCATCCACCCATGAACCAGGTGAAGGTTTGATTCCTGGTCAGGGCCCATGCCCAGGTTGCAGGTTCAATCCCCAGTGTGGGGTGTGCAGGAGGCAGCTGATTCTCTCTCATCATTGATGTTCCTATCTCTCTCTCCCTCTCCCTTCCGCTCTGAAATCAATTAAAAAAAATTAAATTTTAAATCTGTCCCTTTAAGGAAAATGTAACATACCTCTATTTCCAGAGTACCAGCAGAGAGAGAGAAATAGCAAAGACTTGGCCCAATTCAGTTGAAGAGGAGTGATTAGTGGAGAATCTCATCAGTACTCTGAATGTTACAGATGGGATTTCATCCATCCTGTTAGGGGACCTTATGCAAGCCTCTGGTTCCCATATATACAGGGCCAGCACAGCTAAGTTTTGAATATCTCCTTTGCTAGAAATCATTTTATTCTGAGAGGAAAAGGTCACAGTCTATAAACATTTTTATTTGTCACATTTTACCACATGGGGAAGAGTTAGGGGATGAATATTTGATGTTAGTTTATTTAAAACACACACCTAAATAGGCCTCTTTCACTTTGTTAGAGAACTTTTTATAATAATGCTCCATTTAATTGAAACATGTTGCTGAGCTAAGGAGAAATGAAATAGACTTATAAATCAACAAGTGAGGCTAGAAGTGATTTTGCAGTATGGAGTCACAGCCATAAAACATTCAAATCCAGTAGCTAGCATGGTATCTATTACCCATAGTATAAACTGTGCAAAACAAAATGTTACAATTGAGTTAACAGAGTTTTAAATGACATTGACTAGAACATCAATAGAAAAAATAGAAGAAAAAAAATTTGATTGCATCACAAAGTCCTTGTGGATCAATAACACACAATAACATGGGCACAAGAAGCAGTCAGTGACAGAAGACATTTAATGATTCAAGAGCACATTAAGTTCATGAAAATAATAAGCTCACAATGTTGCATAGTACCTTCTTCCGAATCAATAGCTACGGTATTGAATATATGAAAGTGGAATATTTTTAAAGGTGTAATAATAAGGGTGAAAAAACTGTGCAAATCTGCTTATCTGTAGTATATCTCCAGTATATAGTTACATAAGAATAAAATTAAAAGGTTTAACATAGAGTCAATCCAGAAGTGCTTCCCATAACGAAGTTATTAGTGGACACATGGGTGAGCCATGGTTAATTATACTGTGTCAACGAAGGGCTCTCTGCTTAAGCATCCTATCTAATAATAGACAAACATGGTAATTGACTGTACCTTCGCTATGCCTCCCATTGGCTAATCAGCACAATATGCAAATTAACCACCAACAAAGATGGCGGTTAATTTGCATACTGCGCAAAGCCGCAGAGCGAAGACTGAAGGCAGCTCTGGCTGGAGCGAAGGCCTGGGTCCCGGGTGCTGGAGGAAAACCGGTGCCAGCAGCCAGGGGAAGGGAAGGCCTATTGCACAAATCTTTTCATGTAACAGGCCTCTAGTCTCTTTTAAAAATGCAAAATCTTATATGCTGAATTCATTTACCCATTTCCACTGGGTCATGAAGGAAGAAGTGTGTTAACTGCAGTGTAAGCATCCCTAAGCCCCATCCCACTTCAGGAATTCTGACGAGTGTGAGATGAGGACAAACTGATGCTCAGAAGATCTCCAGCGAGAGAAATGGCAGCCAATGGAACCTATTTTCTGTACCCCTCCCAGCCCCCCTACACCATGTCCTTTGTTTCAGCAACCAAAGTAAGTTTTCAAAAGAATGCATTCAAAATCTCAAAATATTCCCTTTCTAAAATAGCCTTCACTCTGAACAAATATTCTCATCATACTTCTTATGTCAGCATACCTCTTACATTAGTGCCTTTAGTCTTTCGTTTCTCTCTCTCTCTCTCTCTCTCTCTCTCTCTCTCTCTCTCTCTCTCTCTTCACTCACTCACTCTCTTATTAATCCTCTTTCTTATTCCTATACCTATGAATAGTAGTGAATGAAAGTGCATATATACTTTATTTGTTCTATTTATTGAATGTTTATGTTCTCCATTCCTTTCATATAACTTAAACAGTCTAATGTTTTACATTTCTCTCTTTTTGAAAAATAAAATCTCACATTTTCCTTTTTTGCACTGATCATCAGTGGATTCTACCTCCTTTGAGCCACTTATCCTTAAAAGGAAACAAGCCTCACTTTCATTCTTAACTTATGTCTATGAAGAATTTATTTTCATAATAGGGGCTTTCCAATTTTATCTTGCAGGAAGAATTTGGGTTACCACAACTTCTAGACTCCAACTCTTGATTTTCTTTGTTAAAAATGAGAATTAACACTTCTGTCTTTCTATAATTTTATGCATACAGCTTTGTATATGTCTTCCCCGATTTCCATTCTATTCTTGCGACACTTTACCTTACCCTTGGAAATGAAGGATTATGCTTAGGAGAAATTATTTTCTTTCCTTATATTCTCAACCAAACACTTTTTTATTTTTGCCTTAGAGCCTCATTCACCTCCTGATTTAGCCAAAAAAATAGCGTGTTCTAAAATAATAGCATCTTGGGGTTAGAAGTTATTAGTCAATGTCTCTAATTTAACTTAGTTGCCCCACAGCTGCAGTCTTTGGATAAAGGATGTGATGAGCCATAAGGTTCATGGCTTATTCAACTTTACTAACATTTATAAAGCCAGGCACTGGAGACAGAATTCAAAACTGAATAATATGTGGTTCCTGTGAAGCTCATAATCTAGTGGGTGGAAAAGATCAGTAAATAATTCCCAAAGATGGAACTCATTTTCATGAGAAGATATTTGGGGAGCAGATATCAGGCTACGGGGCATTCTTAAGAACAAGATGCCCGACCTAGGCCTTGAAGGACAAAGCCCTCAGAAATCTTCATTCTCCAGAAAGAGTCTCTGTGTTCAAAATGCAGTTACAATTGCAGAAGTCACTGTAGGAATAACTGTAAAAATGTCACCTCTATACTCCAGATAGCACAGCATGGCGTCTGTATGCTTTATTGACAATGGCAGGCTTATTACTTTTAATGCCGTAATTTTCCCAGGGTCACCGTTCTACTTTCCCTGTTATATGTTTTACATAAAACTGTGCTTCTTTGCCTCTATTGGGAAACGCAGAAATGCCAGGGGAAGAAGTTGCTTTTGATAAAAGCATTTTCCATGGAGAAAATGAAACCCTCACACACTCACTTCCTTTCCCCCGGCGGTATGGTGATCCTGGCAGGAGCAGGAGGACTCATCTTGTGTTCTTGTTCAAGTTGTTACGACCCAGTAGAGATGGATAATTTTCTAATGATATTTCACGAGTGAATATTTCAGCCAAAATAAATCTGTCTTGATCTACGGCCATAAAAAGTGCCTAGAGAACTAGGCTGCTTCTCATTTCAGTGTAGTCGGATAGCAGACACTGCCCAGTCTGATCGTACATGCTGTGTCTGGAATGTTAAGAAACACGGCCCCTTTCAGGCGCTGCAAAAAAAAAAAAAAAGGAGGAGGAGGAGGAAGATGGGGTAGCAAAATGAGTCATGGGAACAGAAAAGGAGTGGGATTGTGACTAGAAAATTGGGCACAACTGACAGAGCTGCAGTGTTTGCTGCAGGATCGTTAAGGAACAGATTGGCCAAAGTGTGGGCCTGGAGCCGGGCACCAGGGCCGCTCTCCAGCAGGAAGCTGGCTCTCCTGCACACCTCCGATGCCCACGCTGGCTGCAAAAGCCAACTTGCTGCAAACAGTGCCAGTTGCAACCTCACCCCCTCCTAGCTGGCAGGGCCAGCCTTGGCCCCTGTTCAAGCATAATGATGTTTCTATAATTATCCTCCCAGCATTCGCATTTGCACACAGCTGCGTTATCACGCACCTATCTGCCTCGCCCTGAGAGTGAGTTCTAGAACAGGAGGGCCGCTGTGCTTCCTGCCTCTGGCTTCAGAGCCTTGAGACCGCAGTGTGGTGCGGACCCAGAGCCTGCGATTTTTGCTTTCTTGTTGTTTTTTAAGGTTTAATTTTCAAAGAAAAAGATAATCGTGAACTTGTCTAATAGCCTACACTATGGAGCAGGCCTGAAGGTCAGATGCTGGCAGGACCATCCTCTGGAACTAGCTGTGGCCGGTGTCCTTCCCCTGACAGCTAGGATGAGAGAAGAACACAAACACTAAAGCTTGGTGTCTTCCCAGACGCTTGGGTCTGGACTTGTATCCTGCTTTCTAGGCCCAAAGGGAGGGGCTGAGAAAGAATAGAAGGATTTTTCGCTGCCAGTTTCGTATGGCAGTGAACGGATTCTCAAATCTCTATGTCTTTTATTCCGCTGTGAAGCTAGGGCCAGACCAGAGGAATCTCAGAAGTTTTCGAATTAGCAAGGGCCAGAGGTGTCCATGACTTCAACTTCCCATTCAGTGTGGCTTCCCCCTTTGGAAATAGTCTGTAATCCAGTCTGTTCCTGGATGATTCCAGAGCCGTCATCTAGTCTCTGCTTGGCTGAGTTCAGGATCTAGTCGTTTATTCCTTGGCAAGATAGATTGATTTATATCTGAACAGCTCTGATTTTTTTTAAAGGGGAGAATAATGATTTTTTTTATTTTAATATACTTTATTGATTTTTTACAGAGAGGAAGGGAGAGGGATAGAGTGTTAGAAACATCGATGAGAGAGAAACATCGATCAGCTGCCTCCTGCACACCTCCTACTGGGGATGTGCCCGCAGCCAAGGTACATGCCCTTGACCGGAATCGAACCTGGGATCCTTGAGTCCGCAGGCCGACGCTCTATCCGCTGAGCCAAACCGGTCAAGGCAAACAGCTCTGAGTTTTTTACATTCCTGCTCCCTTCTCTCTGTAAAGGGAACATCATCCTGGGTGTCTCCCTTGTTTTACATTTTCCAAGGGGATCCCAAGGTCCTTAGGATCAAGACTATGTTCACAACAATTCTGAATATTTGGACCTCTTTCCATCCCCTCATCTGGAGAGAGAGGGAGATTCTGGATACTGGAACCTTCTTTCACTTCCTGGAATAAGCCTATTTGACTCTTACCTCCTGCCTTCGCACCTATAAATGCCTCTTCCTGGAACGTTTCTGCCCCATCTCTTTTCCCTGCGTTCCTACTCATCTTTGGAGTCTTTTTCTGGGAGGCCTCTCCAACGTCTCACCGACATTAACTCCCTTCGCTGTGAGCTTTTTGAGTACTGTGTCATGCTTAGCACCATGCTTGGCACACAGTGGAGGGTCAATAAGATTAGTTGAATGAAGAAATGAGTACCCGAAGTCAATCTTCGCATTAACTTCGCTTGACTTAATTCCACACTCTTCCACACGATGGCTCTTGAAATATTCAAAGACAATCATCTGAATCATTCCAGCATTGGTATGAGTCTGGTCTCAGCAGGAAACACACACAGGCAGGGCCGTTGGGGAGAGCACGTAAAGTGCTTTACAGAAATGTAAGCAGGGTTCAGCGAGTCTTAGGAGCACCCAAAGCTAGCAAGAGCAGGATCTTAAGCCTGAAGGGTAAGATCAGATAAGGTCAGATAAGATAGCTGAAGTTGGAGGAGCAGGCCACCCTGAAAGCCAGCAGGAAGGAAGCCAAGGAAATAATATCCTCCATACTCTCCCCCCTACCCTCACATATCCCCCTGCTGCTTCCCAATGGAGGATAGTGGAGGGATGACTAAGAAGAAACAAGTGGGAAAATGTCCAGTATAATCATCCACTCTCAACAGCCACTTTGAGTCTACTCTTGCCAGACTAAACAGCTTGAGTTCTTACTATTGCTCAAAAGGTGGTGTCTGCTGGAATCCTTATGATCTAAGTCAATGCCATCTGGATAGGTTCTGGATTGCCATTTATTGCCCATCCTGAAGCATGCTGCCAGAAATATCACAATTCTCCAGAAGCCCTCGGACTAGCACAGCAGCCAAGGAAATGGATACCAATTTCCGCCACGCTGAACACTACTCTTGGATGACAACGAAGTTATACAATTGTAGTTCCTTGCTTATTGAATGCATTTCAATTGTTTTTATTGGGTTTATGATCAATTAAAATCCCCAGGCTTTCTCACACAACTGCTGTGAATTCAAGCTTCCTCCTAAATGATACTCATGTAATTGATTTTTGTTTGAACCTAACTGCAAGATCTCACATTTATCCCTGTCAGATTTTATCTTATTTACTTCTGTCCATTGTTCCAGATTATTAAATCCTTACTTTGTTATCTAGTGTAGCAGCTTTTCTTCCCCACTTTGGCTCACTAGCTAATTTGATTAGGTCATTCTCATTGTTTTCATCTGTATTAATGATAAGCAAACAGAATCCCAGGCAGATGGGCACTAAAGACCTGCTCTGGTTGAGAGACTGAGTATTATAGTGTGGCACTTTACCAAATATGTGAAATAGAACACTATTTCTATAGTTGCTTAGTGGTATAATGGGAAATAAAAGGTCCATGATGAAATAATTTTGGGAAAATCCTATGTTACACAATATAAACAAGTTGGTTTTTTTTCCCTAATGTGTCCCTTAGAGCTTTTTTTAAAAAATATATATATTTTATTGATTTTTTACAGAGAGGAAGGGAGAGGGATAGAGAGCTAGGAACATCAATGAGAGAGAAACATCGATCAGCTGCCTCCCGCACACCCCCACTGGGGATGTGCCCGCAACCCAGGTATATGCTCTTGACCAGCATCGAACCCGACCCTTCAGTCCACAGGCCGATTCTCTACCCACTGAGCCAAACCGGTTAGGGCTCCCTTAGAGCTTTTAATAGGCTGATATCTATGGACTACCTCTAGAACTCTACCGGATTGACTTGACTATGAAATACACACAAATGTTTGCGTGTGTGTGCATATTTATACTTGTGTGTATATGTAGTATTTTGTGGGACACTTTCACAGATTGCATCTTGGGAAATGCTGGCTATGGTATCTAATAGACCAGAGTTTCAGTCCCAGTTCTACCACTGACCAGTTGGGGGCAAGTCATTTAATTTCTCTAATCCTCAGTTTTCTTATCTATTAAATGGGTATAAAAGAAGGTTTGTGGTGAGAAGTAAATAAGATAATGCATGAATGAATAAGTACCTCTTACCATGTTAGATAGTAAATACTCAATAGATGTTAGCCAACATTAAATAACATTTTATCATCATAGTCATCATCATTAATGCTATTTTGACATTGATCTACTAATTAGGCTCCCTATCGCAAGTATATAAAGGCATAATAATCTAACCTAAATAAGCTAAAAGATATACAAGAAATTAGAAATATGTTTCTAATGTATCTGACATATATGACTGATAAATGATAAATTGTCTAAGACTAAGTATATAAATCATTCTTACAGCTCTAGCTGGTGTTGCTCAGTGGATAGACCGTCGGCCTGTGGACCAAAGAGTCCCAGGTTCGATTCTAGTCAAGGGCACTTACCTTGGTTGTGGGTTCCTCCCTGTCCTGGGCCCTGGTCAGGGATCATGTGGGAGGCAACCAATGGATGTGTTTCTCTCACATCAGTGTTTCTCTCTGCCTTTCCCTCTCTCTTCCACTCTCCTTAAAAGTCAATGGAAGAATATCTCGGGTGGTGATTATGTAGTCGATTGATATGCAGTGTGCCTCTGTGTTGCCCAGGGTTCACAGAACCCACCCTAGGCCTGGGGAGAGGGATTCCCAAAATTATTTATCTCCCAAATCCATTTAATTTAATCTACCTGTGGTATTTCCCTGGGAGTATTTGTTTGAATTAATATTTCCATGTCAAAAATAGATTTGAAAAACACTGATCTAAGATTCCATGTCTTCTCTTCTGTTACAAAGAGGCTCAAGATGTTGAAGTGACTTGTCCATGGGTCCACATTTATATGGGATTCCTTAGATCTGGCCTGCAAATTGGCCCCAAAGCCAGTACTCTTTCTGCTGTACTGCCTCCTTATGGAAGCCTGGATCGGCCTGGAAAATGTGTGCTTTCTGAGAGGAATTGGTATTTCACTTTCCCTCGCCCTCTGAGCTTCATGTTCAGTGCAGGTTTGCAATCAAGAATTTGGGAAGAAAGGTAAATCTTTGAAATATTTTTCTTTATTCCCTAGGTCCATGGTCGGCAAACTGAGGCTCGCGAGCCACATGCGGCTCTTTGGCCCTTGAGTGTGGCTCTTCCTAAGCCTTAGGAGTACCCTAATGAAGTTAATAACAGTGTACCTACCTATATAGTTTAAGCTTAAAAAATGTGGCTCTCCAAAGAAATTTCAAATGTTGTACTGTTGATATTTGGCTCTGTTGACTAATGAGTTTGCCGACCACGGCCCTAGGTGAATAAAACATCTGCAAGGTGGTTTTAATAAAGAATAAAGAGCAATGGACATTTGAGGGACAGGCAGTAATAGCAACAATAATAATTTACATTTATTGAATACTTCTTATGTGTCCACTACTGTCCGAAGCACCTTACAAATATTTTGTCAATGAATCCTCGCAACAACCCTATTAGGTAACTAGTGCTATTCCCATGTAATTGTAAGGAAAGTAACACCAAATTAGAGAGGTTAAGCAATTTTCTCAAAATCAAATTATCACTAATTATATAATTCTTCACATATTATAGGAACTTCTTTGGTACCAGCTCAGGGCCATTAATAACCCTATTCCCCTTTACTGTTTTGTCCAGAACTGTATTTGCTGCTATAAAAACACTATGCTTCTGTTGATGGGGTAGTTGCTCCCAGCCCATTCTCCTCCAGGTAGGCTTTGGAAAATGCACTCTTTCTGATTTCAGTAAAAAGGGGTTAGCAGATGTAGGTGAAAATGTTCCTGGAGAGATAGCATCTCAACGTCAAGGCAGTATGCCATAAAACACTAACAATCCGGGATACCAGCCGTAGTTTGCTGTCATCAAATGGCTCTGGTAGTTTTCAGATGTGGTGAGTGGAATGAAACTCAAAGCTTGTTGGGCTTCAAACATTTCCCCCTCTGTTTAATACCTCCTGTGTGTTCTCCAGTGGAAATGCAATCCCTTATGCTTCTGTGATTCAACACAGTTGTTTCTTTTAAGTATATTTGAAATCCCAGAGGCCCCTTGGGCAAATCCTTTTAAGTGAGAAAGCTACATGTTACAGAGTCAGATAACTCAATTTGGAGTTCCAAGAAGCTCGGGATCTGATTTGAAACCTCCAGTCATTAAAGTATGAGTTGGTGCAAAAGATAGAAAAGTGCATCTCATCTTCGCTTATCTGACCCCAGAAGCTGGGAATGCCCCCACCGACCCACCTTTTCAGTGCATAGGAAAGCAGGCAGGGAGGGGGTAATGCAAAGTAGAAAAGGCAAATCCCTACACACTTAGGACAGGAGACTTAGTTCCTGTTCCTTCTCTCTCATGACTGGAGAAGAAAGTCATAGAATTAGGACTCCTTGATCACAGCTTGATAGCGTCTGCATTACCTCTTCCCATGGTACACTGGCAGCAGTTACTGTTTAAGTTTGAATCCAGTCTCCGTCATTTTCAAACTATGGCTTTGGGCATCACTTAACCTCTCTGTGTTTTCCCACATCTGCAATGAGGATAATAATAGTTCTGACCTCATTGGATTGTTGAGCAAATTCAATGAGTTAATCATACAAAATGCACTGATCTATACTGGGACACTGTAAGAACTCAGTAAATGTTCATACTAAAGCTAGAATAATTTGTTCCTAAGAGGTCTGGGGACCCTAAGGATTCCTAAGGCGCTATACCTCTGGGCATAATTTTATCTCCCAGCAGCTTTCCAAATCATGGGGGCCGCTTCACAATTAGACTGGCCTTTTAGAGGTCATTTGAGAATGGTCCAATCCATTATGACTATACAGAGTCTAGAAAATTGATATTGAATAAGATCATCAAAGCAGTGAGTGTATCGACAAAAGAGGAGCCCTTTAAAGATTAAGACCCAGGGATTCGTTTAGAAGTCAGTGGTATGAGAAGGAAGCAACTGATAAGGTAGAAAACAAGCAGGTGAAGAAAGTGTCTCAGCAGAAAGACAGGAATCAACTGGGTAAAATGCTGTCGATCTAGCAAGTAAAATAGAGACGTAGAACGGACCACCAGATCTAGCAATATGGAGGTCATCCAAGCTGTGCAGTTTCAGGGAGTAGTGAGGAAGGATGATATGGAAGCGCTAATGAGGAGGAAGGAAGACACAACCTCACATCTAGACCTGGTGATATGAGTCTGGGAGAGAAAAGAGCTACCACACTTGAAGAGACTTCAAGGGAAGTAGGGGCCATGAGGAGAGGCCAGTTTTCCTTTAAGAAAAAGAAAACAAAGGGCTAGTCAAGGAAGTGTGAAGGCAAATGGGCAATCAGGTTGAGAATTGATAGATGCTTGACAGAAAATGTCGGTTCTTTCAGGAAATGGGGCAGTGGGAGGGGAGATGGTTACAGAGCAGACGATATTGAGAGTCACAGGAGATTAGAGTCCAGGAGATGGGGGAACATGAGGCCCTAGATTTCTTCTGGTGACCCACATGAACAAGAATATAGGAAATGATGTCCCAAAGCAGGTAGTGCTGGTAAGTGGCAGTCTTTTTGAGAGGGGTGATGGGAACACATTGAATTGACTCCTACTGGTGGAGGATGGAACCTGCTTAAAGGAAACCCTGCATCCAGCATGTAGGTTTCTTCTTTCTGCTGAAGGACTGGGGACTAAAGAAGAAGTGATCTTACATTGAACTCACAGAAAATCTCTTGACATCTGGTGATGGTTGCTTGCCCAGCCAGCACAAGAAACATTCTTTCAGTGGTGAATGCAGTCATTGAAGTCTGCTGTATATACCTTCCAATATCAGCTGGTGAGGTGCTGTCGTTGCTATTGGCAGACTCTCTGGGCAGCCACTTTTGTCCAATCACCACTCTGAGGCTTCTGACCAAAAGTGAACACGAAGCCATTATACCTTGATCATCAAATCTTATTCATTTCCTAAAAACCTTCTCTGTGGTTGTTCTCTGCCAGCTTTGTTAGACATATCCAAATGTATTTTCATGTGTGGCTGAAAGTGTTTAAACACTTTGACATTTCAATCATGTAATGTGACTGAATGAACTTCCATATTATTTGGCACAGCTGTGTTACTTAATTCTTTTCTGACTCTGATCACCAAGCAGGAATGTAAGAAGTGGCAGGTACTCCCCAGGGAGGAAATACAGAAGGCATATGTCTGCTTAGGATTGCAGAGCACTGTTCTTGCAAAGAGGTTTTCTTGAGTCCAGTGGCATGTGGTGGCAGCATTATTTTGCTTAGAAATGAATAGAAATTCAGAATTTGAAGGAGTCTAAATTCTTGAGGACACCCATAAAACTTGTTTATTTTTCCCATGATGTTCAAAAATGCTTCACAGCTGATTCTCTTTGCTTGAGATTCAAACCTATTATCAACATACTGCCAATAAAATACCAAAATGTAAAGTCACATCAAAATCATATTAGAGAGCCTACACATGTCCAGCACTTAATAATTTAGAAGTTAAAGGCTTGGAAGTATATTTTCTGATTTTATAATAGGAGCAAGACATTATAATCTTCATTTTACAGATGAGCACATTTCTCCATAACTCCCCAAGTGTGACTTATTTCTACCAAACAATATTATTTATTCACTCATTCATTTATTCAGTACACCTTCATTTAGCCAAAATAAGGGCTCTTCAATCTTTGTACAGCCAATACTTCTTTTTAAGACTTGAACATTTGAGCAATTTTAAACAAATAGCTATTGAATCCCTACTATATGGGATACTCTTTCAAGAACTATTCTTAGAAGGGTACAAAAATAATTAAACTATTAACTCTGTCCTAAAGGAGCTCAGAGTCATAGTTATAATATGTATTATAAAATTCTCAATTGAAATCAAAGCTGAGATATATATCAGTCCAAAGACTTCTCTCAGGTTGTCTGTGTTGGTTAAGGTAAACTTAAATGCTACAATATACAAACCCAAACATGTATAATGTTTTAAACACAATATAAATTTATGTCTTGCTGGTGTTAAGTCCAAAATGGATGGTCCAATTGGTGAGCAGCAATCCTCCAAGTAATGATTCAGGGATTCAGGCTTGTTCCATGATGTTAGACACACCTTTAGCCTGTAGCTTCCAAGTTTGCTGGGCTTATTTGCATTAAGTCCATAGAAAGGAAAACAACATGGCATAGCATATGGGAGGTTTTCACGGGCCAGATAGGAAAGTAGCAGACAACAGTTCCAAATTACATTTTATTGGCTAAGACTCAGTCACATGGTCAAACCTCACTTAAGAGATTCTTGAGTCATGTGGTCTAGCCATGTGCCCAAAAAGATAAGGAAAAAGGTTTAATAAGGAGCTGTTATTTTCTGCCATAGTGTAAGTGTGTGTGCATACATGTGTGTATGTATGTGTGTGTATGCACACCCGTGTGTGTGTGTGTGTGTGTGTATGTGTTGTGGTCATCTCCAAGGTGGATCTCCTCTTCATGAGTGCAGTTCATGTGTGAGCAAGGAGTGTGAAAGAACCCTTATGCTGAGGGATCTTTGCTATAACTTTAAGCTCTTCTTGTCCCTGGTGCATTCATTTTTTTCTGACGTCCTGTCTGCCAAAATAATTCAATCCAACCACCTCTTGCCCCCTAAGTAGCTTTAGTACCACTTCTGGCTCCTGAAGGCTTGTACTTTCTGCTCCAAGGATGACATTCCAAGACTTTTCCTGACTCTTCTGATCCTGGATCACAAGTAGTCCTCTCTTTCAGACCAACATCAGCCTAAGGGCCTGTTGGCCAGCAAGAAATTATTGGATTGAATTCTTTCACATTTGTAAACAGGCTTAGTCAGTTGGCTGCACTGTAGTAGAATTCTTTCTCAACTTCTAACAACTCATCAAAGCCACATAATTTTTCTATATCTCTAGTTTATTTTCTAGGGAATAAAGAGAAATGGCATTGTGAACATCAGAGCTACTTTGGGGACACACGGAGGTTTCCCAATAATGCTGTTGACATTACTGGCCTTCCATAAGAAGTGATTCCAAAGCGCTCTGAAAATCCAAACACACTAGCCAAGGATTCCTTTTTACTGAGTCTGTGGGTACTTTCAAGTGTTGACTGAGGAAAAAAATAGCCTGCTCACACTTTTTATTTTCTAATTGGATGTTAAAGTAGAAATTTCTGCTGAGACGCCAATAGGTAACAGATAACCAAATGACTTGTGAGTTCACTTTCCTGTGGGGTTTGCAGAAAGAAATGGCCAAAAATAAATGTCATGAGCTTTGTCACTCTCGCGCATAGCATATGGGGAAAGCTTTGAGGGTTAGAGTTTAGAGGATGATTCGTTAGACATTATTTAAGAAAGCTAAGTTGAAAAGTCTGAGAAGTGCTTTCCCTTTTTATTTCCAGTCGAGAGAGAGGGATTTTCAGGAGACTATTTGGTGGGGGTAATATGTGTTGCCCAATATTTGAGGGAGAAACACAACACAGTGGATTAATGTCTACCTCACATCTGAAATGAATTTATGGTGAGCGGCTGCATTATGATTAACCAACATTCCTGGAGAAAAGGATGCACAATTGTTTCCTGTATAACAGATTTGGACCTGTGTATGTATGTATGTATGTATGTATGTATGTATGAGAGAGAGAGAGAGAGGGGGGGGGGAACAAGAGGCATAGGATCAATTTAAGAACTAGCCAGGAGGGCCCACTTGGAGTAAAAGGATCTCTGAATGACAAAGCTAACAATAAACCCAAGAGGACAGCTAGCAACTGAGAATGCAGTGAAGATATGAAATAGGAGAGTCCATTACTTTGGTCAAGAGAATGGCAGGTGAGAGATCCCCAGCATCGGTGGGGACGGGATCTCCAAAAACCCCCAGTAGCCCCCAAGATGAAAAGCGCCAGCATTTCATTTGATAAGGCCCAGAGTAGAAGGGCATTTAAGTGTTCCAGTTACAAAGGGGCCATCTTTCTCTGTGCACCACTTCCCTTTCCCCAGACACCAATGTAGGAAGGGTGATGACGAACTAGGTAAGCAGCTGGGGAAGTAAACAAAGAAGTGCTATTTTTGTCTCCATCAGAGAAAAAGCTGGCCATCTCTCTATGCCGGCGGTTCTCAACCTGTGGGTCGCAACCCCTTCACAGGGGTCGCCTAAGACCATCGGAAAACACATATATCATTACATATTGTTTTTGTGATGAATCCCTATGCTTTCATTATGTTCAATTTGTAACAATGAAAATACATCCTGCATATCAGATATTTACATGACGATTCATAACAGTAGCAACATGACAGTGATGAAGTAGCAACGAAAATAATTTGATGGTTGGGGGTCACCACAACATGAGGAACTGTATTAAAGGGTCGCGGCATGAGGAAGGTTGAGAACCACTGCTATGCTATCCCACTCCAGGCTTGCTATCAGCATCGAATCCTGTTCAAAGTTTTGATCATTGGAGAAATTGTTTTGAGGAGAACCAAGATGGCGGCATAGGTTAACGCCGGAGTTTGCTGCTTTGAACAACTACTTCAAAAGTGAAACCAAAAAACGGAAGGGACATCACCCAGAACCACAGGAACGCTGGCTGAGTGGAAGTCCTACAACTAGGAGGAAAGAGAAACGCATACGGACACTCAGAGGAGGCGCAGTGCTGAAGTCAAATTCTGAGGTGCGGAGTGCGCGGAGCGGGTTGGCGGTGGAGGGCACGGTTGTTGTTTTCAATCGGGAGGGAGTCGCAGACTCTGAGCTCCTGATCCGGGCGAGTCTCTAGGGACCCAGACTCAAACGGGAGAAGCGGGACTGTCTGGCTTCGGTCAGAGCGAGGGCAGCTTTCTCTCCGAGCTTTGCAGCGGGTGCTGGGACTCAGAGAGGCAGAGCTCCTTGGGACAGGACTGAGAGCCGCCATAACTGCTCTCTCCGGCCCACCCTGTTGATCCTGTGCGACCCGCCCCGCCCAAGCCCTGCACAGAGGCATTTGCCGGATAGCCTCAGGCAAAGGCTAGATTAGCACCTCCCTAGAGGACAGAAGTTCTCTCACTGCTGACACAGCTGATTCTCATAGCCACTTGGCCTGGAGGTCAAACCCTCCCTGGAATTAGCTACAACAATCAAGATTTATCTATAAGACTGCGAACAAAGACCACTAGGGGGTGCACCAAAGAAGCATAACAAAATGCGGAGACAAAGAAACAAGACAAAATTGTCAATGGAAGAAATAGAGTTCAGAACCACACTTTTAAGGTCTCTCAAGAACTGTTTAGAAGCTGCCGATAAACTTAATGAGATCTATACGAAAACTAATAAGACCCTCGATCTTATATTGGGGAACCAACTAGAAAGTAAGCACACACGGACTGAAATAACGAATATTATACAGACGCCCGACAGCAGACCAGAGGAGCGCAAGAATCAAGTCAATGATTTGAAATGCGAGGAAGCAAAAAACATCCAACCGGAAAAGCAAAATGAAAAAAGAATCCAAAAATGCGAGGATAGTGTAAGGAGCCTCTGGGACAGCTTCAAGCGTACCAACATCAGAATTATAGGGGTGCCAGAAGATGAGAGAGAGCAAGATATTGAAAACCTATTTGAAGAAATAATGACAGAAAACTTCCCCCACCTGGTGAAAGAAATGGACCTACAGGTCCAAGAAGCGCGGAGAACCCCAAACAAAAGGAATCCAAAGAGGACCACACCAAGACACATCATAATTAAAATGCCAAGAGCAAAAGATAAAGAGAGAATCTTAACAACAGCAAGAGAAAGAAACTCAGTTACCTACAAGGGAATACCCATACGACTGTCAGCTGATTTCTCAACAGAAACTTTGCAGGCCAGAAGGGAGTGGCAAGAAATATTCAAAGTGATGAATACCAAGAACCTACCACCAAGATTACTTTATCCAGCAAAGCTATCATTCAGAATTGAAGGTCAGATAAAGAGCTTCACAGATAAGGAAAAGCTAAAGGAGTTCATCACCACCAAACCAGGATTATATGAAATGCTGAAAGGTATCCTTTAAGAAGAGGAAGAGGAAGAAAAAGGTAAAGATACAAATTATGAACAACAAACATGCATCTATCAACAAGTGAATCTAAGAATCAAGTGAATAAATAATCTGATGAACAGAATGAACTGTTTATTATAATAGAATCAGGGACATAGAAAGGGAATGGACTGACTATTCTTGGGGGTAAAGGGGTGTGGGAGATGTGGGAAGAGACTGGACAAAAATCGTGCACCTATGGATGAGGACAGTGGGTGGGGAGTGAGGGCGGAGGGTGGGGCAGGAACTGGGAGGAGGGGAGTTATGGGAGGGGAAAAAAAAGGAACAAATGTAATAATCTGAACAATAAAGATTTAATTAAAAAAAAAAAACAAAGTTTTGATCATTACGTGCACCTAGAAATGATAGTTCCTGGTAATTACTAAAAAGAGAATGTGTTTTATATGTAAAATGACCATAGGAATTTTTCTTATCTAAGCACTCCAGAAAAGAAATGAAGTTTTGGTTAAAAGCTGGGAAGGACTTACTCTCCTGAATAAATGTAAAGGAGCAGGGGAGACAAAAAATAGTTACCTCGTGTTTATGTGATTACATGATTACAGCCTCTTTAAAATACATTGACAATGTTCATGGTACCCCTCTGTGACACATATCCTGAAAAGTGGCAGATTGCTTTTCTTTATGGCCACATAAATACCTCCCAACCTATATTATATCCCTTTTCCTCACCCGGATGTCAGAAAAAAAAGAATAGAAACACGATCATTTCTATTACCTGTATCCATTATTATGTTACACATAATATTTGAAGACATTTCAGAGTCAATTTCTAACTTTTGGAATACGTAATTAAATACGTTTATGCAAATTTTACATTTATTTCTTCTGTTGAAACAAATGGCCACAAATTATTGTTGCAAAATTATGCTTTGCTCCAGCCTGTCGCCATAGTTGTGAACACATTAGCATTGCATTCTAAAATGACACAATTATTTGAGCACAGGGCTCCATTTCAAAAGATGCTTCATATGCCAGTAGGTCTCCAAGGGATTTCTTTCTTCTCTCTCCTTATTTATTTATTTTATTTCTTTGTATTGCAGTAAAATTCAAGGCTGAGAAGGAGCTAGCTTTCTGTATCCCAGGCTGGGAGTAAATAATTTAGCACAGTGTGGCACAGAAAACGCTTCCCTCGGCTTCGTTTTTTAAAAACTGGTGTATGTGTGGATTCAAGATCATGCTGAGCGCTCTGGGAGATACAAGCTCAGTGAGGTGTAAAGCATGAGACCATTGGCTGTTATGAAACTTGATGGAAAATGACAGCACTTTGAAGCTTTTATTTTCCATCGGAGTCAGAGCTATTAGGTATCTTTTACAGTCAGGTCAGAGCGATACACAGACAGGCTACGCAAAGCAGGAGGAGCTCTTGCTGGCTACTTTCCTTGCCTATTGTGTTCCTCTTGCTTTTGGATTGACAGCTCAGAGTCCTGGATATAAACCACCTGTTAAGCATCAACTGAAATGTTGCTACATGGATCCCCTACCCATTTGGTAGTAAGTATCCTCATCACCCCAGAACCTTAAAAATTATCAAAGTTTACCTTCTGTTTTTAATTATAAATTCCACTGCCCAATAGGGTATTTGTCCAATAAGGATATAACTTAAAAAAACAAACCATGCTTGCCTGGCAGGGTATGGCTCAGCGGTTGAGTGTTGACCCAGAAACCAAGAGATCACCAGTTTGATTCCAGTAGGGGGCAACTGATCAATGATTCTCAGCATTGATGTTTCTATCTCTCTCTCCCTCTCCCTTCCATATATATATATATTTAAGTGATGCTGGCTTGGTTTTGTGCATGACCAAATAGAATTCCATTTGGGCATGGCAGTTTCGGACACTGTAATAAGTGATTAGCGACCATGGAGCAAGTGTTGTCAATGGCATGCCCATATCCAGTTCATTGTGCTCACAATGACTTTTTGATGCCAGCATCTGCC
The DNA here is from genome assembly GCF_963259705.1 of Myotis daubentonii. Lineage (NCBI taxonomy): Eukaryota > Metazoa > Chordata > Mammalia > Chiroptera > Vespertilionidae > Myotis > Myotis daubentonii. The sequence continues at coordinate 1,939,541 of NC_081861.1, read as the reverse complement.
TCTCTGGTTAAGGATTCTATTTCCAGAACATGGATGCTCGCTCTGCCTCTGTATCTGGCCGGCTGGAAGCATCAGGAATGAATACTCCCCACGAGCAACGCTTACTCAATGACCCTCAGGAGTTGGTACAGAAACATTCTAAGTTCTTTGCCTTTCAAGTGGGTGCTTCTGAGATGTACTTATTATACTAGTTCCCAGAATTTACATATGGAATTAAGTGCCAGTCACTCACTGTGATAGTTGGATTGATACCACCTCCTTTCTTACTTTCCCTCTCTCACTTCACTATTTTCCTACTGGTATTCTCTGGACCTTTCTAATAAACATTTACACTCAAATCCTTATCTCTTTGAGTCTGCTTTTCAAGAATTCAAACCAAGACCAAATGGTCAGTCAGAACCCACCTAAAATCTGAACAGGACTTCAATCTCACTATCAAAAATTCAGATATAATAGAATAAACCTTTCTAAACAAATATGCCCTAAGGTTGGAGAAGTGGCATGCCTCTACAACTCTCATGCATTTTTTAAAAATATTTTATTGGTTTTTTAAAGAGAGGAAGGGAGAGGGATAGAGAGTTAGAAACATCGGTGAGAGAGAAACATCCATCAGCTGCCTCCTGCACACCCCCTACTGGGGATGTGCCCGCAACCAAGGTACATGCCCTTGACCGGAATCGAACCTGGGACCCTTCAGTCCGCAGGCCGACACTCTATCCACTGAGCCAAACCGGTTAGGGCTCTCATGCATTTTTTTTCCTACTCTGTTCAGAACCAGTCCTGTGTGGAGAGAAATGGAAGATGTCCTAAGTACTTTAGCATTCTTTTAACTGATCCCTGTGCCTCCAACTTCTCCTCCCTCCAATCTGCCCTGTATCGCGCTGCCAGGCCAATTCCCTTAAAACCCAATTTCCATGGACCTTTCCCTGTTCAGAAAGCTTCTTCATAATCTGGGGAAGAAGTTGGGTTGTTTATTGCTCCAGCTCCCTTCCTGCTGGTCCAGGGGTTGGCAGTGTCTGCATTCCTGCATTCTGCGCTATAGGCCACAGCTCCTATTGGATATCCTTTTTCTATCGCTGCGGCTGGAGCTCCATCTCTATTTCCGTATAAAGCTAACCACCCTCTTCTCTTGACCCTCCCGGCTAATTGCTCACCCTGGGGTACTGCATTATCACTTGTTAGTTCTCTTTGTTAAGTTCTCTTTGTCAAGTTCTCTTAACAAAGACTATGATATCTGTTTCCTGCCAGAGCCCTGGGCAATACCATAACTAAGGTAAAATTCAGGAGTTCTGGTTTCCAGGTTTACCTCTGCCACTTTCTACCTTGGGTGAGACTCAAAAGAGCATACGTCCCAGAAAAAGGAAAGGACCAGGAATAAGGTCACAGAAGGAAATGGACAACTTGAGAGTAATGTCCCTGCTACTTACTAGTCACTTATGCCAGTGATTCATCTGGTGAGGGCCTCAAGGGGAGCAACCGTATGTGTGTTGCCATAGCAACAGCCAGCCAGAACTTGGAAATTCCAGTATCTTATAATATCAATCATCATGAGAAAAGGGGTCAGAGCAAATTGCAAGTAATGTATATCATATATCATAGAGGCCATAGAAAAAAGAACTATAGTAAAGATGGTATATAAACGTTGTTCTCAAAGAACTGGCCCTGGCCCGCAGCATCAATATGAATAGGAACTTATTAGACACTAGAGGCCCGGTGCATGAAATTTGTGCACTGGGGGGGGGGGGTCCCTCAGCCTGGCCTGCACCCTCTTGCAGCCCAGGATCCCTCAGGGGATGTCTGACTGCTGGCCTAGGTCTGATCCCCACGGGATCAGGCCTAAGCCAGCAGTCAGACATCCCTCTCACAGTCTGGGACTCCTCGAGGGATGTCCGACTGCCTGAGGGATGTAGCAGTGTGCCAACTGGCAGACAACCAGGGAGGAGCCCGAATCGGGGCTGGGTGCCTCACAACTTGTGCTCATCCTGGGCCACTGCACCTGCTGCTACAGAGTCTGGAGAGGCTCCCACTGTGGCAGCTGCGTTTGCCAGCAGTGAGCCCGGCTTCTGGGTGAGCAGCACTCCCCCTGTGGGACTGCACTGACCACCAGGGGGCAGCTCCTGTGTTGAGCGTCTTCCCCCTGGTGGTCAGTGCACATCATAGTGACCAGTTGTTCTGGTCATTCTGCCATAACGGTCACTTAGGCTTTTATTATATAGATTGTAGATTCTTGAATCCCACACAAGACCTACTGAATCAGAGACTTTGTGTTTTTACAAACCCTCCAGGTGATTCCAATGCACATGAAAATTTGAGGACCACCACTCTCGGGGTCAGGAAATTTGGCTTCAACTCCCAGTCTCCAAATGTGCAGAGAACTAAAATAAAAGTTTAACAAAACAGAAGGCAAATTCAATCTCATAATTTCCCTCTGCTTTACCTGAATGGTAATAGTGAATGAAATACTGCAGTGTAAGTCTAACTGTATTATTTTTTTATCTATATGACAAAATACAGCAAATTCAGTAGCTTAAAACAACATCCACTTATTATCTCACAGTCTCTGTGGATCACAAGTCTGGGCGTGACTTAATTGGATCCTCTGCTTAGTGTCTAACAAAGTTGCAATCAAGGTGTCAGCCAGGTCTGGGTTTTCATCCGAGAAGCTTGATTGGAAAAGGATCTGCTTTCAAGCTCTCTCAAGTTGTTGGCAGAATTCAATTCCTTGTGGCTATACAATTCATGGAAGCTTGCTTTTTCGAAGCAATGGAGAGACTGCTAGCTAAATTAAGTCTTAAAAAATATAACACAATCATGAAAGTGACAATCCATCATCTTGCTATATTCTATTGGTTATAAATAAGCCACAAGTTTTACCCACACTCAAGGGGAGGAGAGGGGATTCTACAAGGGTATGAGCATAAGGAAGTGGGGATCATAAGAGCCACCTTTAAGTCTTCCATAGTCTGCCTACTGGCTCCCAATAATTATTCATGTTTTTCTCACATGGAACATATATTTACCCATGTACAAATATTCTCAATTGTTTCATCCCATTATAGCATCAACTTAAAGTCCAAAGTCTCATAATCTAAATCAGGTCTAGGTGTGGAGGAGGCTCCTGGTGCAATCTTTTAAGTACAGCTCCTGAGTCACAATTGCCCTCCATCTGTGGGCTTGTGAAACTGAAAAGACATTATTAGCTCTCAATACATCCAACATGTAATGGTGAGACAAGCACAGTGTAACATCTGTAGACATTCCAGCTCAAAGCTGGGGGGTGTGTGGAAAGTAAAACTGAACCAATGGTCCATAGCAGTTCTGAATTCCAGCCAGGCAAATAATAGAAGTAATCTGATTAGTTTTCAAAGTCTGGAAATCATTCACCATGGTTCTCAGCTCCACCCTCTGAACTCTTGGTTCAGTGTTAATCATCCTTCCATGTTCATGAAAGGTAGCATGTGTTTACAGCTAAATCGTTTTATCGGCCTATTTACTGCCAATAAAGTTTTGGAGATTCAGCATCCTACCTTCTTTGTCCCCTTCAGTTCAAGCTGGCAGTGTTTCTTATGAAGTAAATTTCTCAGAAACTTGGGGTTTTCCATAGATTTCAATGGGGTTTATTCCATTAGACAAAAAAACAAACAAACAAACAGAAAAACACATCTGGAGATTTTTTTCAAATAATTTCTTGTCTATCTGGGCCTCTTGCTGAGAAGGTTTAGAAGCATCCCAGAAGGCCTGTGGATTGATTGAAAGGCCCCTTTGTGTGACTGAATACTTTGACTTCTGTATCTTCCTGAGATACTAGCAAAAGGTTGTGGAGTTATACCCTTCAATATTTTCTCTTGACCAAACTATCTTAAATTTAGCATTTTTAACCATCTAAATGGACCAGTGATGGCAAACCTTTTGAGCTCGGCGTGTCAGCATTTTGAAAAACCCTAACTTAACTCTGGTGCCGTGTCACATATAGAAATGTTTTGATCTTTGCAACCATAGTAAAACAAAGACTTATCTTTTTGATATTTATTTTATAGATTTAAATGCCATTTAACAAAGAAAAATCAACTAAAAAAATGAGTTCGTGTGTCACCTCTGACACGCGTGTCATAGGTTCGCCATCACTGAAATAGACTATGGATTTTCAAAATAATTTAATCCTTATTCCTTTTTATTCTTCCCTCAATTTATTTCTCTCCTCTCACATTTTACTATAAGCAACAAGAGTACATTAGTCAATACTCTCAATACTTCATTTGTAAATCTCCTTAGCTAGCTAACCAACTTCAGCACTCATTGCTTTCTTTCCATATACAGTGGGGCCTTGACTTACGAGTGTCCTGACTAACAAGTTTTTCGAGATACGTGCCTTCCCTCGGCCGATTTTTTGCTTTGAGTTGCGAGCTAAAATTCGGGTTACGAGCCACGCAGCGAACGTCACAGTGGACGCCACAACATCAGCCCAGCATCACGTGTCTCACTCGTTCACTTTTTGATTTGACATACGAGTAATTTGAGTTACGAGCTCCATCACAGAACGAATTAAACTCGTAAGTCAAGGCCCCACTGTAACAGCAGAAGAGGCCCCCGAGTCCCCTGCCTGTCTATAGCAAGGGTTCTCCTTCCTTCAGCTTCCAATTGCACATTCCTCGCTTTTTCTGAGCCCTCACCAGCAGCATCCTCCACCTCCACATTTCTAACAGTCCACTCAAGGCAGTAGGCTTTCCCTAGAATTTTCCTTCAATTCCAAAGCCACTTCCAGATTTATAGGTATTTATTACATCAGCATCCCACATCTGGTGCCAAAATATGTTTTCTATTACTGCATAACAAATTGCCAGAAAATTAGCAGCTTAAAACAACATACATTTGTTATCTCAGCTTTTGTCAGAAGTTAGAATGTTTCTTAACTTGATCTTCTGTTTAGAGTCTCACAAGGCTGGAATTAAAGTATCAGTCAGGACTCGCAGAGTACTTGAGTGAGGATTGATTTACTTCCAAGATCCCTCATGTTCAAAGAATTAATTTCCTTATTGCTGTAGAATTTAAGGAAGCTTGCTCTGACAGTCTGTTGTCTGTATCTATGAGTCTGTTTCTATTTTGTTTGTTTGTTTATTTTGTTGATTAGATTCCACATATGAGTGAAGTCATATGGTGTTTGTCTTTCTCTGACTGACTTATTTCACTGAGCATAATACTCCAAGAATCATAGAATATAGATGTTTCAGACTTTTCTGGTGCCCCATTTCAGATCCTCTTGGCTTCATTCATTTGATTTTATTTCATTTTGCTCTATTTATAGTTGTGGTGACAGGCAGCTCTATGAGGGCTCTTTCTTCCTACAGTTCCAACCACAGAGTGTCGCACTTCGTCCCTTACCCTGGCCTGCATAAACTAGACATGTAGGCAAATTAATATCCCGTGGAAGGAACCTTTGGCCAATGAGATACGGGAAGCAGTGGATTTATCTTCTCTATTTTATTCCCACTCTGTCCCCAATGGAGTCCTTGGGTACATTTTATAGAGATAATTTCTTGGGGGGGGCAAGTGCCATAAATACAGCATTCTGTTGCACTTAGCAACAGCAAGTTCAACAATACAATTTTATATCTGTTCTCCTTTAGTAGCTTTACTCTTTTGGTTTCTCCCCTGCTCCCCAGAATAGGGTCCCTGATAAAATACAGGCACATAAACTGCAAGAGCCTCAGGCTCTGCTTTATGCTGAACCCAAGTTACAAATGTAAGTACCTTGCAGTAGATCATATTTTGGCATATATTTCTATAGTAAAAATTATCCTTAAAACATTGTTTAACATTTAAACACTTTTGTGACATTTTAAAAGAAAATACTGAGTGGGATAAGTCTTAAGTAACATTTCAAATACAATTGGTAGAATGTCATAATATGTGTAGAAATCATTTTGAAAAGGGACAACAAAGGGGATGTGAAGCTAGCATACTGCCGGTGCTAAGAAAAGCTAGGCAACTGCAAATAATACAATTGCTTTTTAAATAGTTTTATTGGGGTGTAATGGACCTACATAAACTGCCTGTATTTGAAGAATGCTATTTATAATTTTTGACGTATTTATACATATATGCATGAGACCATGACCATATTCAAAATAATAAACATATTCATCACTCTTAAAAGGTTTCTTATGTTCTGTTGGAATACCTCCCCCATTCCCCTCTCAGCTTTAACTTCCTTTTCCTAGGAAACCTAAGGTCTATTATCTGTCACTATAGACTAAATTGTACTTTCAAAAATTTTATATGTAGTTATGCAATATATACTCCTTTTTTTGTCCAGTTTCTATTACTCAGCATAATTATTTTGAGATTCACCTATGTTGCACTGTGTATCAATAGTTCATTCCATTGTACTGATGAGTAGTACCACAGCAACTTTAAACAATAGCCTCAAGCTATAAAACTGTAAATAACCCAGATGGCCATCAGCTTGTGAATGAATAAACAAATTGTGATGTATTTATTCAATATAATATATATACTAGAGGCCTGGTGCATGAATTTGTGCACCAGTGGGGTCCCTCAGCCTGCTCTATGGGATTGGGCCAAAACCAGCTCTCTGACATCCCCTGAGGGATCCCGGATTGCAAGAGGGTGCAGGTCAGGCCAAGGGACCCCATCAGTGCATGATCGGGGCTGGGGAGCGACGTGGGAGGTTGGCCATCCAGGGAGGGGCTGCAGGAGGGCTCAAGGGCGTGTCTGGCCCATCTCGCTCAGTCCTGATCAGCCGGACCCCAGCAGCAAGCTAACCTACCAGTCGGAACATCTGCCCCCTGGTGGTCAGTGCATGTCATAGCAACTGGTCAACTGGTCAACTGTCTGCCCCTTGGTGGTCAGTGCACATCATAGCAAGCAGTTGAGCGGACTTAGCATAGCATTAGCATATTATGCTTTGATTGGTTGAATGGATGACCAGATGACTGGATGCTTAGCATATTAGGCTTTTATTATATAGGATATATATTTGATATATTTGTATTGTGTGTTACCTGGGTTAGAATGTCTGGGTCATATGATAGAGGAAAGAAATATGTTTAATTTTTTTAATGTGTTTTTATTCATTTCTAGAGAGAGGAAGGGAGATAGAAACATCAGTGACAAAGAAACATCATGGATCAGCTGCCTCCTGCATGCCCCCTACTGGGAATGATGCTTACAAATTGGGCATGTGCCCTGACCAGGAATCAAACCTTGACCTCTTAGTTCCTGGGTCGATGCTCAACCACTAAATTACACCAGCTGGGCATGTTTTATGCTTTAAGAAACTGCCAAAATGTTTTCCAACATGGTTGTAACATTTTACATTCCCATCAGCAGTGTATGAGTATTCCAGTTCCTACAAATCCTTGTCAACACGTAGTATGATCTGTCTTTCTAATTTGAGCCATTCTAATATGTATGTAGTGGTATCTCACTGTGGTTTTCATTTGTATCTCCCTAATGACTAATGAGGTTGAGCATCTTTTCATGTGCTTTTATATGGTTACCTGTTTCATGGAAGAGTTTCTGAAGAATTGGTGTTATTTCTTTCTTACATTTGTGGTAGAATTCTCCAGTAAAACCATCTATGCTTGAGGATTTCTTTGTAAGAAGGTTTTAAACTATATATTTAATTTTTTAATTAGACATATGAGTAGTCAAGTCATCTATTTCTTCTTAAGTGAGCTCTGGTAGCTTGTGTCTGTCAAAGAACTTGTCCATCTCTTCTGTTACCAAATTGATTGGTAAAGTAGTTCATAAAAACACCATTGTTATATTTTGCATATTTATAGAATCTCTAGTGATATCATCTCTCTCATTCCTGAGGTTGGTAATCTATCTATCTATCTCTCTTCCTCTCTCTCTCCCTCTCCTTTCTGATCAGTCTGGTAAGAGTGTTATCAATTTTATTAGAAACACCAATCAGAAAGGATATATGCACCCATATGTTCATAGCAGCACAATTCACCATAGCTAAGATCTGGAAACAGCCTAAGTGCCCATCAGTAGATGAATGGATTAGAAAACTGTGGTACATCTACATGATGGAATACTATGCTGCTCTAAAAAGGAAGGAACTCTTACCATTTGCAATGGCATGGATGGAACTGGAGAGCATTATGCTAAGTGAAATAAGCCAGTCAATGAAGGAAAAATACCACATGATCTCACTTATTCATGGATAATAGAGACCATTATAAACTTATGAACAAAAATAGATACAGAGGCAGAGCTGCCTCAAACAGACTGTCAAACTGCAGCAGGAAGGCCGGGGAGGGTAGGGGGGCAGAAGGGAGGGGGTAAGAGATCAACCAAAGGACTTGTATACATGCATATAAGCATAACCAATGGACACAAGACACTGGGGGTAGGGGAGACCAGGGGATTGTCAAGGGCGGGGGGGGAAAAGGAAACATATGTAATACTCTTTGTAATACTTTAAGCAATAAAAATAAAGAGTATTATAATTTTATTAATATTCTCTAATAACCAACTTAGTTTCATTATTTATTTATTTACTTACTTACTTACTTATTGGCCTCTGAGATTTTTAGAAGTGGGCAGTTTAATTTCAAAATATTTAGGGATTTTCTGAAGATCTACCTATTATTACTTTCTAATTTAATTCCACTGTAGTCAGAGAATATATCTTGTAAGATTGAACACCTTAAACTTATTGAGACAATTGCTTTATGGCCCAATGGTCAACTTGGTAAATGCTCCATGTATCCTTGACAACACTTGCTGTATTTGAGTGGCATGTTTTCTATAAATGTCAATTAGGTCAAGTTGGTCAGCATTGTTGTTAGGATTTTCTCCATCCTTAACAATTTTCTTTCTACTTGCTCTAACAATTATTTAAAAGAGGATACTGAAATATTTTATTATACTTGTTAATTTATCTAGTTCTTGTTATTCTATCAGTTTTGCTTCATGCATTTTAAAACTGTTATTAGGTCCATAAATATTTTAGATTTTTATGTACTTTTTATAAGTTAATCCTTTATTGTTATGAACTGGTGTTCTTTATTCATGGTAATATCCTTTGTTTTGAAAACCATTTTGTCTGATGTTAATTTTACTACTAAAGTGTTCTTCTTGTTAGTGTTAGCATGATGCATGTTTTCATTCTTTTACTTCAAAACTGTTTGTGTGTTTATATTTAAAGTACTTTCTTGTAGGCAGCATATAATTGAATCTTTTATTAAATCTGACATTTGCCTTTTAATTGGGATATTGAGACCATTCACACGTAATATGATTATTGATACAATTTGATTTAAATTTGTCTTCTTGCTATTTGCTTTTTGTTTGTTTCATCTGTTGTGTATTCTCTTTTTTCTTTTTCTGCCTTCTTGTGACTTAATTAATTTTTTTATGATTCCACTTTTTTCCTGAGTTGGCTTAACTCTTGTTTTGTTATTTTAGTGGTTACTTTAGAGTTTATAGTATGCATCTTCAATTTATCACAGTTTACATTCAAACTATATTAAACCAATTCACAAACAATAAAGAACTTAAAATATATACCACGATTTCTCACCTCCCAACTTCTGTGTTATTGTTGTCATACATTTTATTTTTACCCTTGGTGTTTATACAAACCACACTGTTATATTTTATTCACTCAATTTTGATTTTAAAGTGATAAGAAAACTGTATTATAAATTTACCCATGTAGTTAGCATTTCCTTTATGTAGATTTCTATTCCCTTCTCGTATAATTTTCCTTCTGCTAGAATGATTTTTTTTGCATTTATTATAATACATGTGCATTGGTGATAAATTCTCTCAAATTTCGTATCTATGAAACAATTTTATTTTGTCTTCATTTTGAAAGGTATTTTTACTGAGTACAGAATTCTAGATTGACATTTTCTTCTAGTTTTTAAAATCTATTGCTTCATTGTCTTATCACTCAATTGTTTCTCATGAGAAATTTGCTGTTATCCTTATCTTTGTTTTTCTGAATGTAACATATTTTTACACTCACTGTTTTTAGGATTTTCTCTTTATCACTGATTTTGTGAAAATTTTGAGTAGTTGCTTTCATCTTTTTATACTCCGGGTATGTTGAATTTCTCAAATCTCTGTAATACTCAATAATAAAGATTTAAAAAATTAAGTACAGCATAGGAAATATAGTCAGTAACATTGTAATAACGATGTATGGTGTCAAATGGGTATTAAACTTATAGGCTAATCACTATGTTGTACACCTGAAGCTAATATAATATTTTATGTCAACTGTAATTGAAAAATAAATGTAAAAAGTTAAAAAATAAAATGCAGTTATAATAATTGCTTTAATGTTATTATTTACTTACTGTAATCATCTCTGGGTCAGTTTTAATTGTGTGATTATTTTTGTCATTATAAATCATGTTTTCTGCTTTTATGCATGCCTAATAATTTTAGATTACATGTTAGATATTCTGATTTTTGCTTTCATAAAAATAATTAGGTGGGACTGCAATAGTGCTGTCTTGTATTAATTATTCCCCAGTATAAGACCTTTCTGTGTACTCTCTTGCTGCTTGAGGTCTTCCAGTCTAGCTGGGGGGATTATTTCTAACTCAGTGTGAACACCATGCACTATCCTATACAATAAAAGGCTAATATGCAAATCAACCAAACAGAGGAACGATGCAGGAGCTGCCCCCTGGTGGTCAGTGCACTTCCACAGGGGGAGCGCCGCTCAGCCAGAAGCCGGACTGCTTAGACCCACTCCCAAGGGCTCCCAGACTGGAGAGGGCACAGTCTGGGCTGAGGGACCCCATTCCCTCCCCCCAAGTGCATGAATTCTGTGCACTGGGCCTCTAGTTATTTATAATTCTTTGGTGTGGTTCTTTCTTCAGCCTCATGATTTTCCACATTTGCACCCACTGATCAATACTCTGCTATTGAGTAGTCAAGAGTGATCATCTGCAAATCAGCAAAGTTATTTTTCTAGTAGCCATCTTCTCTCTGATATTTTGTTTTGCAAACTCTAAGCACATTCTTCTTTTCAGACTCTCATGCACATCTCATACCAGGGACTCCTCTGGCTCTGCATTCAGCCTGGCAATTCTGTCAAGTCAGTACACTGGGCTTATGGCATCTGTTTTTTTTTATTTCTTGGGAATCATTGTGTTTTGTCACATGATGTACAGTATCTTGAAAGCTATTGTTTCATATATTTTATCCTATTTTTGGTTGTTTGTGTTAGGTAGATAAGTTTGATGCCTTGTACTCCATCTTGGCTGAGAGTGGTAGTTAGAAAACACATTGATTATATGTCAGGAAGTAATAGTCGGGGCATCTTACATCTCAACACAATTTATTGTAACTTAGATGTTGGCATTTGACTGGGTTTTTGTTATGTTTTAAGAAATCAGTATGCTAGTTTAGGTTGACATTTAACCCATTAAAAAAAATAATGGGGACTAGGCTCCCAGTTAGCATTTTCCTGTTGTATGTATTTGTTTTTGTAATGGATTATTGATGCTAATTGGGAAATGCCGATATTTGGCTTAGACTTATAACTATCACATGAAAATTATTCTAGAAGTATTCTGTCCAGAGCTGTCATGGAAGCTCCATAAAGTTTTCAAAGATAAGTACCTTCCGTCTGCTGCTAAGTGCATGAATTCCATCTCCCTCAGAATTATGAGATGGCTATTGGTGCATTGGCGCATGTCTGCACATTTGGCAAAGGACATTAATGACAGGCTAGGTATGCATTTTGAACACGGAAATGATATATGATAAAGAAGATTTTTCTGGAAGCATATGGCAAAAAACTGTGGAATTGGAGAAACTGGTGACAGGCTATTTGGTCTTTCAATGACAATAATTCAATTAGCTGATCTAATCAATCCTCACTCTGTCTCTCCCTCACTCTCTATCTCCTCCTCTCCCCTTTTCTCTCTCTAAAAATCAATTAATGAACAGGAATGGGGTGGGGGGAAATGGGGGGAGAAGGACACGTGTAATACCTTAATTAAAAAATATTCTCAGACATTTATTATGTGTAGTGTGCTAGGTGCTACAAAAAAAGAAGTATAAATTCCAGTTCTTGCCATGAAGAGACCTACAATCTATTTAAATATAGGAGAACATTGATATATGTAAGTCATAATTAAATATTAATGGATGGCCCTACATTGGACACCAATTTTCCTGAAGGCAGGGACTGAGTGTCCCTCAACCTGTGGTCTTATTTGTGCCCCCAGTGTAGAGTATAATGGGAGCACAAGACATACTTGCTCCACAGATGGTTTAATTTGTACACCCTGTAGCCCAGTTGCTGAACCAATTGGCTTTCTTATTGGAATGGCAGCTAATTTAAAAAAATAAATGGCTATTTAATAGAATGTAAAACCATTAAACTCAGAACCCTCTTATAAAGACTGATGCTCATTTAAGTCTTATGAAGGGCTAATTGCTGGCTCTAGAGGGAGGGGAAAATGGAAATTGTTGGAGCATTGTCACCTCACGCTGAACTAGGACTCTTCTTTGAGTACTGCTGACAAATTCTAACAATAATAAAGATGATCATGCTCCTTTATATTTCAGTAGCACTTTGTGGTTTAGAAAGTGTTTTCACGTAAATTTAGAGAAGCAAATGGATATAAAGGATAGAGAGCAGTCTGTGGAATCTGTTAGATGTGGATTCAAATCTCATTTAAAAATGGGAATAATAATATATATTGCCAATGCTTAGGAACGAAATTTAAGAGTTCCCTCAAAATTAGAAATGGAGGAAATAAAATTATTTCTAAGAATTAAGCTTAAATGTCAACACAATAATTAATTATCCAACAACTCTAAAAAGTCAGAATCGCTGTAAGACCTGATATCAACTACAGTCAGAAGAGGGGTTGAAGTCAGCCATAGGAACATCACATCACAGCCGGAGCTCCAGTGGCGCAATCGGTTAGCGCGCGGTACTTATAAGGAACATCACATCACAAACACAATTGTCCAAACATTGGAAAAGGGAGACTGAGTGTAAGCCAACAAACTTTGAGTGTTTCCTGTCCAACAGAATAGAATATTCCTAATGTGGAAATACAGGTGTGGTAGATCGAAAGCTTTTTCCATCCAGAGGTAGCCTGTTCCTCCGCTCTTGAATCTGGGTTTGTTCATGTAACTTGCTTTGGCCAATGGGACAATGTCATATATGACAAGCAGATGTTTGAACAGTGCTTACATAGTGGAGCTAGTCTTCTCCTGTTGCTGCGAACTTTGCCCCCATCATATAAAAAAGCCTGAACTAATGCCCTGAAGGATGGAAGCCTACCTATAGAGAGAACTCATCTGGTTAGCCATGCCAGCCAATTCAGCCAAGGTCACTGACATGTGATTGAGGCCATCCTAGACCATCAAGTCCCAAACAAGTTGCCAATTCAGGAGAACTACCCAGCTAAACCACAGAATTATGAAAAAGAATTGTTTGTTGTTTTAAGTCACTAAGTTTTGGGGTGGTTTGTTATGCAGCAATAGATACCAGGGGTTGTAATCCTATATAATAAAAGCCTAATATGCTTAGTGTCCAGTCATCAGGTGACCAATCGACTGTTCAACCAATCAAAGCATAATATGCTAATGATATGCTAAGGCCGTTCAACCACTTGCTATGATGTGCACTGACCACCAGGGGGCAGACGCTCTAACCAGTAGGTTAGCTTGCTGCTGGGATCCGGCCAATTGGGACTGAGCAAGATGGGCCAGACATGCCCTGGAGCCCTCCTGTGGTCCCTCCCTGGCTGGCCAACCTCCCGCGTCCCTCCCCAGCTGGCTGGCCCTGGTTGGCCCCAACTGGGACTAGGTGAGAAGGGGCTTGACACACCCTGGAGCCCTCCCACGGTCCCTCCCTGGCCCCAATCATGCACCAGTAGGGTCCCTCGGCCTGGCCCGCGCCCTCTCACAATCTGGGACCCCTCAGGGGATGTCGGAGAGCCAGTTTTGGCCCAATCCTGCAGGCCACTCCCCCTGGGAGGGTGCCAGACGCAGGGCTCATGGCTGGCGAGCACTGCTGTGGCGGTGTGAGCCTCTCCTGATGGAGACTGATTGGGCGCGAGCCCGCAGCAGGCACAGTAGGGCCGGGATGAGTGGGAGCAGCAGGTAGGAGCTGCAGGCTGCGTTGGACTGTGGGTTTTGGCCCAATCACTGCAGGCCACCTGAGGGACCCCATCCATGCACGAATTCATGCACCGGGCCTCTAGTATGGATATAACAGGCAGTGTTAGGTTGATATCATCAATTACTCGATAGTCTGGCTACAGTAGGCAATGGGCTGACCGCATGAACCCCAAGGATTCCTAACAGCTATAGTATTTATTCATGATAAATTAATGAAGTGGTTTCTGACCAAGGTCTGGCTTCGGAGAAAATATTCTATGCCTCTAAACATTTGCTCTCCACCCTTCTCTACCCTGCTCTATACTCTAGGAAGTTGACCTGCATACATTGCCTCAAAGAACAATCTTACTGTGTGGCTTCTTACTACATTTCACCAATGGGGAGCTTACCTGGAGACTAGAGAGAAGGATAATAATTTACGAGCATTTATTTTTACAGTTCCTTCCCTGTAGGATTGGTTTGGGCAGTTCAAGTCCCTTGACTGAACATTTCAGCTCCTGTCAAAGGGGTTACTTCTCCAAATGTCTGTCATCCTTCAGGTCTAGAGGTGGCAATAAAGTAGTTTTTACTAACTTCCAGATCTGCACTCTCCTGTGTGGGTTTTACACCCCCACCCGTAAGTTATTAACTTATGTTAATAACTCCTTTACTAAACCCTCCCCTAATTATCCTAATTTCAGCATGCCATCTGTCTCTTGTTGAGCCCTTGACTGATACATATGCCAAGCATGTGGGTTTCAGTATTTGATTTGTCTGGTGGTGGTTTCTCTTTGGCTTATGATTTACCCCTGAGAGATGGCTCCACATTCACTGAGCCAATATAATCAAGTTTTCAGGCCCATGAGTCTGAGATTTAGGCTGAAATTCACAAAGGTAGCAAATTCCTCTAGGAGCCAACCAGCTGGCCCTCTCTCCCACTGGAGTGGAGAACAAGAACTGTACTTCTCTGTATTTCTGTCATATCCATTTCTCAGGGTTGCTATTAGTATTAGATTAACTCCATGTAAATGGCTTTTTACCTTTGTATGGCCTAGCACCTTGTAAGATCTCAACATGTTAAGCATTGCTATTGTTTTGTTTAATGTAACTTTGACTGTATAATATGGTCTTTACTAACCAAATGGTGTGTAATATTTTTCTTGGACTCCATTTGGGGATGCTTTTGTTAATGTGGCACACTGAGATTATGGGAACTGGGGTAAAGAAAGAACATGCAGGTACAGCATGGTTTACATACAGTGCACATAGCTTCAGAAGCCTTATGACAGCCACCATATAGAAAGGATTCCGATTTAGCGATTGTCATGCAAACACATTTAATGAATCAAACATGGAGTAGATAAGGCACTCTAAGTAAACAATTAGTCTTGCCAGTTCATTGAAATTAAGTGTTCATGGGGCATTTAACTCACTTGTGTTACCGACTAACAAGTAAGGACTGTCAAGTAAGAAGACTCTCCAGCATTCTCTCATTATCAGAGAAAGCCAGGATTGGTGCCAAGTGGGTATATGCTGTGGCACAAGAATCATGATCCCAACTCCCAGGCAGCAGGAGTATATAAGGACCCTGTTAACATCACTCACATCTCTTCCAATTGGGGGTTCAGGTCAGCCTTTCCACTGTGAGGTCCTGCCCCTCTTCCTTTTCAGCCAGCAATTAATCTATTTACCTACACACATGCATGTGCACACCCCACCATGTGTAGAAAGCCATTCAAATCAATCTTAATCATTTTTATTCTCTGCAAATGTCATTCCTCGCTGATGGATATTTTTGTTTAGAGTTGCTTGTTTACGTTAGATGATTTGTGCTGGGGCCTCAATGTCATATCCTTATTATTCAAAATAGAATGTGACCTCAGAGGAGTTCTAAGGCAGCCCAGGAAAAGGCAGACAAGGAGCCATCATGACTAGACAGAGTAGGCAAGAGATTGTCACCAAAATGACACTATAATTTGCATAAGGTCACAAGGCAAACATTGATATGAAGTGTTCCTGTGAATAGTCAGTGGACAAGACATTAAAACAGACAGTAAATCATGAGGTGGTAGATGGTGCATAAGATGGAATGTGAGCCTAGAGGAAGTAAATAAAGAAATGCCATGTCAAGGTCATAAGAAACTTGCCAGTCAAGGAGATGTAGAATAGAAAATTGACTCATAAATTCTGAGATAAAATATAACTACTTAGATTTGAAATCAGGTGCACAACAGGTGAAAAATAAATGAAAATGAATCTGGTTTAGATATGCAGTTAAAACTTGGCCATGTTGTGGGGGCAAGATATTTTTACAATAATAGTAATGAAAAAAATCACCAGATTAAATTCTAAAAATCATATAAAGAGTTAACTAGAGACTATGTTAACCTGGGCTGTGAAAATATGAAAAAAAAGGCTATCTGAATTAATATAGACTCATCCAGCTTATATCACTTCATCAGCAAATGACCAGAAGAACTTTTCTTTGGGGAATAAGAAGATAAGGGGATTATGTCATGGGTACATTGAAAAACCTTACCTGGATCTCTTGGGTGTCTCTTTAGCCTATGAAGTATTACCCCACCCTAGAGTATAGTGTCACAGTCAAGTGGGGCTGTAGGGACACTGTGTTTTCATTTCCTTGAATCCCCCTAGTCTCTCTTTTTTAAACAGCATTAACAACACAATTGTTCTTCTATCTAAAGAGCAGGGCTCCTTTCCAAATTTAAAATACGGGCTGTTATTCTCTCTCCTCTTGCTTATTATTTCTAGCAGTCTGAACAGGACCCCATGGCTTTCAATGAGCCAAGTGCTGACTCAGGAAAAGGAGAGACGCACACAAGACCAGTTCTCCTAGGAGCAGAAAGCACTGCAGATTAGGACGGCCTTTGTCATCTTTGTCGGATGTAATTTGACTACACCTACTTGAATAAGAAAGAACTGGAGGCCTCTGAGAATCTTTTGTACTCCTAAATGAACAATAATCATAGAGCAAAAGGAAACAAAAAAGTAATAGGAAAGAAAATGAAGCTTTTATTTTTTACTAGAGGTCCAGTGCATGAATTGATGCACAGGTGAGGTCTGGCCGGCCCGCCCCAATTGGGGCTGATCAGGCCTGGCCGGCTGTGGGGAGGGGATGTGGGAGGTTGGCCAGCCCATCCCACCCCCTGGTCCAACTCCCAGTCGAACTCTTGGTTGAGGGAATAATTTGCATATTAGCCTTTTATTATATAGGATTTTTTATCAGTTGAGAACCTCTAAGGTTTCATTAATGAAATTTAGATCCTTTCTCACTAAATGAGGTTCTGACATGCTGGCCAAAGGCCTATTCAGAAATATCATATAATTAATAATGCCTTGAAGAAAAACGTCCTTTATGTGTTTTATTATATCTTAATTACTAAATGTGGCTTTTAAATGATTTATGTCCACATTGTTGCAGACTCATTTTAGGGTGGCTTACATAAATATATTTAATAATATGAGCTAAAAAGCAATTAAGATGAAAATAAGAAAATCAGGATAAAGGAAAAAATTTAAATAGTTAAGATAAGATGAGGGCAAGGGTAACATTGGTACCTGAAATATATGTTCTAAGTGTTCATAGTTCTACTAAAGACATGATATGTGAGGCATGAAACCAGGCACAAGATTTACAATATCCATGAGATAAAAAAATCTGACCTCAGAGAGCCAGAGAAAAATGTCTCTCTTGGGTCCAAATTAACAGGAACTTAATGGATAACTTCATCAACAACGTCCTTATAATAACACAGAAATAGGCTTCATAGGACAGTTTCTTATACTTCCCTTAGTGCCACAATATAAACATTGCTGAGGAAGAGAGCAATTCAGCAGGGGAATCCGTATACATCTCTGATAGTCTGGCTTGCTCCGGGGAAGAATACGAGTGTGTGCAAAGAATGGATGGATGCACTACGTACCACTTATTCAACCAACCACCCATAAGTAATTTTTTTCTCATCCCAGGTTGAGAGAAGCACTGAGCTCAGGCTGGCAACGAAGACATGTAAAAACTAACAGAAGTCTCACATGCAAAGTCTCACACCAGTAAGGGTCAGAGCTGATTGCTGTGTAATACTGTTCTGAATAGATAATCAAAGATAAGAAAACAGCCATTGCCTATCACTTAGATTTTTGTTATCCATAAATAACCACTTCTTTGCTTATTTTAAAAATAAAGCCCAGACTTCCAGTCCAGACAAGATTCCATAGACCTCTTTCAACCTGGCCCTCCCCACTAAGCACAACTATCTGCCTTGGAAATTATGAAACAAAAGAAGTTTGAAAGATGGTAAGAAGATTAACTCTTTTTGAAACCCCACCCAATGAAAGAAGACAACCTAGATCTAGCATTTTCCTACCCCTGTCTATCAACAGAAGGCTTCCCAGGTAGGCTCTTTCCTCCCCCAATTTGAACAAGAGTCTGACAACATCAAGCAATACATACTCACAAGAAGAACTAATAGGGAGTCTCATTTACACTAATAAAGAGAAACATGCAAATTGACCATCCCTCCATTATGCCTACCAGCCAATCGGAGTGAGCATGCAAATTAACCCAACAAAGATGGCTGTTAATTTGCATATGCAGGCGTGGAGCGAAGACTGAAGACAGCGTAGAAGGAAGCCAAGCACTGCAGAAGGGAGCGAAGCAGCGGAGAAGGGATGGAGCCGAGGCAGTGGAGACAGGAGTGGAGCCCGCCTTGGAAGGCTTCGCTCCCTTCTCTGCTACTCTCCGGCCACAGGAAGCCCTATTCTTGCAGGAATAGGCCCAAGGAAGCCTTATTCTGGCAGGAATCTTCCTGCAATGAGCCTCTAGTCAACAATATGCAGCCAGGAGGATGTTCTCCATCTTTGTCATGCCTCAAACTCCCTACCCCACTGAGAGATACTGAGGTGGGTAAGCAGATGAGCAAGAAGTAACTCCACTATAGTAGGTGATCCCAGCCAGTAGCCTTCTTTATTCCCCTGGGCCAGAAACTTCTCTCACCCACAGTAACCCTGAAGTTGCACTTTCAGGTAGTATTTATTATGAATAAATGAGAACTTACATCCATACAATAACCTGTACATGAATGTCAATAGTGGCTTTAATCATGATAAGCAAAGACTGGAATCAGCCTAGATAACTTACAACAGGTAAATTGCTAAACAAACAAACTGATACATATATACATGGAATACTACTCAGGATACAGAAGATTTGGGCATGTTATAAAAGGGGAACATGAGGTGTACTTGTGTTGATGGAATATTTGTTCTGGGTCTTGACTATGGTGGTGGATACACAAAACCTACACACATGATAAAATTGAACAGAAGTACACACACACTAACACAGACAAACATTTTTATTCCCACTCAAAATCATGGAAGATTGTCATTTTTTCTCCCAGTATGCTATGAAACCAGACCACAGAGTCTTTCATAAACTATAACTTCAAGATTTACACCCTTGTATTGGATCGACTTTCACTGTTTCCCAGAACTCTTCCACAAACATCCTGGGGCAGCACAGGCCTTAAATTGAACGAATAATTGTGGGCCTTGCCCAAATAGCCCTGGAGGTCCCCAAGGAGCTTGCAGCCAATGGGAGAAAAAGACTCCTATGCAACTGACTATAGTAATCTGATGTAAATCCCAAGAAAGAGGTAAATAATCTTTGAGAGAATGTATACAAGAGAAATTAAGAAAAGCTGTGGGTTCACTTAGACCTGGAAGTTAGTCCAATGTCTTCCTGAAAGTCCCACAAGTTAACCTTTTGCAAAGCAAATGTCAGTTTCCACATATGTAAAATGGAGATGATAAGAGCATCTACTTACATCATGGAGTTGTTGAGAAAATTAAATGAGATATTGTGTATAAACTGTTACAGATTGAATTGTGTCCCTTCAAAATTCATGTTGAACTTATATTAAGTAAATCTACTAGTCTACACTAATAAAAGAGAAAAATGGTAATTGGCGTACGGCGATACCCTTTTCATTGGCTAATCAGGGCTATATGCAAATTAACTGCCAACAAGATGGCGGTTAATTTGCATATGTAGGCACAATGCAGGGAGGCGAAAGGGAAAGCAGGAAGAAGCCCCCTGCCACTGACAGTGATCGGAAACCCAGGGGGGAGCTAAGAGCTGGGGGGCAGGGCAAAGGCGCCTTTTCCGCCCTGGCCAGTGATAGCAGGAAGTAGGGGTGGAGCCAGCAATGGGAGCTGGGCACGGTCGAAGCTGGCAGTCCCGGGAGCTGGGGGTCCCCCGCCCAGGCCTAACACCTCTGCCGGAGGCCTCAGGCCTGGTCAAGGGGCCGATCCGGTGATTGGTGATCGGACGGTGATGAGGGTCAACTCCTCTGGCCGAGGCATCAGGCCTGGGCTGGGGGCAGAACCAGTGATCGGGGGGAGATGGGGGTCCCCTGTCCAAGCCTGACACCTCTGGCGGAGGCGTCAGGCCTGGGCAAGGGGCCGATCAGGCAATCGGAGGGTGATGGGGGTCTACACCTCTGGCGGAGGCGTCAGGCCTGGGCAAGGGGCAGAGCCAGCAATCGAAGGGGTCTGGGGGTCCCCTGCCCAGGCCTGACGCCTGGGCCAGAGGCATCAGGCCTGGGCTGGGGGCAGAACCAATGATGGGGGGAAATGAGGGTCCCCTGCCCAGGCCTGACACCTCTGTCAGAGGCGTCAGGCCTGGGCAAGGGGCCGATCTTGCGATTGGAGGGTGATGGGGGTCAACGCCTGAGGGCTCCCAGTATGTGAGAGGGGGCAGGCTGGGCTGAGGGACACTCCCCCCCCACCCAGTGCACGAATTTCGTGCACCGGGCCCCTAGTCTAATGTAATAAAAGAGAAACATGCAAATTGACCACACCTCTGCTACGCCCCCAAGCCACGCCCACCAGCCAGTCAGAGCGACTATATGCAAATTAACCCAACCAAGATGGCCACTGGCAGCCATGGAGCTGGAACAAGCAGGAGGTTTGGTTGCCCCGGTGATGGAGGCAGCCAAGCTTCTTGCCTGCCCTGGCCGGCTATGGCCTCCGCTCAAGGCAACAAAGTTTCAATTATAGAAGATAAATAAATCCCAGATACCTGCTTCCAGCCAGCCTCCACTGGGAGCTTGGGTGGCCAGGGGCCGTGGCCAGCCTGCAAACAGCCATCAGTCCCACACCCAGGATGGCTACACCCTCATGGGGTGAGGGTCCCCACTGGGGGGCTTGGCCAGCCTGCAAACAGCCATCAGCCACTCACCCAGGCTGGCCTGGCTCCCCAGCAGGACCCCCCACCCTGAAGGGGCTGTGGCCAGCCTGCAAACAGCCATCAGCCCCTCACCCAGGCTGGCCAGGCACTCCAGCAGGACCCCCACCCTGATCCAGGAGACCCTTCAGGGAAAACCAGCTGGCCCCCACCCATACACCAGGCCTCTATCCTATATAATAAAAGGGTAATATGCAAATTGACCCTAAGAGCAGAACGACTGGGAATGACTGGTCACTATGACACACACTGACCACCAGGGAGCAGACGCTCAATGCAGGAGCTGTCCCCATGGTGGTCAGTACGCTCCCACAGGGGGAGCTCTGCTCAGCCAGACTGACAGCTTCCAGTATAGCGGTGGTGGCGGGAGCCTCTCCTGCCTCCTCAGCAGCGCTAAGGATGTCCGACTGCAGCTTAGGCCTGCTCCCCGCTGGCAAGTGGACATCCCCCGAGGGCTCCCGGGCTGCCAGAGGGATGTATGACTGCCAACTTAGGCCCAATCCCCTGGGGAGTGGGCCTCAGCCAGCAGGTGGTCATTCCCCGAGGGGTCCCAGACTGCGAGAGGGCACAGGCTGGGCTAAGGGACCCCCCTCCTCGAGTGCACAAATTTTTGTGCACCAGGTCTCTAGTATAATAATAAAACTGTAATATGCTAATTAGATCAGGCAGCCAAGCAACCTTCCAGATGTCCTTCTGGACGAAGCCACGGCTGTGAGGGCCAAGGCAAGCCTCTGTGGCTGCGAGGGCCGAGCCCCTTGCACACATTTCGTGTATCAGGCCTCTAGCAATAAATACTATTGAAAAGTTAAAAAAAAATCACGTTGAAGCCCTTACACCAATGTGACTATATTTTGAGATAGAGCCTTCAAGGAAGTAATTAAGGTTAAATTAGGTTATAAGGTAGGGCCCTAAATGCAATAGGACTAGTGTCTTTAACAGAAGAGGAAGAGACACCAGGGATGTACATTCACAGAATAATGACCATATGAGGACACAGTGAGGCAGCCATCAACAAGTCTGGAGAAACCAAACTACTTGTCCCTTGATCTTGGCATTCCAGTCTCTAAAACTGTGAGAAATAAATTTGTGTTGTTTAAGCCACTTAGCCTGTGGTATTTTGTTATGACAGCCTGAGCTAATACACGTACCATCAGACCCAGAATTATGTACTCAGTAAATATGACCTATAATAACAACGTTTATTGTTATAATTAATATGAGTAAATTTACAGGCCCTGTGGCAAAAGATATAATTCCTGCATTCTTAGAGGCCTAAGAGGCCTCTGTTGATAGGTATGGAACCATAGTCAAAGGGGAAGAGCATAAGAGTGGATATCAAAAGAGCTCAAAGGAGAGAGAATGAACAAAGCGAAGCTGGGTGTGGGGTTTCCTGACATGTACCTATGCAAAGAGTAGATTAACATAGACCAATAGCAGGAGCTCAGTTGAAAGATAGTCAGGGAGTGAGGCACCCTCTAGTGCAGCAGTTCTCAACCTGTGGGTCGCGACCATGGGAAAACACATATAGCATATCAGATATTTACATTACGATTCATAACGGTAGCAAAATTAGTTATGAAGTAGCAATGAAAATAATTTTATGGTTGGGGGTCACCACAACATGAGGAACTGTATTAAAGGGTCATGGCATTAGGAAGGTTGAGAACCACTGCTAGTGGCAAGGGGGAGTCATCATGGAGGGCAGCATCGGTGTGGAGTTCTGGGGACCAGAGCTAATCTAGGGCTTCTGATAAGACAGCCCTGAGCAGAAAGACCAAAAGGGAAGCATGAGTCCAAATTCCTAGAGAGTGCTAAGAATCAATAGTTGGAAGATCAAGTCTAAATGCCAAGTCCAAATTGCTGAGGCTGAAGAAAAACGTGAGACAGACAGGGACAGGGGTCAACAACAGGGGAAATTGGAGCACATAACATAGAAAACTGTTGAGAACAGCACTGAAATATTTGCTGTTTACTTTTGCTTGTTACTGCATGCTGAACAGTGGCTATGACTAGCTGAAAGTTATAAGGTCAACAAGAGTGGTCCCAATCCCATGTTTTGTAATAATAGAAATAGGTAACACTAAAGGCATCACAATAGACCTTGAAATGTACAAAAAGTATCACAGAAAAAGCCAGAATTCAATAGGCCCTTAAACAAATTGACCCTAAACGATTGCTCATCATCCTGGTATCTATCAGGAACAATCTTAGAGTGAGTGAATAGACCACCAGCCCAACCAAGTGACCCTGGGCTATATTTATTTGAGATAAATGAGAGGTCAGCAAACTTCTATTATAAGGGTCAGCTAGCAACCACTTTAGGCTTTCTGGGCCACATTATCTCTGTCACAACACTCAATACTGTTTTTATAGAGCAAAAGCAGCCATTGACTATATGTAAAGAAATGTGTGCAGCTATCTGCCAATAAAACTTATGCAGAAAGTGAAAGTTGAATTTTATATAATTTTGTGTATCATGAAATATTATTCTTGTTTTGATTTTTTCAACCACTTACAAATGTAAAAACCATTCTTAGCTTGTGGGTCACAAGAAAACATGCAGCAGCCATATTTGTCTTGCAGGCTGTAGTTTGCTGACCCCTGATATAAAGAGTGCATAGCTCCCCAGCACTCACTGGCCATTCCACTATGTAACCCAGTGATATTTGTTCCTGTGACATAAACAAATCATTTGAGCTATGAATATAAGAGGTGACTTGATTCTTATTAGTGTTGTTATGCATTTTCGATATCACTGTGCTTGCAAAATAGCCATGTTTTTAATCAACTCTTTTGATTGTGATGCTAATTGTTGGGGCTTATGGCCCCTATGATGCACTAAACAGCATTGTTTAATCCTTTTAGCTCTGTCTTCAGAATATATCCTGAACCCATTCACTTGTTGTCACCTCCATCAATGCTTCTGCAGTCTAACTGACCATCATCTCTTGCCTGTTTTACTATAATACCTTCCCAAAATTTCCTAGTTCCCCCCATAATCTCTTCTACATACAAAGGTCAAATAATCCCTTTAAAATATGTCTGATCGCCCTGACCGGTTTGGCTCAGTGGATAGACCGTCGGCCTGCAGACTCAAGGGTCCCAGGTTTGATTCCAGTCAAGGGCATGTACCTTGGTTGCGGGCACATCCCCAGTAGGAGGTGTGCAGGAGGCAGCTGGTCAGTGCTTCTCTCTCATTGATGTTTCTAACTCTCTATCCCTCTCCCTTCCTCTCTGTAAAAAATCAATAAAATATATTTTTTAAAAAATATGTCTGATCATGTTACTCCTCTACTCAGAACCCTACAGTCTTTCCATACTGCCGGAAGCCAGTTCTAGCAGGTCATAATTTCAAGAGTTTCATCGAAAGGTTGATGGAACTTGGGGACTGAACAAGGGCTGAGTCACATAGGTTGGGAATGGCTGAGGGCATTTTCCCAAACCTGAAAAGGGATCATTGTTTGCTGCCAGATAGCTCAGGGCATCTTAATCTACATGTTATTGCCTCCTACTGGCCAAACACCTGAACAGCCATAGGCTAATTCTCCCCGATTCTGACAATGCCTCTGTATAGGAAACCCTGACCCTTTGAAGTGCATATCTCCACCTCGCCTCAGGACAATTTGTGTTAATAAAAAGCATTGGGGTCCTGAGACAAGAAGATCTTAGTTTCTTAAACTAGGCTCCTCTGACCCCCAAATCCCTTTCAAAATTATGTTTCTTCTCTGGACTCTTTAAGTTACACACAGCCTTTCTCCAGATTGCTGAACCCTTCTAGATGCTGGAACAAGAACCCCAGCATCATAACACTTGTAATCACCTATACAAGTCCTTATCTAACTCTCTGTTGTAGGGTGGATTCCCCATCTGAGATGGAGTTTAGAGATCAGGGTATATACTAGGCCAGTGATGGCGAACCTTTTGAGCTCGGCGTGTCAGCATTTTGAAAAACCCTAACTTAACTCTGGTGCCGTGTCACATATAGAAATTTTTTGATCTTTGCAACCATAGTAAAACAAAGACTTATATTTTTGATATTTATTGTATATATTTAAATGCCATTTAACAAAGAAAAATCAACCAAAAAAATGAGTTCGCGTGTCACCTCTGACACGCTTGTCATAGGTTCACCATCACTGGCCTAGAGCAATGCCTGACACTAAATAAGTGTACAGTGATGATTGTTGAATGAATACAAAAAAGAATGAGTGGCTTTACCTTGATTCATCACACTGTAAGAGCAGCTTCTGATCATTTAAATGCAGATAATGTTTTCTCTGTTCCACCACAGACAATTTTCCACACACACACACACACACACACACACACACACACACATACAATACAAGCTGGAACATACAGCTCAGTCCCCAGGTTCATTTTCATAGCCAAGGCAGTTTCAGCGCTTTCTCTCTCACAGCATCCTCTATCCCATATTTTCTTTAATCTCCGTGCCACTAAATTCCAACCCAACTTCCTCTCAATTGTTATATGAATATGCTAGGAGCATGAGAATAGAAGGAAAGGAAAGGGGAGATAATGTACTATTAGTCTAACAGCAACATTACACCAATGACATTGAAAATCCATCCTTTTATTTCATCTAATTTTAGCCTGAAGGCTACACCTACAATCAGTCTCCATTTTAAGACTGTCTAGTTACAAAAATTGATTTGACTAAATTAAATTAAAAGCAGTTGGAACTCCGTAAAATATCTTGTTCTTTTTATATGACACTGAATTTGAATTTTAAGTAACTGATGTATTCTCTACCTTAGTCCAGAAAGAATGACATCTATCTTTTTATTGAGTCATATGTTAATGACTATTGTTCTGGTGCTATTTACATGATATCAATCAGTAAAATATTTATTCCCCTGCACTCTTTTTAAGGATCCGACAAGCTTGGGGTTAAAAAGGAAATGTGATTTCTGCTTTCAAGGACCTTGCGATATCATAGAAGAGACCAGATGAACACATATAAACAATTAAAAACACAAATGAGTGGGGAACTTACATGTATATATGCATAGGCCATAGACCCAGACAATAGTGTGGTGAAGGCTTGGGAGGGGCAGGTCCAGGGAGGAGGGCGTCAAGGGGGGAAAAGCAAACTAAAGGGGGACATCTGTAATACTTTCAACAATAAAGATAAATTAAAAAAATAAATGAACAAAACCCCACACATGAATATAGAATTAGAATCATTTATGATTGGGACAGAGAATGCTATATGGTAAATAAACTATAGGGTATTTACTTAATATCTATTATGGAGATGCCGGAGGCCTAATGTATCAATCAACTAAGTTTCTTAGCTTGGAATCAACAGTTTTCCTGCTGCATTTAAGCAGAAGAAAAATCCATTGAAAGAATATCGGGCTCAACTGGCGTGGCTCAGTGGTTGAGCATCCACCTATGAACCAGGAGGTCATGGTTCCATTCTGGTCATGGCACATGCCCAGCATGGGGGCTAGATCCCCAGTAGGGGGCGTGCAGGAGGCAGCCGATCCATGATTCTCATCATTGATGTTTCTATCTCTCCCTCTCCCTTCTTCTTTGAAATCAATAAAAATATATATATATTTTTAAAAGTATATAAGAGCTACAGAATTACTTAAAAAAAAAACAAACAAACATAGAATCAGGCTTGGAAAACAGGCCTGCAAGATCTTGTCACAGGAATGGAGCTGTGAGGGTTTTGAGAGAAGGTTTCTGCCACTCTATGAATATTGGCCACCATAGCCTGCACTGCTATCTCTACTACCACTGCCACTTTTGAAATGGCAAATATTGCTACTCTAAGTGATTATGTACAGTACCTGATTCTTATCATTATTAACTTTGAACTGGTGTAACTAAGCCACCTCACAGTACTCAAGCTACAAGGGAGGCTGGGAAAATAAGTATATGTTGTTTCTGCTTTTATGGTAGGCAATTTTCCAAATCTAGACTAGGGCATTAGAGACTGGTCATTGAATAAAACACCTAACAGGTGTTTACATATTTATGAAATAGTAAATCTTGTCACTGCCCCTTAGAAACCTTGAAATATAGATGATGAAACACGCCTTCACAATTTTGTTGATCAATGAAGATTTTTAGCCTCTTACTAAGTACAAGGCATTGTGTTAGGGCTGTGCATATTCTAATAAGAGAAACACAGTTCTTGCCCTGAGGAAAAAACAGTGTCAAGAGTAATAGAATTCAGAGGTATGGCTAACTCATGCTTATTATTAAATCCAATGAATACAGTGTGTGTTTTTTTTTTCATTCTTGTTTGAGTAGAAACTGAGGCAGCCGTATTTTGAACAGAATCTGATGTATTGTTGATGTTCAATAAATATTTTTAATAATGAGTTCTTTTGAAGGAATAACATCCACGAATATTCCAACAGATGGTAAAATATTTTTGCACATTTAATTTCTGCCAAAACAACCCTCTATCTGACTTTAGAGTGGTAGAAAACAAACAGAAAATTATAGCGTGCTGGAGGAGGCTTACTCATTTGCCACGGCTGGAGTAGCTGAATTTCCTTTAGCTGTCATGAAGGAGGAGGAGGGAAACATGGCATACACATAGGGTGCACATTGTATTTGAGTGCAAAGGGCCATTGAAAAAGACAAAACCCAAAACAAACAAAAAAACAACGACAATTCTACACTTGAAATCAATTTGTTTCTTGCATATCGAAGTCATAGCAAGGAATTTCTAACATGGTTAAGCTCCCATCAGGAAGCAATTACACCAGTGGTTCTCAACCTTCCTCATGCCGCGACCCTTTAATACAGTTCCCCATGTTGTGGTGACCCCCCACCAAAAAATTATTTTCCTTGCTACTTCATAACTGTAATGTTGCTACTGTTACGAATCATAATGTAAATATCTGATATGCAGGATGCATTTTCATTGTTACAAATTGAGCATAATTAAAGCATAGTGATGAATCACAAAAACAATATGGAATTATATATGTGTTTTCCGATGGTCTTAGGCGACCCCTGTGAAAGGGTCGTTCGACCCCCAAAGGGATCGCGACCCACAGGTTGAGAACCGCTGATATATGTGTTTTCTAATGGTCTTAGGCGACCCCTGTGAAAGGGTCGTTAGACCCCCAAATGGGTCTCGACCCACAGGTTGAGAACCGCTGAATTAGACTCTATTCTAATCATCCCCAATTTACAAAAAAATAAAAATAAATCAGAGTTTGAATGACAAGAATTTTAAACTTAATGTTCTATTAGTCGTGTTCATGTCTTAGATTTGTTGTAAAAATTAATATTGTTGCCTTGCCGGTGTGGCTCAGTGATTGAGCATCGGCCAAGAACCAGGCAGTCACGGTTTGGTTTGATTCCGGCCAAGGGCACATGCCCGGGTTGTGGTCTCAGTCCCCAGTGTGCTACATGCAGGAGGCAGCTAACCAATGATTCTCTCTCATCATTGGTTTTTCTGTCTCTCCCTCTCCCTTCCTCTCTGAAATCAATAAAAAAGTATTTAAAAAATTCATATTGTTCAATCACTTCTGAAGGATGCTGTGGGGTTGAGAACATGGCAAAGGTTCTCTGCTCTGTAGCTCAAGCGTGAGGACAGTTGCGATTCCAAAAAAATAGTGTAGCCTGTTCTATTTCTATTCTTCAACATGGTGCCGAATGCTACTCAGCAGGACAGTGTGGTACCGATGGAAATAAAAAGGGCCTGGTGTTCTTTTCAGTTATGTGCCTCCTGCACGTGCCCTGACCAGGGCCCAGGCTGGGGAGGAGCCTGCAACCGAGGTACATGCCCTTGACAGGAATCAAACCCGGGACCCTTTGGTCCCCAGGCAGACACTGCATCCACTGAGCTAAACCGGCCAAGGCTAAAATTTCATTTTTATTTTCAATTGTAAGACACTATTTAATATAAGTTGCTAAAGGGTAGTTGATATATTTAAAGACTTTAATCATTTCTGGTGACTACAAAGAGGTGGAGACTAGGGAATCTTGCTTTCTATTGCCACAAAAAAAACACACACAAAAAAAACAAGTGAGAGGAAGCCAATTTGTGCATTTCACTTGAGACCATTTTTCCAAATGAAGGAGGGATTAGTTGCATCATGAGATCCACCGCGGCTGTCTGACTTAGAATGGTTAAAACCCTCCTATATCACTGTTTCCCAAACTAAACCCTAGCTTCCTGAAGGCTTCTCTTTGCCACCTAGTAGTTTCTTTACAAACACCAGTTGCCTCAAGAAGAATTAGCACAAGTCATTGGAGAGCGAGATGAAAGAGCTGGAAGAAACAGATCTTAAGATTTATCAATTCAGACCTCCCCCTCCCCCGAATCATGTACTTTTATTAAGTAAATCACGACTATTTTCTGCATTAAGGCTTAAATGTTAACTCTCTCAAAGTGACTTTCATTGAAGGGAATCTCTCAAGATCTGTTGTGGCTTTAATCTGAAG
Source organism: Myotis daubentonii (assembly GCF_963259705.1). NCBI lineage: Eukaryota > Metazoa > Chordata > Mammalia > Chiroptera > Vespertilionidae > Myotis > Myotis daubentonii. The sequence goes on along the minus strand of NC_081861.1, from coordinate 1,909,714 downwards.
AGAAAGAAAATTAAACTAAGAAATGCTCCCAAAAGAGCATGTTACAAGTGCATACAAGTTGCAAATGACCTAGAGACAAAATAGTTGATGTGGCTAATATGATTGACATTCGTTTCTTAGGGGGTGTCTAAAAAGATGCTCAGTGCTCTGGGCCTCTCCTACCTTCACCCCTCAGTTCCTGAAGTCCCATTCAGTCATTATTCTCATGTTCCCATATCTTGACCATTTTTCTCAGTCCATTAAAAGTCTCACTGATGAACAGTGTTGACATTTTTCTCATTTGCAAACCTGTGGTCTCATGGCCAAGCTGATTCTCTTTTCCCAGAAGACATTGCCAGAATTGAAAGCACACAAATACATAGCAGGCCTCATGGGATGGGAATGCATTCATGGATGGGGAATGAAATGGAAAGTTTGTGGAGTGTCATTTCATATCTAGGCAGCCGCATTGTGCCTGAGTCTTTGGTTCAAACAATTAGCAGCATTATTGCTGTAAAAAAAAAAAGTCAATTTCATGAATTTTTTTTGGTCTTTCATGGATAGCTTTTCTTTTTTCATGATGATCAAAAAATATCCAATGCAGAAATCATAGAACTGTCATCAGGACTTTGAGATGTAAGACTGAGGAAGACTTGCTCATTCAATAACTCTATACTTGGAAAGAGTAATGAAGCCTGAAGCCTATTGCTTTGCAATTTGTTTCAGTTATCTATTGCTGTGTGACAATATTCATTTTATTTTTTCACAACTCTGTGGCCTGACTGTGCTCAGCCAAGGATTTTTCTGGTAGTCCTCGCAGTGGTCACTAGTATAGCTGAATCCACCAGGCAAATTGGCTGGGAGTTGGGCTCAGCCAGGATTCTGGGATAACTGGGTCTCTCTCTCTCTCTCTCTCTCTCTCTCTCTCTCTCTCTCTCTCTCTCTCTCTCTCTCTCTCATAATATATAGGTGAATATTTGAGCTCTTCTGGAAACTTGAGATGAATTTACAATGGCCACTGTACAATTAATATTGACACCTATTACCTGTAGAGAGATACAAGAAAAACAAGCACCTACTTGAATTAAAGGTCTAACTTAGCCGTGTTACATAATCTCTCTGAGTCTCAATATATTAATGAAAAACAGGAATAATGGTGCATATCCACCTACTACAAAGGACTGTCATATTAGGGAAACCTGTGCAATTTTATTTCAATGTGTTAGGCACCATGTGAATGTAAGTTGCTATTAAAATAATTGATGGATTTCATGACTGTCATTTTGTGTTTTGTTTTGAGTCCTCTCCAATTTTTGAATTATGCCTGTAATTTTAGATGCAAATTCTTGGAGCTAACTTTCAGTTAGACCAAAATAGTATTAATGGTTCCACAGACCTTATTATGTTTAGTTTCTTTTTTTAGCAACCAATTTGGGTAATGGCTTTTAAATCACAATAGAATATTTGGTTATTATATTACCCCTGGATTGATTTTAGTGATAAACATTGTGTATCTTGTGATTAAGTAATTTTTCATGCCATCTCCATAATACTGAAAGATTAAGATAATTTTCTGCTGAAAATATTAGAAAGATGCATATTAATACTTTACTTATTTATGGTTTTCTAATTTATTATTTTTTACTGTTCAAGCCTGTACTATTAGCAATTGTCATTAAAAGTAAACAATTCAGAATTTTGATAGACTCCAAAGTATCAAACCAGCTTGGTCTCTGACAACATTTCAACCCTCAAACCACTAAAAGTGGGAGAGGAAGGGAGTACAGTGGCGAACGTGGGTAATTCTCATGTGTAGTGTGAATGGCTTGAAAAATGTTGCCACCATCAGGAAGTTCTGTAACTGGGAGACCAAATAGGAGTGGCAGAAAGGATGGCGGCCCCTGTCTATCCTTCCAACAACCAGCTGGGCAGTGGTTCCTGCTGGAATCATGAAAAGGCGGTCCCCCTGAGAATCACTGCTGAGAACCGCAGGATGCTGCATTTGATGCCTCCTCCTGCTGAAGATTTCTCTGGTGGCTCCCAGTGAAACCTTAGATCCTGACAAGCTATATGAATTGCTGGTATTTGTTTTACCAAAGAGGAACATTTGCACTGTAATGTCCTTCCTGAATGTATATTGAATGACACATGCATCTTTTTCTCTTCCTTCACTTCCATCCTGTATGTGCCTAAGTCTTAACTAGGTTTCCTGTAGGCAATGCTGCAGCTCAGAGCAAGTGGATCCAAGTAAGTCTTTGTGCTGGCCCTTTAAGAGGAACTGCCTGAGACTTCAGAAGAACTCATCTCACTCAGCCGCAATCCCTTCTGCTTTTCACAGCCAGAAGTTATGGGGACTTCTCTCCCTGGCACTGGAACCCTGGGCTGTGGGGTCTGGTGTTGCTCTGGGACCCCTTACTCCTCAGGGGGAACCTCTGAGGGTAAGATATCCCTTTTATACCAGTCTCGATGTGGCTTCCTCTTCATATCATTAGTTGTAGTACTACTGTTTAGCTAGATTTCATGTAGCTATGAATGATGGTTGTTCTGTAATATAGTTGTAATTTTGATGTGGTGGTGGGAAGACTCGAGTATGGCATTTACTTATACTGCCATCTTGACCAGAACCCAAAGATGCCCAATCTTACTACTTTTATTCAACACTAGAGGCCCGGTGCATGAATTTGTGCATGGCGGGGGTGGTGGGAAGAAACCGCAGGAAGTTGGCCAGCAGGCCCTGATCTAGTTGTGTAGATGTGCTGAGCTAGTGGCAAGAAAAGACCACAGGCAGAGTGCCTGAAAACGGCCTAAACACCAGCTACGCCCTGAGGTGGAAATACAGCTATACTTCGCTGCCCGCACTCCAGCTGCCTCACTCTCCCTGGGACAGAGTTGCTGACAGACAGACAGGTCATCTCTCCTACCTCAGCTGCACACTTTCTTGGGGCTCCGCCCCAAGAATGATAGGTAGCTGACTTTGGCCAATGGTGGCACACCACCTTAGGAGTGCTAGCCAATCAGTGGTTGGGAGCCCAGAAAGGCACGGGGCAGAGCTAGAAGTGGCTGATGGGAGCAGAAGGATGAGTAGTGTGGTGGTGCGGTGTGTGGCAGAGGTAAGATGGCGGTGGTGCTTATTTTACATCTTTGCAGTTAGGCTGCTGCCTTGCCCCTTCTGCCCCCTCCAACTTGCTACTCTGTCTCGATCAGCATCAGGGTCGCTCTCCTCCTACAGGCTTTCCAGACTCAGATTCTCTAGTGCCTGGAGCCTTAGCTGGGAGAATGGACTGACCAGAGGGAGGGACCACGGGAGGTTTGCTGTGGGAGTGCACTGACCACTGGGGGGCAGCTTCTGCATTGAGTGTCTGGCCCCTGGTGGTCAGTGCATGTCATAGCGACTGGTTGTTCCAGTTGTTCAGTCATAACGGTCGCTTAGGCTTTTGTATATATAGACTAGAGGCCTGGTGCATGATATTTGTGCACAGGGGGAGGGTTCCCCTCAGCCCAGTCTGCACCCTCTCCAATCCGGGACCCTTTGGGAGATGTCTGACAGCCGGTTTAGGCCCAATCTCAAGGATCAGGCCTAAACCAGCTGTCAGACATCCCTTTCACAGTCCTGGACCACTGGCTCCTAATCACTCACCTGCCTGCCTGCCTGGTCACCCCTCACTGCCTCCTCCTGCCAGCCTGGTCACTCCCAACAGTTCCCCACTGCCAGCCTGATCTCACCCCCAAATGCCCCCCCCCCGGCCTAGTCACCCCTCACTGCCCCTCCTGCCAGCCTAATTGCCCCAACTGCATCCCCCCTGCTGGCCTGGTCACCCCTAACTGCCCTCCCTCCCCCACCAGCCTGGCCACCTCTTATTGCCTCCCCTGCCTTCCTGGTCACCCCCAACTGCCCCCCCCCCGCTGGCCTGGTCACCCCACACAGCCTGCTTGTTCAGTCGTTTGGTCGTCCCTCAGTAACCTCCCTGCTGGCCTGGTTGTAGGCAGCCATCTTGTGAGGGCGTGAGGGTTAATTTGCATATTACCTCTATTATATAGGATAGTACTGGAAGATCAAGTCAGATCTAAGGAAAGGAATAAGAGCAACCAAACTGGAAGAAAATAAGTAAAATTATCTCTATTTGCAGATGACATGATACTGTATATAGAAAACCTACCTCCATTATAAACTATTATAACTAATAAATGAATACAGTAAAGTTTCAGGATAACAATTTAATATACAAAGATTGGTTACATTTCTATACACTAGTAACAAATTATAAGAAAGAGAAGTTAAGAAAACAATTCCATTTTGCAATAGCATCAAGAAGAGTAAAATACTTAGTGTTAAATTTAACCAAGGACTTGAAAGATTGGTACACTAAAAAATAATACAAGTCATTGGTGATGAAATAAATTGAAGACATAAAGAAATAAATATTTTATACTTATGGAGTAGAAAGAATTAATATTGTGAAGATGTTCATACTACCGAAAGCACCATACAGATTCAATGCCATCTCTATTAAAATTCCATTCCTGGCCGGCTTGGCTCAGTGGATAGAGTGTCAGCCTGAAGACTGAAGGGTCCCAGGTTCGATTCTGGCCAAAGGCACATGCCCGGGTTGCGGGCTTTATCCCCAGTGGGGGGCATTCAGGAGGCAGCCGATCAATGATACTCTCTCATCATTGATGTTTCTATCTCTCTCTCTCTCCCTCTCCCTTCTTCTCTGAAATCAATAAAGAAATATAAAAAAATATTTCAATGGCTTTTTCCACAGAAACACAAATAAACAATCCTACAATTCATATAGAACCACAAAATATTTCAAACAGTCTAAACAATCTTAAGAAAAGAGCACAAAGCTGAAAACATCATACTTCCTGATTTCAAACTATATTACAAAGCTATAGTAACTAAAACAGTATGGTATTGGCATAATAACTGACACATAGATCAATGGTACAGAATAGAGATCCCAGATATAAACCCATGCACGTATGGTCAATTAATTTATGACAAAGGAGTCAAGAACATACAATAGGAAAAGAATAGCCTCTTCACTATATGATGTTAGGTAAACTGGATAAACACATGCAAAGGAATGAAACTGGACCCTCTCTTACTCTATACACAAAAATCAACACAAAATGGACAAAGATTTGAACATAACACCTAAAACTATAAAACTCCTAGAAGAAAACATAGAGGGTAAGGTCCTTGACATTGGTCTTGGCAATTATTTTAATTTGACACTGAAAGAAAAAGCAAAAACAAACAAATCATGTTATGTTAAACTAAAAAGCTTCTGCACAGTGAAGAAAACCACCATCAAGATGCAAAGGCAGCCTTTGGTATGGGAGAAAATATTCACAAATTATATTTGGTAAGAAGTTAATATGCAAAATATATAAACAACTCAATAGCAAAAAAATCAGTCTTTAAAATGGCAAAGGTACTAAATAGACATTTTCCTAAAGAAGACATACAAATGGCAAACAAGTTCATGAAAAGGTGTTCAACATTACTTAAGGAAAATGCCAGTCAAAACTACAAGGATATATTACCTCACACCTGTTGGCTATCACTAAAAAGACAAAAAATAAAAACTGTTGGTGAGGATATAGAGAAAAGGGAAACTTCATGTACTGTTAGTGGGAATGTAAATGCAGTCACTAAGGAAAACATAACAGATTCCTCAAAAAAATTAAAAATAGAACTACCATATGATTCAGCAATTTTATTTCTGAGTGTATGTTAAAAGGAAATAAAAACAAGATAGAAAAGAGATATCTGCACTCCCATGTTCATTGTAGCATTATTCACCATAGACAAGATATAGAAACAACCTAAGTGTCCCACCTCACAGGATAAACAGATAAAGAAGATTATATATATATATATATATATATATATATATATATATATATATATATATATATATAAAAAATAACTGACACATAGACCAATGGTACAGAATATAGATCCCAGATATATATATATATATATATATATATATATATATATATATATATATATATATATAATTTCAGGCTTCAGGAAAAAGATCATCCTACCATTGTGACAAATGGATGAAGCTGGAGAGTATTATGTTAAGTAAAATAAATCAGTCAGAGAAAGACAAATACTGTATATCAATTATATGTAAAATGTAAAATGGCCAAACTCACAATAATGGAAACTAGAATGTTGGTTACCAGGGACTGGGTGATGGGGAAAAGAGAGAGATGACCCAATAAAGAGTGACATATGATTAAAAAAAATCCATGTCTCTGAAATCCAAAAGAACTCCTTTAATAAACATAAAATAATTGTATAGTACTTAATTTAAAACAAAAAAGGATGTTGGCAAGTAAAGGGCTGTCCAATTTGGCAGCCATTTGCACCGAAAATGACCGAAGACCTAGTGGGATGCTCTATATACCAAGCAGATTGGGGATAGCACAGGGCCTAAGTACCACCATTTAACCAAGCTTTTCAATCTCAGATACTTCAAGTTCTGATTTACAAGATGCAAGACTTGGGGCAAGATAGCTAACATGCCTACCACTGTTTTACCTGTAATGAGGTTATTAAAAAGGTGGTTTTTTACAGAGCTCTTCTGAGCAGTCAACTAGATAGCACTATATAGAAAACCTTAACCAGGTGCTTGGCACAATTATTCTTAATTCCTAAAACTTTAATGACTGAATTTTTATGTGATTACCAGAGGCCTGATGCACAATTTCTTGCATGGAGGGGGAGTTCCCTCAGCCCAGCCTGCACCCTCTCCAATTGGGGAGCCCTTGGGGGATGTTCAACTGCCAGTTGGACATCCCTTTCGCAATCTGGGACCGCTGGTTCCTAAATGCTCACTGGCCTGCCTGCCTGATCACCCCTAATTGCCTCTGCCTGCCTGCCGACTCACCCCTAACTTCCCTCCCCAGCCAGCCTGGTTGCCTCCAACTGCCTATTCCTGCTGGCCTGCCTGATCGCCCCCAACTGCCCAACCCTCCCAGCCTGGTTGCTCCCAACTCCCCTCCCCTGCCGGCCTGATCTCACCCCCAACTGCCCTACCCTGCCGACCTGATCTTGCCCCAACCGCCGTCTTCTGATGGCCAAATTGTTTCTGATTGGCTGGTTTCTATACCAGCATCAAAAGCTCTGCTTTTCCTAAACAGCCATTGTTTCTTCACAGCACCCATACTTGATTTTGATTGGTTGGTTCCGATGCCAGCCAGCATCAAAAGCTCCACCTCCTACACAGCCATTGGTTCTTCACAGCACTCACTTTTGGTTCTGATTGGTCGGTTCCTATGTCAGTCAGCATCATAAGCTCCAACCCTAGACAGCCATTGGTTGTTCACAGCACCCATACCTGATTTTGTTTGGACGGTTCCTATGCCAGTCAGGCTCAAAAGCTCCGCTTACTACAAAGCCATTGGTCCTTCACAGCACCCATACATGGTTCTGATTGGTCCGTTCCTATGCCAGTCAGCATCAAAAGCTCCGGCTTCTCGACAACCATTTGTTCTTCACAGCACCCATACTGGGTTCTGATTGGTCGGTTCCTATGCCAATCAGCGTCAAAAGTTCATCCTACTAGACAGCCGTTTGTTCTTCACAGCACCCATACTTGATTTTGATTGGTATGTTCCTATGCCCGTCAGCATCAAAAGCTCCACCTCCTACACAGCCACTGGTTCTTCACAGCACTCACTTTGGTTCTGATTGGTCGGTTCCTATGTCTGTCAGCAACAAAACCTCCACCTCCTCGACATCCATTGGTTCTTTACAGCACCCATACTTAATTCCGATTGGTCGTTTCCTATTCCAGTCATCATCGTAAACTCCACCGCTAGACAGCCATTGGTTCCTCACAGCACCCACTTTTGGTTGTGATTGGTCGGTTACTATGCCAGTAAGCATCAAAAGCTCTGGCTACTATACAGCCATTGGTTCTTCACAGCACCCATACTTGATTTTGATTGGTCGATTCCTATGCCAGTCAGTGTCAAAAGCTCCTCCTGCTAGACAGCCATTGGTTCTTCACAGCACCCATACTTGATTTTGATTGGTCAGTTCCTATGCCAGTCAGCAACAAAAGCTCCGGCTTCTCGACAGCCATTTGTTCTTCACAGCACCCATACTGGGTTCTGATTGGTCAGTTCCTATGCCAGTAAGTATCAAAAGCTCCACTCCTAGACAGCCATTGGTTTTTCACTGCACCCATACTTGATTTTGATTGGTCGTTTCCTATGCCAGTCAGTGTCAAAAGCTCCACCACTTAGACAGCCATTTGTTCTTCACAGCACCCATACTTGATTTTGATTGGTCGGTTCCTATGCCAGTCAGCATCAAAAGCGCCACCTCGTAGACGGCCATTGGTTCTTCACAGCACACATACTTGATTTTGATTGGTATGTTCCTATGCCCGTCAGCATCAAAAGCTCCACCACCTACACAGCCACTGGTTCTTCACAGCACTCACTTTTGGTTCTGATTGGTCGGTTCCTATGTCCGTCAGCAACCAAACCTCCACCTCCTCGACATCCATTGGTTCTTTACAGCACCCATACTTAATTCCGATTGGTCGGTTCCTATGCCAGTCATCATCGTAAACTCCACCGCTAGACAGCCATTGGTTCGTCACAGCACCCACTTTTGGTTGTGATTGGTCGGTTCCTATGCCAGTAAGCATCAAATCTCTGCCTACTATACAGCTATTGGTTTTTCACAGCAACCATACTTGATTTTGATTGGTTGATTCCTATGCCAGTCAACATCAAAGCACCACCTCCTACACAGCCATTGTTTCTTCACAGCACTCACTTTTGGTTCTAATTGTTCGGTTCCTATGCCAGTCAGCAACAAAAGCTCCTGCTTCTCGACAGCCATTTGTTCTTCACAGCACCCATACTGGGTTCTGATTGGTCGTTTCCTATGCCAGTCAGCATCAAAAGCTCCACTCCTAGACAGCCATTGGTTCGTCACAGCACCCATACTTGGTTCCGATTGGCCGGTTCCTATGCCAGTGAGCATCATAAGCTCCACTCCTAGAAAGCCATTGGTTCTTCACAGAACCCATACTTGATTTTGATTAGTAGGTTCCTATGGCAGTCAACATCAAAAGCTCCACCTCCTAGACAGCCATTTGTTCGTCACTGCACCCATACTTGGTTCTGATTGGTCGGTTCCTATGCCAGTCAGCATCATAAGCTCTACCCCTAGACAGGCATTGGTTCTTCATAGCTCCCATACTTGATTTTCATTTGTCGCTTCCTATGCCAGTCAGCGTCCAAAGCTCCACCACCTAGACAGCCATTGGTTCTTCCCAGCAACCATACTTGATTTTGATTGGTCGGTTAATATGTCAGTCAGAATCAAGAGCTCCACCTCCTCGACAGCCACTGGTTCTTCACAGCAGCCACTTTGGGTCTGATTGGTCAGTTCTTATGCCAGTCAGCATCAAAAGCTCCTCCTTGTAGACAGCCATTGGTTCTTCACAGCACCCATACTTGTTTCTGATTGGTCGGTCCTATGTCTGTCAGCATCATAAGTTCGACCTTCTCGACAGCCATTGGTTCTTCACAGCACCCACTTTTGGATCTGATTGGTCGGTTCCTATGTCTGTCAGCAACAAAACCTCCACCTCCTACACAGCCATTGGTTCTTCACAGCACTCACTTTTAGTTCTGATTGGTCGGTTCCTATTCCAGTCAGCATCATAAGCTCCACCCCTACACAGCCATTTGTTCTTCACAGCACCCATACTTGGTTCTGATTTCTCGGTTCCTATGCCAGTCAGCATCATGAGCTCCACCCCTACACAGCCATTGGTTCTTCACAGCACCCATACTTGATTTTTATTGGTCGCTTCCTATGCCACTCAGCATCAAAAGCTCCACCTCCTCGACATCCATTGGCTCTTCACAGCACCCATACTTAATTCCGATTGGTCGGTTCCTATGCCAGTCATCATCGTAAACTCCACCGCTAGACAGCCATTGGTTCCTCACAGCCCCCACTTTTGGGTGTGATTGGTTGATTCCTATGCCAGTCAGCGTCCAAAGCTCCACCACCTAGACAGCCATTGGTTCTTCCCAGCAACCATACTTGATTTTGATTGGTCGGTTCCTATGCCAGTCAGCATCAAAAGCTCCGGCTTCTCGACAACCATTTGTTCTTCACAGCACCCATACTGGGTTCTGATTGGTCGGTTCCTATGCCAGTCAGCATCAAAAGCTCCACCCCTAGACTGCCATTGGTTTTTCACAGCACCCATACTTGATTTTGATTGGTCGGTTCCTATGCCAATCAGCGTCAAAAGTTCGTCCTACTAGACAGCCGTTTGTTCTTCACAGCACCCATACTGGGTTCTGATTGGTCGGTTCCTTTGTCAGTCAGCATCAAAAGCTCCACCTCGTAGACGGCCATTGGTTCTTCACAGCACACATACTTGATTTTGATTGGTATGTTCCTATGCCCGTCAGCATCAAAAGCTCCACCTCCTACACTGCCACTGGTTCTTCACAGCACTCACTTTTGGTTCTGATTGGTCGGTTCCTATGTCTGTCAGCAACAAAACCTCCACCTCCTCGACATCCGTTGGTTCTTTACAGCACCCATACTTAATTCCGATTGGTCGGTTCCTATGCCAGTCATCATCGTAAACTCCACCGCTAGACAGCCATTGGTTCCTCACAGCACCCACTTTTGGTTGTGATTGGTCGGTTACTATGCCAGTAAGCATCAAAAGCTCTGCCTACTATACAGCCATTGGTTCTTCACAGCACCCATACTTGATTTTGATTGGTCGTTTCCTATGCCAGTCAGTGTCAAAAGCTCCTCCTGCTAGACAGCCATTGGTTCTTCACAGCACCCATACTTGATTTTGATTGTTCGGTTCCTATGCCAGTCAGCAACAAAAGCTCCGGCTTCTCGACAGCCATTTGTTCTTCACAGCACCCATACTTGATTTTGATTGGTCGGTTCCTATGCCAGTCAGCATCAAAAGTGCCACCTCGTAGACGGCCATTGGTTCTTCACAGCACACATACTTGATTTTGATTGGTATGTTCCTATGCCCGTCATCATCAAAAGCTCCACCTCCTACACAGCCTCTGGTTCTTCACAGCACTCACTTTTTGTTCTGATTGGTCGGTTCCTATGTCCGTCAGCAACAAAACCTCCACCTCCTCGACATCCATTGGTTCTTTACAGCACCCATACTTAATTCCGATTGGTCGGTTCCTATGCCAGTCATCATCGTAAACTCCACCGCTAGACAGCCATTGGTTCCTCACAGCACCCACTTTTGGTTGTGATTGGTCGGTTACTATGCCAGTAAGCATCAAAAGCTCTGCCTACTATACAGCCATTGGTTCTTCACAGCACCCATACTTGATTTTGATTGGTCGTTTCCTATGCCAGTCAGTGTCAAAAGCTCCTCCTGCTAGACAGCCATTGGTTCTTCACAGCACCCATACTTCATTTTGATTGTTCGGTTCCTATGCCAGTCAGCAACAAAAGCTCCGGCTTCTCGACAGCCATTTGTTCTTCACAGCACCCATACTGGGTTCTGATTGGTCGTTTCCTATGCCAGTCAGCATCAAAAGCTCCACTCCTAGACAGCCATTGGTTCGTCACAGCACCCATACTTGGTTCCGATTGGCCGGTTCCTATGCCAGTGAGCATCATAAGCTCCACTCCTAGAAAGCCATTGGTTCTTCACAGAACCCATACTTGATTTTGATTAGTAGGTTCCTATGGCAGTCAACATCAAAAGCTCCACCTCCTAGACAGCCATTTGTTCGTCACTGCACCCATACTCGGTTCTGATTGGTCGGTTCCTATGCCAGTCAGCATCAAAAGCTCCACCCCTAGACTGCCATTGGTTTTTCACAGCACCCATACTTGATTTTGATTGGTCGGTTCCTATGCCAATCAGCGTCAAAAGTTCGTCCTACTAGACAGCCGTTTGTTCTTCACAGCACCCATACTGGGTTCTGATTGGTCGGTTCCTTTGTCAGTCAGCATCAAAAGCTCCACCTTGTAGACGGCCATTGGTTCTTCACAGCACACATACTTGATTTTGATTGGTATGTTCCTATGCCCGTCAGCATCAAAAGCTCCACCTCCTACACAGCCACTGGTTCTTCACAGCACTCACTTTTGGTTCTGATTGGTCGGTTCCTATGTCTGTCAGCAACAAAACCTCCACCTCCTCGACATCCATTGGTTCTTTACAGCACCCATACTTAATTCCGATTGGTCGGTTCCTATGCCAGTCATCATCGTAAACTCCACCGCTAGACAGCCATTGGTTCCTCACAGCACCCACTTTTGGTTGTGATTGGTCGGTTACTATGCCAGTAAGCATCAAAAGCTCTGCCTACTATACAGCCATTGGTTCTTCACAGCACCCATACTTGATTTTGATTGGTCGTTTCCTATGCCAGTCAGTGTCAAAAGCTCCTCCTGCTAGACAGCCATTGGTTCTTCACAGCACCCATACTTCATTTTGATTGTTCGGTTCCTATGCCAGTCAGCAACAAAAGCTCCGGCTTCTCGACAGCCATTTGTTCTTCACAGCACCCATACTGGGTTCTGATTGGTCGTTTCCTATGCCAGTCAGCATCAAAAGCTCCACTCCTAGACAGCCATTGGTTCGTCACAGCACCCATACTTGGTTCCGATTGGCCGGTTCCTATGCCAGTGAGCATCATAAGCTCCACTCCTAGAAAGCCATTGGTTCTTCACAGAACCCATACTTGATTTTGATTAGTAGGTTCCTATGGCAGTCAACATCAAAAGCTCCACCTCCTAGACAGCCATTTGTTCGTCACTGCACCCATACTTGGTTCTGATTGGTCGGTTCCTATGCCAGTCAGCATCAGAAGCTCTACCCCTAGACAGGCATTGGTTCTTCATAGCTCCCATACTTGATTTTCATTTGTCGCTTCCTATGCCAGTCAGCGTCCAAAGCTCCACCACCTAGACAGCCATTGGTTCTTCCCAGCAACCATACTTGATTTTGATTGGTCGGTTAATATGTCAGTCAGAATCAAGAGCTCCACCTCCTCGACAGCCACTGGTTCTTCACAGCAGCCACTTTGGGTCTGATTGGTCAGTTCTTATGCCAGTCAGCATCAAAAGCTCCTCCTTGTAGACAGCCATTGGTTCTTCACAGCACCCATACTTGTTTCTGATTGGTCGGTCCTATGTCTGTCAGCTTCATAAGTTCGACCTTCTCGACAGCCATTGGTTCTTCACAGCACCCACTTTTGGATCTGATTGGTCGGTTCCTATGTCTGTCAGCAACAAAACCTCCACCTCCTACACAGCCATTGGTTCTTCACAGCACTCACTTTTAGTTCTGATTGGTCGGTTCCTATTCCAGTCAGCGTCAAAAACTCCGCCTTCTAGACAGCCATTTGTTCTTCACAGCACCCATACTTGGTTCTGATTTCTCGGTTGCTATGCCAGTCAGAATCATAAGCTCCACCCCTACACAGCCATTTGTTCTTCACAGCACCCATACTTGGTTCTGATTTCTCGGTTCCTATGCCAGTCAGCATCATGAGCTCCACCCCTACACAGCCATTGGTTCTTCACAGCACCCATACTTGATTTTTATTGGTCGCTTCCTATGCCACTCAGCATCAAAAGCTCCACCTCCTCGACATCCATTGGCTCTTCACAGCACCCATACTTAATTCCGATTGGTCGGTTCCTATGCCAGTCATCATTGTAAACTCCACCGCTAGACAGCCATTGGTTCCTCACAGCCCCCACTTTTGGGTGTGATTGGTCGGTTCCTATGCCAGTCACCATCAAAAGCACCACCTCCTACACAGCCATTGGTTCTTCACAGCGCTCACTTTTGGTTCTGATTGGTCGGTTCCTATGCCAGTCAGCATCAAAAGCTCCGGCTTCTCGACAACCATTTGTTCTTCACAGCACCCATACTGGGTTCTGATTGGTCGGTTCCTATGCCAGTCAGCATCAAAAGCTCCACCCCTAGACTGCCATTGGTTTTTCACAGCACCCATACTTGATTTTGATTGGTCGGTTCCTATGCCAATCAGCGTCAAAAGTTCGTCCTACTAGACAGCCGTTTGTTCTTCACAGCACCCATACTGGGTTCTGATTGGTCGGTTCCTTTGTCAGTCAGCATCAAAAGCTCCACCTCGTAGACGGCCATTGGTTCTTCACAGCACACATACTTGATTTTGATTGGTATGTTCCTATGCCCGTCAGCATCAAAAGCTCCACCTCCTACACAGCCACTGGTTCTTCACAGCACTCACTTTTGGTTCTGATTGGTCAGTTCCTATGTCTGTCAGCAACAAAACCTCCACCTCCTCGACATCCATTGGTTCTTTACAGCACCCATACTTAATTCCGATTGGTCGGTTCCTATGCCAGTCATCATCGTAAACTCCACCGCTAGACAGCCATTGGTTCCTCACAGCACCCACTTTTGGTTGTGATTGGTCGGTTACTATGCCAGTAAGCATCAAAAGCTCTGCCTACTATACAGCCATTGGTTCTTCACAGCACCCATACTTGATTTTGATTGGTCGTTTCCTATGCCAGTCAGTGTCAAAAGCTCCTCCTGCTAGACAGCCATTGGTTCTTCACAGCACCCATACTTCATTTTGATTGTTCGGTTCCTATGCCAGTCAGCAACAAAAGCTCCGGCTTCTCGACAGCCATTTGTTCTTCACAGCACCCATACTGGGTTCTGATTGGTCGTTTCCTATGCCAGTCAGCATCAAAAGCTCCACTCCTAGACAGCCATTGGTTCGTCACAGCACCCATACTTGGTTCCGATTGGCCGGTTCCTATGCCAGTGAGCATCATAAGCTCCACTCCTAGAAAGCCATTGGTTCTTCACAGAACCCATACTTGATTTTGATTAGTAGGTTCCTATGGCAGTCAACATCAAAAGCTCCACCTCCTAGACAGCCATTTGTTCGTCACTGCACCCATACTCGGTTCTGATTGGTCGGTTCCTATGCCAGTCAGCATCATAAGCTCTACCCCTAGACAGGCATTGGTTCTTCATAGCTCCCATACTTGATTTTCATTTGTCGCTTCCTATGCCAGTCAGCGTCCAAAGCTCCACCACCTAGACAGCCATTGGTTCTTCCCAGCAACCATACTTGATTTTGATTGGTCGGTTAATATGTCAGTCAGAATCAAGAGCTCCACCTCCTCGACAGCCACTGGTTCTTCACAGCAGCCACTTTGGGTCTGATTGGTCAGTTCTTATGCCAGTCAGCATCAAAAGCTCCTCCTTGTAGACAGCCATTGGTTCTTCACAGCACCCATACTTGTTTCTGATTGGTCGGTCCTATGTCTGTCAGCATCATAAGTTCGACCTTCTCGACAGCCATTGGTTCTTCACAGCACCCACTTTTGGATCTGATTGGTCGGTTCCTATGTCTGTCAGCAACAAAACCTCCACCTCCTACACAGCCATTGGTTCTTCACAGCACTCACTTTTAGTTCTGATTGGTCGGTTCCTATTCCAGTCAGCGTCAAAAACTCCGCCTTCTAGACAGCCATTTGTTCTTCACAGCACCCATACTTGGTTCTGATTTCTCGGTTCCTATGCCAGTCAGCATCATAAGCTCCACCCCTACACAGCCATTTGTTCTTCACAGCACCCATACTTGGTTCTGATTTCTCGGTTCCTATGCCAGTCAGCATCATGAGCTCCACCCCTACACAGCCATTGGTTCTTCACAGCACCCATACTTGATTTTTATTGGTCGCTTCCTATGCCACTCAGCATCAAAAGCTCCACCTCCTCGACATCCATTGGCTCTTCACAGCACCCATACTTAATTCCGATTGGTCGGTTCCTATGCCAGTCATCATTGTAAACTCCACCGCTAGACAGCCATTGGTTCCTCACAGCCCCCACTTTTGGGTGTGATTGGTCGGTTCCTATGCCAGTCACCATCAAAAGCACCACCTCCTACACAGCCATTGGTTCTTCACAGCGCTCACTTTTGGTTCTGATTGGTCGGTTCCTATGCCAGTCAGCATCAAAAGCTCCGGCTTCTCGACAACCATTTGTTCTTCACAGCACCCATACTGGGTTCTGATTGGTCGGTTCCTATGCCAGTCAGCATCAAAAGCTCCACCCCTAGACTGCCATTGGTTTTTCACAGCACCCATACTTGATTTTGATTGGTCGGTTCCTATGCCAATCAGCGTCAAAAGTTCGTCCTACTAGACAGCCGTTTGTTCTTCACAGCACCCATACTGGGTTCTGATTGGTCGGTTCCTTTGTCAGTCAGCATCAAAAGCTCCACCTCGTAGACGGCCATTGGTTCTTCACAGCACACATACTTGATTTTGATTGGTATGTTCCTATGCCCGTCAGCATCAAAAGCTCCACCTCCTACACAGCCACTGGTTCTTCACAGCACTCACTTTTGGTTCTGATTGGTCGGTTCCTATGTCTGTCAGCAACAAAACCTCCACCTCCTCGACATCCATTGGTTTTTTACAGCACCCATACTTAATTCCGATTGGTCGGTTCCTATGCCAGTCATCATCGTAAACTCCACCGCTAGACAGCCATTGGTTCCTCACAGCACCCACTTTTGGTTGTGATTGGTCGGTTACTATGCCAGTAAGCATCAAAAGCTCTGCCTACTATACAGCCATTGGTTCTTCACAGCACCCATACTTGATTTTGATTGGTCGGTACCTATGCCAGTCAGCAACAAAAGCTCCGGCTTCTCGACAGCCATTTGTTCTTCACAGCACCCATACTTGATTTTGATTGGTCGGTTCCTATGCCAGTCAGCATCAAAAGCGCCACCTCGTAGACGGCCATTGGTTCTTCACAGCACACATACTTGATTTTGATTGGTATGTTCCTATGCCCGTCAGCATCAAAAGCTCCACCTCCTACACAGCCACTGGTTCTTCACAGCACTCACTTTTGGTTCTGATTGGTCAGTTCCTATGTCTGTCAGCAACAAAACCTCCACCTCCTCGACATCCATTGGTTCTTTACAGCACCCATACTTAATTCCGATTGGTCGGTTCCTATGCCAGTCATCATCGTAAACTCCACCGCTAGACAGCCATTGGTTCCTCACAGCACCCACTTTTGGTTGTGATTGGTCGGTTACTATGCCAGTAAGCATCAAAAGCTCTGCCTACTATACAGCCATTGGTTCTTCACAGCACCCATACTTGATTTTGATTGGTCGTTTCCTATGCCAGTCAGTGTCAAAAGCTCCTCCTGCTAGACAGCCATTGGTTCTTCACAGCACCCATACTTCATTTTGATTGTTCGGTTCCTATGCCAGTCAGCAACAAAAGCTCCGGCTTCTCGACAGCCATTTGTTCTTCACAGCACCCATACTGGGTTCTGATTGGTCGTTTCCTATGCCAGTCAGCATCAAAAGCTCCACTCCTAGACAGCCATTGGTTCGTCACAGCACCCATACTTGGTTCCGATTGGCCGGTTCCTATGCCAGTGAGCATCATAAGCTCCACTCCTAGAAAGCCATTGGTTCTTCACAGAACCCATACTTGATTTTGATTAGTAGGTTCCTATGGCAGTCAACATCAAAAGCTCCACCTCCTAGACAGCCATTTGTTCGTCACTGCACCCATACTCGGTTCTGATTGGTCGGTTCCTATGCCAGTCAGCATCATAAGCTCTACCCCTAGACAGGCATTGGTTCTTCATAGCTCCCATACTTGATTTTCATTTGTCGCTTCCTATGCCAGTCAGCGTCCAAAGCTCCACCACCTAGACAGCCATTGGTTCTTCCCAGCAACCATACTTGATTTTGATTGGTCGGTTAATATGTCAGTCAGAATCAAGAGCTCCACCTCCTCGACAGCCACTGGTTCTTCACAGCAGCCACTTTGGGTCTGATTGGTCAGTTCTTATGCCAG
Organism: Myotis daubentonii; assembly: GCF_963259705.1. Classification (NCBI taxonomy): domain Eukaryota; kingdom Metazoa; phylum Chordata; class Mammalia; order Chiroptera; family Vespertilionidae; genus Myotis; species Myotis daubentonii. The sequence goes on along the minus strand of NC_081861.1, from coordinate 1,891,812 downwards.
TCAGCATCAAAAGCTCCTCCTTGTAGACAGCCATTGGTTCTTCACAGCACCCATACTTGTTTCTGATTGGTCGGTCCTATGTCTGTCAGCATCATAAGTTCGACCTTCTCGACAGCCATTGGTTCTTCACAGCACCCACTTTTGGATCTGATTGGTCGGTTCCTATGTCTGTCAGCAACAAAACCTCCACCTCCTACACAGCCATTGGTTCTTCACAGCACTCACTTTTAGTTCTGATTGGTCGGTTCCTATTCCAGTCAGCGTCAAAAACTCCGCCTTCTAGACAGCCATTTGTTCTTCACAGCACCCATACTTGGTTCTGATTTCTCGGTTCCTATGCCAGTCAGCATCATAAGCTCCACCCCTACACAGCCATTTGTTCTTCACAGCACCCATACTTGGTTCTGATTTCTCGGTTCCTATGCCAGTCAGCATCATGAGCTCCACCCCTACACAGCCATTGGTTCTTCACAGCACCCATACTTGATTTTTATTGGTCGCTTCCTATGCCACTCAGCATCAAAAGCTCCACCTCCTCGACATCCATTGGCTCTTCACAGCACCCATACTTAATTCCGATTGGTCGGTTCCTATGCCAGTCATCATTGTAAACTCCACCGCTAGACAGCCATTGGTTCCTCACAGCCCCCACTTTTGGGTGTGATTGGTCGGTTCCTATGCCAGTCACCATCAAAAGCACCACCTCCTACACAGCCATTGGTTCTTCACAGCGCTCACTTTTGGTTCTGATTGGTCGGTTCCTATGCCAGTCAGCATCAAAAGCTCCGGCTTCTCGACAACCATTTGTTCTTCACAGCACCCATACTGGGTTCTGATTGGTCGGTTCCTATGCCAGTCAGCATCAAAAGCTCCACCCCTAGACTGCCATTGGTTTTTCACAGCACCCATACTTGATTTTGATTGGTCGGTTCCTATGCCAATCAGCATCAAAAGTTCGTCCTACTAGACAGCCGTTTGTTCTTCACAGCACCCATACTGGGTTCTGATTGGTCGGTTCCTTTGTCAGTCAGCATCAAAAGCTCCACCTCGTAGACGGCCATTGGTTCTTCACAGCACACATACTTGATTTTGATTGGTATGTTCCTATGCCCGTCAGCATCAAAAGCTCCACCTCCTACACAGCCACTGGTTCTTCACAGCACTCACTTTTGGTTCTGATTGGTCGGTTCCTATGTCTGTCAGCAACAAAACCTCCACCTCCTCGACATCCATTGGTTTTTTACAGCACCCATACTTAATTCCGATTGGTCGGTTCCTATGCCAGTCATCATCGTAAACTCCACCGCTAGACAGCCATTGGTTCCTCACAGCACCCACTTTTGGTTGTGATTGGTCGGTTACTATGCCAGTAAGCATCAAAAGCTCTGCCTACTATACAGCCATTGGTTCTTCACAGCACCCATACTTGATTTTGATTGGTCGGTACCTATGCCAGTCAGCAACAAAAGCTCCGGCTTCTCGACAGCCATTTGTTCTTCACAGCACCCATACTTGATTTTGATTGGTCGGTTCCTATGCCAGTCAGCATCAAAAGCGCCACCTCGTAGACGGCCATTGGTTCTTCACAGCACACATACTTGATTTTGATTGGTATGTTCCTATGCCCGTCATCATCAAAAGCTCCACCTCCTACACAGCCACTGGTTCTTCACAGCACTCACTTTTGGTTCTGATTGGTCGGTTCCTATGTCCGTCAGCAACAAAACTTCCACCTCCTCGACATCCATTGGTTCTTTACAGCACCCATACTTAATTCCGATTGGTCGGTTCCTATGCCAGTCATCATCGTAAACTCCACTGCTAGACAGCCATTGGTTCCTCACAGCACCCACTTTTGGTTGTGATTGGTCGGTTCCAAGCCAGTAAGCATCAAATCTCTGCCTACTATACAGCTATTGGTTTTTCACAGCAACCATACTTGATTTTGATTGGTCAGTTCCTATGCCAGTCAACATCAAAAGCACCACCTCCTACACAGCCATTGGTTCTTCACAGCACTCACTTTTGGTTCTGATTGTTCGGTTCCTATGCCAGTCAGCAACAAAAGCTCCGGCTTCTCGACAGCCATTTGTTCTTCACAGCACCCATACTGGGTTCTGATTGGTCGTTTCCTATGCCAGTCAGCATCAAAAGCTCCACTCCTAGACAGCCATTGGTTCGTCACAGCACCCATACTTGGTTCCGATTGGCCGGTTCCTATGCCAGTGAGCATCATAAGCTCCACTCCTAGAAAGCCATTGGTTCTTCACAGAACCCATACTTGATTTTGATTAGTAGGTTCCTATGGCAGTCAACATCAAAAGCTCCACCTCCTAGACAGCCATTTGTTCGTCACTGCACCCATACTTGGTTCTGATTGGTCGGTTCCTATGCCAGTCAGCATCAGAAGCTCTACCCCTAGACAGGCATTGGTTCTTCATAGCTTCCATACTTGATTTTCATTTGTCGCTTCCTATGCCAGTCAGCGTCCAAAGCTCCACCACCTAGACAGCCATTGGTTCTTCCCAGCAACCATACTTGATTTTGATTGGTCGGTTAATATGTCAGTCAGAATCAAGAGCTCCACCTCCTCGACAGCCACTGGTTCTTCACAGCAGCCACTTTGGGTCTGATTGGTCAGTTCTTATGCCAGTCAGCATCAAAAGCTCCTCCTTGTAGACAGCCATTGGTTCTTCACAGCACCCATACTTGTTTCTGATTGGTCGGTCCTATGTCTGTCAGCTTCATAAGTTCGACCTTCTCGACAGCCATTGGTTCTTCACAGCACCCACTTTTGGATCTGATTGGTCGGTTCCTATGTCTGTCAGCAACAAAACCTCCACCTCCTACACAGCCATTGGTTCTTCACAGCACTCACTTTTAGTTCTGATTGGTCGGTTCCTATTCCAGTCAGCGTCAAAAACTCCGCCTTCTAGACAGCCATTTGTTCTTCACAGCACCCATACTTGGTTCTGATTTCTCGGTTGCTATGCCAGTCAGCATCATAAGCTCCACCCCTACACAGCCATTTGTTCTTCACAGCACCCATACTTGGTTCTGATTTCTCGGTTCCTATGCCAGTCAGCATCATGAGCTCCACCCCTACACAGCCATTGGTTCTTCACAGCACCCATACTTGATTTTTATTGGTCGCTTCCTATGCCACTCAGCATCAAAAGCTCCACCTCCTCGACATCCATTGGCTCTTCACAGCACCCATACTTAATTCCGATTGGTCGGTTCCTATGCCAGTCATCATTGTAAACTCCACCGCTAGACAGCCATTGGTTCCTCACAGCCCCCACTTTTGGGTGTGATTGGTCGGTTCCTATGCCAGTCACCATCAAAAGCACCACCTCCTACACAGCCATTGGTTCTTCACAGCGCTCACTTTTGGTTCTGATTGGTCGGTTCCTATGCCAGTCAGCATCAAAAGCTCCGGCTTCTCGACAACCATTTGTTCTTCACAGCACCCATACTGGGTTCTGATTGGTCGGTTCCTATGCCAGTCAGCATCAAAAGCTCCACCCCTAGACTGCCATTGGTTTTTCACAGCACCCATACTTGATTTTGATTGGTCGGTTCCTATGCCAATCAGCGTCAAAAGTTCGTCCTACTAGACAGCCGTTTGTTCTTCACAGCACCCATACTGGGTTCTGATTGGTCGGTTCCTTTGTCAGTCAGCATCAAAAGCTCCACCTCGTAGACGGCCATTGGTTCTTCACAGCACACATACTTGATTTTGATTGGTATGTTCCTATGCCCGTCAGCATCAAAAGCTCCACCTCCTACACAGCCACTGGTTCTTCACAGCACTCACTTTTGGTTCTGATTGGTCAGTTCCTATGTCTGTCAGCAACAAAACCTCCACCTCCTCGACATCCATTGGTTCTTTACAGCACCCATACTTAATTCCGATTGGTCGGTTCCTATGCCAGTCATCATCGTAAACTCCACCGCTAGACAGCCATTGGTTCCTCACAGCACCCACTTTTGGTTGTGATTGGTCGGTTACTATGCCAGTAAGCATCAAAAGCTCTGCCTACTATACAGCCATTGGTTCTTCACAGCACCCATACTTGATTTTGATTGGTCGTTTCCTATGCCAGTCAGTGTCAAAAGCTCCTCCTGCTAGACAGCCATTGGTTCTTCACAGCACCCATACTTCATTTTGATTGTTCGGTTCCTATGCCAGTCAGCAACAAAAGCTCCGGCTTCTCGACAGCCATTTGTTCTTCACAGCACCCATACTGGGTTCTGATTGGTCGTTTCCTATGCCAGTCAGCATCAAAAGCTCCACTCCTAGACAGCCATTGGTTCGTCACAGCACCCATACTTGGTTCCGATTGGCCGGTTCCTATGCCAGTGAGCATCATAAGCTCCACTCCTAGAAAGCCATTGGTTCTTCACAGAACCCATACTTGATTTTGATTAGTAGGTTCCTATGGCAGTCAACATCAAAAGCTCCACCTCCTAGACAGCCATTTGTTCGTCACTGCACCCATACTCGGTTCTGATTGGTCGGTTCCTATGCCAGTCAGCATCATAAGCTCTACCCCTAGACAGGCATTGGTTCTTCATAGCTCCCATACTTGATTTTCATTTGTCGCTTCCTATGCCAGTCAGCGTCCAAAGCTCCACCACCTAGACAGCCATTGGTTCTTCCCAGCAACCATACTTGATTTTGATTGGTCGGTTAATATGTCAGTCAGAATCAAGAGCTCCACCTCCTCGACAGCCACTGGTTCTTCACAGCAGCCACTTTGGGTCTGATTGGTCAGTTCTTATGCCAGTCAGCATCAAAAGCTCCTCCTTGTAGACAGCCATTGGTTCTTCACAGCACCCATACTTGTTTCTGATTGGTCGGTCCTATGTCTGTCAGCATCATAAGTTCGACCTTCTCGACAGCCATTGGTTCTTCACAGCACCCACTTTTGGATCTGATTGGTCGGTTCCTATGTCTGTCAGCAACAAAACCTCCACCTCCTACACAGCCATTGGTTCTTCACAGCACTCACTTTTAGTTCTGATTGGTCGGTTCCTATTCCAGTCAGCGTCAAAAACTCCGCCTTCTAGACAGCCATTTGTTCTTCACAGCACCCATACTTGGTTCTGATTTCTCGGTTGCTATGCCAGTCAGCATCATAAGCTCCACCCCTACACAGCCATTTGTTCTTCACAGCACCCATACTTGGTTCTGATTTCTCGGTTCCTATGCCAGTCAGCATCATGAGCTCCACCCCTACACAGCCATTGGTTCTTCACAGCACCCATACTTGATTTTTATTGGTCGCTTCCTATGCCACTCAGCATCAAAAGCTCCACCTCCTCGACATCCATTGGCTCTTCACAGCACCCATACTTAATTCCGATTGGTCGGTTCCTATGCCAGTCATCATTGTAAACTCCACCGCTAGACAGCCATTGGTTCCTCACAGCCCCCACTTTTGGGTGTGATTGGTCGGTTCCTATGCCAGTCACCATCAAAAGCACCACCTCCTACACAGCCATTGGTTCTTCACAGCGCTCACTTTTGGTTCTGATTGGTCGGTTCCTATGCCAGTCAGCATCAAAAGCTCCGGCTTCTCGACAACCATTTGTTCTTCACAGCACCCATACTGGGTTCTGATTGGTCGGTTCCTATGCCAGTCAGCATCAAAAGCTCCACCCCTAGACTGCCATTGGTTTTTCACAGCACCCATACTTGATTTTGATTGGTCGGTTCCTATGCCAATCAGCGTCAAAAGTTCGTCCTACTAGACAGCCGTTTGTTCTTCACAGCACCCATACTGGGTTCTGATTGGTCGGTTCCTTTGTCAGTCAGCATCAAAAGCTCCACCTCGTAGACGGCCATTGGTTCTTCACAGCACACATACTTGATTTTGATTGGTATGTTCCTATGCCCGTCAGCATCAAAAGCTCCACCTCCTACACAGCCACTGGTTCTTCACAGCACTCACTTTTGGTTCTGATTGGTCGGTTCCTATGTCTGTCAGCAACAAAACCTCCACCTCCTCGACATCCATTGGTTTTTTACAGCACCCATACTTAATTCCGATTGGTCGGTTCCTATGCCAGTCATCATCGTAAACTCCACCGCTAGACAGCCATTGGTTCCTCACAGCACCCACTTTTGGTTGTGATTGGTCGGTTACTATGCCAGTAAGCATCAAAAGCTCTGCCTACTATACAGCCATTGGTTCTTCACAGCACCCATACTTGATTTTGATTGGTCGGTACCTATGCCAGTCAGCAACAAAAGCTCCGGCTTCTCGACAGCCATTTGTTCTTCACAGCACCCATACTTGATTTTGATTGGTCGGTTCCTATGCCAGTCAGCATCAAAAGCGCCACCTCGTAGACGGCCATTGGTTCTTCACAGCACACATACTTGATTTTGATTGGTATGTTCCTATGCCCGTCAGCATCAAAAGCTCCACCTCCTACACAGCCACTGGTTCTTCACAGCACTCACTTTTGGTTCTGATTGGTCAGTTCCTATGTCTGTCAGCAACAAAACCTCCACCTCCTCGACATCCATTGGTTCTTTACAGCACCCATACTTAATTCCGATTGGTCGGTTCCTATGCCAGTCATCATCGTAAACTCCACCGCTAGACAGCCATTGGTTCCTCACAGCACCCACTTTTGGTTGTGATTGGTCGGTTACTATGCCAGTAAGCATCAAAAGCTCTGCCTACTATACAGCCATTGGTTCTTCACAGCACCCATACTTGATTTTGATTGGTCGTTTCCTATGCCAGTCAGTGTCAAAAGCTCCTCCTGCTAGACAGCCATTGGTTCTTCACAGCACCCATACTTCATTTTGATTGTTCGGTTCCTATGCCAGTCAGCAACAAAAGCTCCGGCTTCTCGACAGCCATTTGTTCTTCACAGCACCCATACTGGGTTCTGATTGGTCGTTTCCTATGCCAGTCAGCATCAAAAGCTCCACTCCTAGACAGCCATTGGTTCGTCACAGCACCCATACTTGGTTCCGATTGGCCGGTTCCTATGCCAGTGAGCATCATAAGCTCCACTCCTAGAAAGCCATTGGTTCTTCACAGAACCCATACTTGATTTTGATTAGTAGGTTCCTATGGCAGTCAACATCAAAAGCTCCACCTCCTAGACAGCCATTTGTTCGTCACTGCACCCATACTCGGTTCTGATTGGTCGGTTCCTATGCCAGTCAGCATCATAAGCTCTACCCCTAGACAGGCATTGGTTCTTCATAGCTCCCATACTTGATTTTCATTTGTCGCTTCCTATGCCAGTCAGCGTCCAAAGCTCCACCACCTAGACAGCCATTGGTTCTTCCCAGCAACCATACTTGATTTTGATTGGTCGGTTAATATGTCAGTCAGAATCAAGAGCTCCACCTCCTCGACAGCCACTGGTTCTTCACAGCAGCCACTTTGGGTCTGATTGGTCAGTTCTTATGCCAGTCAGCATCAAAAGCTCCTCCTTGTAGACAGCCATTGGTTCTTCACAGCACCCATACTTGTTTCTGATTGGTCGGTCCTATGTCTGTCAGCATCATAAGTTCGACCTTCTCGACAGCCATTGGTTCTTCACAGCACCCACTTTTGGATCTGATTGGTCGGTTCCTATGTCTGTCAGCAACAAAACCTCCACCTCCTACACAGCCATTGGTTCTTCACAGCACTCACTTTTAGTTCTGATTGGTCGGTTCCTATTCCAGTCAGCGTCAAAAACTCCGCCTTCTAGACAGCCATTTGTTCTTCACAGCACCCATACTTGGTTCTGATTTCTCGGTTCCTATGCCAGTCAGCATCATAAGCTCCACCCCTACACAGCCATTTGTTCTTCACAGCACCCATACTTGGTTCTGATTTCTCGGTTCCTATGCCAGTCAGCATCATGAGCTCCACCCCTACACAGCCATTGGTTCTTCACAGCACCCATACTTGATTTTTATTGGTCGCTTCCTATGCCACTCAGCATCAAAAGCTCCACCTCCTCGACATCCATTGGCTCTTCACAGCACCCATACTTAATTCCGATTGGTCGGTTCCTATGCCAGTCATCATTGTAAACTCCACCGCTAGACAGCCATTGGTTCCTCACAGCCCCCACTTTTGGGTGTGATTGGTCGGTTCCTATGCCAGTCACCATCAAAAGCACCACCTCCTACACAGCCATTGGTTCTTCACAGCGCTCACTTTTGGTTCTGATTGGTCGGTTCCTATGCCAGTCAGCATCAAAAGCTCCGGCTTCTCGACAACCATTTGTTCTTCACAGCACCCATACTGGGTTCTGATTGGTCGGTTCCTATGCCAGTCAGCATCAAAAGCTCCACCCCTAGACTGCCATTGGTTTTTCACAGCACCCATACTTGATTTTGATTGGTCGGTTCCTATGCCAATCAGCGTCAAAAGTTCGTCCTACTAGACAGCCGTTTGTTCTTCACAGCACCCATACTGGGTTCTGATTGGTCGGTTCCTTTGTCAGTCAGCATCAAAAGCTCCACCTCGTAGACGGCCATTGGTTCTTCACAGCACACATACTTGATTTTGATTGGTACGTTCCTATGCCCGTCAGCATCAAAAGCTCCACCTCCTACACAGCCACTGGTTCTTCACAGCACTCACTTTTGGTTCTGATTGGTCGGTTCCTATGTCTGTCAGCAACAAAACCTCCACCTCCTCGACATCCATTGGTTTTTTACAGCACCCATACTTAATTCCGATTGGTCGGTTCCTATGCCAGTCATCATCGTAAACTCCACCGCTAGACAGCCATTGGTTCCTCACAGCACCCACTTTTGGTTGTGATTGGTCGGTTACTATGCCAGTAAGCATCAAAAGCTCTGCCTACTATACAGCCATTGGTTCTTCACAGCACCCATACTTGATTTTGATTGGTCGGTACCTATGCCAGTCAGCAACAAAAGCTCCGGCTTCTCGACAGCCATTTGTTCTTCACAGCACCCATACTTGATTTTGATTGGTCGGTTCCTATGCCAGTCAGCATCAAAAGCGCCACCTCGTAGACGGCCATTGGTTCTTCACAGCACACATACTTGATTTTGATTGGTATGTTCCTATGCCCGTCAGCATCAAAAGCTCCACCTCCTACACAGCCACTGGTTCTTCACAGCACTCACTTTTGGTTCTGATTGGTCGGTTCCTATGTCCGTCAGCAACAAAACTTCCACCTCCTCGACATCCATTGGTTCTTTACAGCACCCATACTTAATTCCGATTGGTCGGTTCCTATGCCAGTCATCATCGTAAACTCCACTGCTAGACAGCCATTGGTTCCTCACAGCACCCACTTTTGGTTGTGATTGGTCGGTTCCAAGCCAGTAAGCATCAAATCTCTGCCTACTATACAGCTATTGGTTTTTCACAGCAACCATACTTGATTTTGATTGGTCAGTTCCTATGCCAGTCAACATCAAAAGCACCACCTCCTACACAGCCATTGGTTCTTCACAGCACTCACTTTTGGTTCTGATTGTTCGGTTCCTATGCCAGTCAGCAACAAAAGCTCCGGCTTCTCGACAGCCATTTGTTCTTCACAGCACCCATACTGGGTTCTGATTGGTCGTTTCCTATGCCAGTCAGCATCAAAAGCTCCACTCCTAGACAGCCATTGGTTCGTCACAGCACCCATACTTGGTTCCGATTGGCCGGTTCCTATGCCAGTGAGCATCATAAGCTCCACTCCTAGAAAGCCATTGGTTCTTCACAGAACCCATACTTGATTTTGATTAGTAGGTTCCTATGGCAGTCAACATCAAAAGCTCCACCTCCTAGACAGCCATTTGTTCGTCACTGCACCCATACTTGGTTCTGATTGGTCGGTTCCTATGCCAGTCAGCATCAGAAGCTCTACCCCTAGACAGGCATTGGTTCTTCATAGCTCCCATACTTGATTTTCATTTGTCGCTTCCTATGCCAGTCAGCGTCCAAAGCTCCACCACCTAGACAGCCATTGGTTCTTCCCAGCAACCATACTTGATTTTGATTGGTCGGTTAATATGTCAGTCAGAATCAAGAGCTCCACCTCCTCGACAGCCACTGGTTCTTCACAGCAGCCACTTTGGGTCTGATTGGTCAGTTCTTATGCCAGTCAGCATCAAAAGCTCCTCCTTGTAGACAGCCATTGGTTCTTCACAGCACCCATACTTGTTTCTGATTGGTCGGTCCTATGTCTGTCAGCTTCATAAGTTCGACCTTCTCGACAGCCATTGGTTCTTCACAGCACCCACTTTTGGATCTGATTGGTCGGTTCCTATGTCTGTCAGCAACAAAACCTCCACCTCCTACACAGCCATTGGTTCTTCACAGCACTCACTTTTAGTTCTGATTGGTCGGTTCCTATTCCAGTCAGCGTCAAAAACTCCGCCTTCTAGACAGCCATTTGTTCTTCACAGCACCCATACTTGGTTCTGATTTCTCGGTTGCTATGCCAGTCAGCATCATAAGCTCCACCCCTACACAGCCATTTGTTCTTCACAGCACCCATACTTGGTTCTGATTTCTCGGTTCCTATGCCAGTCAGCATCATGAGCTCCACCCCTACACAGCCATTGGTTCTTCACAGCACCCATACTTGATTTTTATTGGTCGCTTCCTATGCCACTCAGCATCAAAAGCTCCACCTCCTCGACATCCATTGGCTCTTCACAGCACCCATACTTAATTCCGATTGGTCGGTTCCTATGCCAGTCATCATTGTAAACTCCACCGCTAGACAGCCATTGGTTCCTCACAGCCCCCACTTTTGGGTGTGATTGGTCGGTTCCTATGCCAGTCACCATCAAAAGCACCACCTCCTACACAGCCATTGGTTCTTCACAGCGCTCACTTTTGGTTCTGATTGGTCGGTTCCTATGCCAGTCAGCATCAAAAGCTCCGGCTTCTCGACAACCATTTGTTCTTCACAGCACCCATACTGGGTTCTGATTGGTCGGTTCCTTTGCCAGTCAGCATCAAAAGCTCCACCCCTAGACTGCCATTGGTTTTTCACAGCACCCATACTTGATTTTGATTGGTCGGTTCCTATGCCAATCAGCGTCAAAAGTTCGTCCTACTAGACAGCCGTTTGTTCTTCACAGCACCCATACTGGGTTCTGATTGGTCGGTTCCTTTGTCAGTCAGCATCAAAAGCTCCACCTCGTAGACGGCCATTGGTTCTTCACAGCACACATACTTGATTTTGATTGGTATGTTCCTATGCCCGTCAGCATCAAAAGCTCCACCTCCTACACAGCCACTGGTTCTTCACAGCACTCACTTTTGGTTCTGATTGGTCAGTTCCTATGTCTGTCAGCAACAAAACCTCCACCTCCTCGACATCCATTGGTTCTTTACAGCACCCATACTTAATTCCGATTGGTCGGTTCCTATGCCAGTCATCATCGTAAACTCCACCGCTAGACAGCCATTGGTTCCTCACAGCACCCACTTTTGGTTGTGATTGGTCGGTTACTATGCCAGTAAGCATCAAAAGCTCTGCCTACTATACAGCCATTGGTTCTTCACAGCACCCATACTTGATTTTGATTGGTCGTTTCCTATGCCAGTCAGTGTCAAAAGCTCCTCCTGCTAGACAGCCATTGGTTCTTCACAGCACCCATACTTCATTTTGATTGTTCGGTTCCTATGCCAGTCAGCAACAAAAGCTCCGGCTTCTCGACAGCCATTTGTTCTTCACAGCACCCATACTGGGTTCTGATTGGTCGTTTCCTATGCCAGTCAGCATCAAAAGCTCCACTCCTAGACAGCCATTGGTTCGTCACAGCACCCATACTTGGTTCCGATTGGCCGGTTCCTATGCCAGTGAGCATCATAAGCTCCACTCCTAGAAAGCCATTGGTTCTTCACAGAACCCATACTTGATTTTGATTAGTAGGTTCCTATGGCAGTCAACATCAAAAGCTCCACCTCCTAGACAGCCATTTGTTCGTCACTGCACCCATACTCGGTTCTGATTGGTCGGTTCCTATGCCAGTCAGCATCATAAGCTCTACCCCTAGACAGGCATTGGTTCTTCATAGCTCCCATACTTGATTTTCATTTGTCGCTTCCTATGCCAGTCAGCGTCCAAAGCTCCACCACCTAGACAGCCATTGGTTCTTCCCAGCAACCATACTTGATTTTGATTGGTCGGTTAATATGTCAGTCAGAATCAAGAGCTCCACCTCCTCGACAGCCACTGGTTCTTCACAGCAGCCACTTTGGGTCTGATTGGTCAGTTCTTATGCCAGTCAGCATCAAAAGCTCCTCCTTGTAGACAGCCATTGGTTCTTCACAGCACCCATACTTGTTTCTGATTGGTCGGTCCTATGTCTGTCAGCATCATAAGTTCGACCTTCTCGACAGCCATTGGTTCTTCACAGCACCCACTTTTGGATCTGATTGGTCGGTTCCTATGTCTGTCAGCAACAAAACCTCCACCTCCTACACAGCCATTGGTTCTTCACAGCACTCACTTTTAGTTCTGATTGGTCGGTTCCTATTCCAGTCAGCGTCAAAAACTCCGCCTTCTAGACAGCCATTTGTTCTTCACAGCACCCATACTTGGTTCTGATTTCTCGGTTCCTATGCCAGTCAGCATCATAAGCTCCACCCCTACACAGCCATTTGTTCTTCACAGCACCCATACTTGGTTCTGATTTCTCGGTTCCTATGCCAGTCAGCATCATGAGCTCCACCCCTACACAGCCATTGGTTCTTCACAGCACCCATACTTGATTTTTATTGGTCGCTTCCTATGCCACTCAGCATCAAAAGCTCCACCTCCTCGACATCCATTGGCTCTTCACAGCACCCATACTTAATTCCGATTGGTCGGTTCCTATGCCAGTCATCATTGTAAACTCCACCGCTAGACAGCCATTGGTTCCTCACAGCCCCCACTTTTGGGTGTGATTGGTCGGTTCCTATGCCAGTCACCATCAAAAGCACCACCTCCTACACAGCCATTGGTTCTTCACAGCGCTCACTTTTGGTTCTGATTGGTCGGTTCCTATGCCAGTCAGCATCAAAAGCTCCGGCTTCTCGACAACCATTTGTTCTTCACAGCACCCATCCTGGGTTCTGATTGGTCGGTTCCTATGCCAGTCAGCATCAAAAGCTCCACCCCTAGACTGCCATTGGTTTTTCACAGCACCCATACTTGATTTTGATTGGTCGGTTCCTATGCCAATCAGCGTCAAAAGTTCGTCCTACTAGACAGCCGTTTGTTCTTCACAGCACCCATACTGGGTTCTGATTGGTCGGTTCCTTTGTCAGTCAGCATCAAAAGCTCCACCTCGTAGACGGCCATTGGTTCTTCACAGCACACATACTTGATTTTGATTGGTATGTTCCTATGCCCGTCAGCATCAAAAGCTCCACCTCCTACACAGCCACTGGTTCTTCACAGCACTCACTTTTGGTTCTGATTGGTCGGTTCCTATGTCTGTCAGCAACAAAACCTCCACCTCCTCGACATCCATTGGTTTTTTACAGCACCCATACTTAATTCCGATTGGTCGGTTCCTATGCCAGTCATCATCGTAAACTCCACCGCTAGACAGCCATTGGTTCCTCACAGCACCCACTTTTGGTTGTGATTGGTCGGTTACTATGCCAGTAAGCATCAAAAGCTCTGCCTACTATACAGCCATTGGTTCTTCACAGCACCCATACTTGATTTTGATTGGTCGGTACCTATGCCAGTCAGCAACAAAAGCTCCGGCTTCTCGACAGCCATTTGTTCTTCACAGCACCCATACTTGATTTTGATTGGTCGGTTCCTATGCCAGTCAGCATCAAAAGCGCCACCTCGTAGACGGCCATTGGTTCTTCACAGCACACATACTTGATTTTGATTGGTATGTTCCTATGCCCGTCATCATCAAAAGCTCCACCTCCTACACAGCCACTGGTTCTTCACAGCACTCACTTTTGGTTCTGATTGGTCGGTTCCTATGTCCGTCAGCAACAAAACTTCCACCTCCTCGACATCCATTGGTTCTTTACAGCACCCATACTTAATTCCGATTGGTCGGTTCCTATGCCAGTCATCATCGTAAACTCCACTGCTAGACAGCCATTGGTTCCTCACAGCACCCACTTTTGGTTGTGATTGGTCGGTTCCAAGCCAGTAAGCATCAAATCTCTGCCTACTATACAGCTATTGGTTTTTCACAGCAACCATACTTGATTTTGATTGGTCAGTTCCTATGCCAGTCAACATCAAAAGCACCACCTCCTACACAGCCATTGGTTCTTCACAGCACTCACTTTTGGTTCTGATTGTTCGGTTCCTATGCCAGTCAGCAACAAAAGCTCCGGCTTCTCGACAGCCATTTGTTCTTCACAGCACCCATACTTGGTTCTGATTGGTCGGTTCCTATGCCAGTCAGCATCATAAGCTCTACCCCTAGACAGGCATTGGTTCTTCATAGCTCCCATACTTGATTTTTATTTGTCGCTTCCTATGCCAGTCAGCGTCCAAAGCTCCACCACCTAGACAGCCATTGGATCTTCCCAGCAACCATACTTGATATTGATTGGTCGGTTAATATGTCAGTCAGAATCAAGAGCTCCACCTCCTCAAGAGCCACTGGTTCTTTACAGCAGCCACTTTGGGTCTGATTGGTCAGTTCTTATGCCAGTCAGCATCAAAAGCTCCTCCTTGTAGACAGCCATTGGTTCTTCACAGCACCCATACTTGTTTCTGATTGGTCGGTCCTATGTCTGTCAGCATCATAAGTTCGACCTTCTCGACAGCCATTGGTTCTTCACAGCACCCACTTTTGGATCTGATTGGTCGGTTCCTATGTCTGTCAGCAACAAAACCTCCACCTCCTACACAGCCATTGGTTCTTCACAGCACTCACTTTTAGTTCTGATTGGTCGGTTCCTATTCCAGTCAGTGTCAAAAACTCCGCCTTCTAGACAGCCATTTGTTCTTCACAGCACCCATACTTGGTTCTGATTTCTCGGTTCCTATGCCAGTCAGCATCATAAGCTCCACCCCTACACAGCCATTGGTTCTTCACAGCACCCATACTTGATTTTTATTGGTCGCTTCCTATGCCAGTCAGCATCAAAAGCTCCACCTCCTAGGCAGCCATTGGGTCTTCACAGCACCCATATTTGATTTGATTGGTCGGTTCCTATGTCAGTCAGCATCAAAAGCTCCACCTCCTGGACAGCCATTGGTTCTTCACAGCAGCCACGTTTGGTCTGTTTGGTCAGTTCCTATGCCAGTCTGCATTATAAGCTCCACCCCTAGAATGCCATTGGTTCTTCACAGCACCCATACTTTATTTTGATTGGTCCGTTCCTATGTCAGTCAGCATCAAAAGCTCCACCTCCTCGACAGCCATTGGTTCTTCACAGCAGCCACTTTTGGTCTGATTGGTCAGTTCTTCTGCCAGTCAGCATCATAAGCTCCACCCATAGACAGCCATTGGTTCTTCACAGCACCCACTTTTGACTTTTGATTGGTCAGTTCCTATGCTAGTTAGCATCTCCAGGCCTATCTGTGGGCCTGATTAGATAAATAGGGCTGAACAGCAGATCTACAGGATGGGAGAGAAAGAAAGGTTGAGGTGGGGCTGCCCAGTAGCCCGGAAAGGAAGAGGGCGAGAAAGAGAGAGGCAAGTACTGATCAACAGCTGCCACTGAACCTGGGGATCAGATCCTGCCTCTCTCTCTGGGTCTCAGCCCCCTGGGCAGTCAGTGCTGTGTTGCCAGGCTGCAGCTGGTCAGTCAATGCTGGGTCGCCATGGCAACCCAGTGCTGACTGAAGGACTTCCGGTGGTCAGCCTTTGGTCCTGATCCGTCATTACAACTCTGGCCTTTTGTATATTAGGACTATTCTAGCTTAACCATCTTCATAGTTTAAGACTGTCCAAATAATATAAAGCAAATGCATCTAAATCACCTGAAAGTTTTAAGTTCCTAAAATCTGTTGCATTCTTAAAAAGAGAGTAACACAAGCATATTACTCCTGTCTTTTTCCATGTAGCTTTTCATTGTCCTTCTTTGGTTTTAGGTGAAAGAGCACTCAATCTGTTTTTGTCAAGTATTTTATAAAATTCCAATTTTATTTACATTTGAAAATCGAGTTTATTTTTTCCACCGACCCAAATTTAAATGAGATATTGCCTTGTGATTTGTTTGTTTAAGCATATTTTTCTCGAAATAAAAACAATCCTTTTAGAAAAGATTGTAGGTCTCCTGAAATAATGTCATTCACTATTAAATTAATATTTGTAAGCACTTTTGTTTAAATACTGTGGGCAAAAAATGATGTACCCTTAAATATGTCATCAACTACATTTTCTGCATCTCAGCTAAAATAATTAGATATGCTTGCCATTATTTTTTTTCAGTGTCCAAGATTATCTAGATAGACATTTTAGTAATGCAACCTTAATTCTTACATTTTGCAAAATTCTAAAATTGTCCAATTAATCCTGTTATCCCCCTTCAATGTGACATTATTAAGAGCCATTATAACAGTTCCCTTAATTTCATTTAGAGGACACTTGTCCACTCAGCCTCTAGTTTCATGCATGGACCTGTGTAGACGCTTATCCTGTTACATATGTGCTCATTCCAAATCTCTCGATTGCTAAGAAATGTGCGGAGAAATCAGTTTTAAAGTAAAAAGTATTTTAAGAACCACAAGTAGAGGTGGATTCTTTGTTTTACAGATTAATGATTAAGGATGTACACATATAAGCTTTATTTGGCCTTGAGAAAAAGCAGAAGAGAACTTTAGCAATCTATCCCCCAAGGCTGGCTGGAAACCCCCAGGGAGACCCAGCTCAGCAAGCCCTGGACAGGCTGACAAGATGTCCACAGAGCCCATGTAAAACTACCCCCAGGACTTGCTCACCATCTCCTGGCTTCTATTCTTTTTCCACACTGTGTTAGAGGCACAGGTGACATCACTGTAGCAGAACACTTGGAACATATTCCATTCATATGAACTTTCTTATACCTTTGGGTCACTGCCCTCTGAATTTCATGTTTCAGACATTCCTGCCATCTGTATCTCCTTCATCCCCCACCCCATCATGTTGCATTTGTCAACTGCTGGTATCTTGGGTAACTTTAACAAGTCAACATTTGGCTTATAGTTAGGAGAATACATATACACTTGGTGTGCTTGTTTGTTTTTTAATCATTGCCAATAACCAATTTTTACTGTGTATTCTAGCCCTGATTCCCTAAAAATCAGAACTCATGGTAGAAGCTTACACTATAACCCTTTATTGGGAAGTATAATCCCAGGGGAGCAAGAAGGGGAGAGAAATGGAAGTGAGACAGAAAAGGAAGGAGAGCAAATACAATGTGTATCATTACTGGGCCGACCATAGTCTCAAAGCAAACTACAACTCACTTACATAGAATGTGTCCAGCGAGGCTGCATGGCACCACTGTGTCGCGGACCAGTCTGTTGGGGAATTACTAAAATTCTTTAGCACACCAAAAAATAAATATTTTTTCAATCTAACAAAAAATAGGTATAATTTTGATTCATTCACACCCGACAGCTATTGTTGTATTGGCTGCTGTCATTTTTTTTATTTGACAATCTAAGGGGAAAGAAGTCAGTGCTTGGGACTACATAGTCAGGTAGTGCATGTTTTAAAACTTCTTATGGCACACCAGTTGAAAATTGCTGGTCTGCAAGATATTAGCTTACTGCTACTTCTGGGTTGAGTCACTAGAGAAATGCCTGTGAAAGCAGGTTTTCTGTGGACCCGGTCCAACAGGGGTGCAAGCATGGTGGTCTCTTCTTATCAGTCAACACTGCATGTGGGAACTTCTCTATGGCAGGAGGGGCTGCCAGGCTGTTAAAGGCCACAGGTCAAGCATGGGCCTTCCTTAGGGCCATTCTTATTGGCATGCAAGGAAAGTAGCAAGGCCCATGGGGACAGGAGGGACATAGTAGGGTGAAAGGTAACATAAGCTGAGTATAGTATACTAGGCATCAAATAGAGTGTGTTACAAGGAGCTAGATAAAGCAAGAGAACCCCATTTGGACAAAGGACCAGGGGTGGGCTTATGCATAGGCAAAACAGGCAGTTATCTGCATGGTGTGGTTTGAGAAAAACCACAAGAAATCTCCCACCCTAAAATCACTCACTCACCTAAAGTGACCACAATTTGAGCCTATCCTTGTTGGAGGCTCTGAGAGATTCTGTTAGAATGCAAGTATCTACACTAATAAAAGAGAAACATGCAAATTGGTGTCACTCCGCTACACCCACCAGCCAATCAGAGTGACTATGCAAATTAACCCAACAAAGATGGTGGTTAATTTGCATACGCAGGCGTGGAGCAAAAACTGAAGGCTCCAGCTTGAGTGAAGACTGAAGACTGAAGAGGCTTGGCTTCTCCGCTGCAGCCAGAGCAAAGGCCTGGGTCCCGGGTGCCAGAGGAAAACTGGTGCCAGCAGCCAGGGGAAGGAAGGCCTATTGCATGAATTTTCATGCAACGGGCTTCTAGTATTAGATAAGGGACATCATATTGAGCCAAGGACTCATACTGCTTTATTTATCAAGAGTAGAGCATAAAAGGAAATGAAGGCTGGGAGTGAAATAATCCAACCCAAATTGGTACTGCCCAAGAAAAATATATCCAAATAGGAAACAATTAACTGAGGAGTCCTGAGTAATTAGAGGGTAGGCTGAGGCCACACAGCTTGAAGGGATGAATGGGAGATAATAAAGACCAATTTTCCCTACCTCATCTTTGGCCTTGGTTTGTTCAATGGTCTTTTTTGCATGAGTCAAATGACAGAGATTGAATACTGTGTGAGGCTCTGGCTTCAGGCCTTACACTATGTGTGCTTTTAGCAAGCAAACTTGATTAGCTAGGAATTCCATTAAGGGATCCTTGTTCTCTCTCAAATCTGCATCACATTGGCCTCTCTATACCACATAACAAAAGCTGCCAAAGACTGCCTCCTTCATACACCTGCCACACTGAAAACCCAGGACTCAAGCCTGGAGAGAAGCCAAACATTTCTACAATTTGAAATTCCTCTCAACAGGAAATGCTCTGAAGGAGTTTCTCTCTTCAATCAAGTACCCCCTATCCAATTCCTCAACATGTAGCATACACACACACAGAGACACACATTTTCCTAGAAAACATTTAAGGACAATAACAAATTCCTACTGCTTGGACAATTCTAGAAATCTTGGTGACTTCTTGTAGCCAATTTATTAATTGTTTGGGGTTGTGAAATTCAAGGTTATGTTAAAAGTGAAGCTTTGGGACTATTTGTATTGTTATGTGTAATGGTTTTCAAACTCTTCTGTTCATAAATTCAAGTCAGGTATTTTCTCCTGAGAAACTGCCCCGTTTCACTGCACCACTCACATTCTGCATTTAGATGTTTCCCTGTGACACTAAAATATTTGATGTTATTAAAATCATGCTATTGATATTCAAATAAATTATGTCTTGAGTGTTATGCTTAGTATACCTATTAATAAAACTTGGATTTTCCTCTTTTTTGGCTTCTGCAAAAATAATTTATAGAGACACAAATAGTAATATTAAAGCTATCAACCATAAAAGTCAGGACTTGACAGCACCATGTGATTTAAGAGTTGCATACATATGAATTCAGATCTTGTGCTTTCTAAATGTACATACATTAGTTGCACACCAGAAATTTAGAGTTTCTGAAGCAGCAAGCTGTCAAATGATAGAGCACTGATGTTTTGAAAATGAACTTTTCAGCAAAGCAGGAAAATTGGCAAAGCTGTGGTAGTACATAAAATACATATGCCTCTTTGCACTACCAAATTGTCCTTAGATGTACCCATTAACACTCTTTCTTTGTTGAGTTTTTTTAAATAAAGGATTTAGCATTGACTGGGTGGCTCATTTGATGGGTGTCATCCCATAAACCAAAAGGTTGTGTGTTCAATTCCCTGTCAAGGCACATACCTAGGTTTCAGGTTTGATCCCCAGTCAGGCTCATGTGGGAGGCAATCAATTGATGTTTCTCTCTCCTCTCCTCTCTCTCTCTCTCTCTCTCTCTCTCTCTCTCTCTCTCTCTCTCTCTCTCTCTCTCTCCCTTCTTTGTCTCTCTAATAATCAATAAAACATATCCTTGGGTGAGGACTTGTTTTAAAGTAAAAAAATAAATAATTATTTATTTTGAGCTTTGAAGTTTAAATTTCCGGAAAGGATGAAGTTTTGCTTTATTTTGGAAGCTCATTTGCAAACAATATAAAGCATAAACTTCAATTTAAAAGTTCACAACTATATTAATAAGATGTTTAATTATCTTGTCACTATATTTCTCAACTCTAAAATATTTTCACAGTAAAAAAGATCAACAGAGAAAAAGGATTGCTATTTTAGGAAATGGGTTTATTCAAAGTGATCTGAATTTTTGGACAAATTTGAGAATTCAAGTCCAATATATGTAATGTAGGTTTGCTCACAACCTTCCAGCCAATGGATACAAGTGTAAAATGAGAAGAGATGTTACTTTAATTGCAACAACACTTGTTCCACTGACACTTGATATCCACTAATGACCTCTCAAAGTACAACTCCATTATTTCTGCTAATCCCCTAGGATGTTTCAAGTGAACTACATCTTTCTTGGGGGTGGAGGGGGGCATTCTTCTGGTTCATGTTCACTGCCCACAACAAAAACCACAGGGTGTTCCACTTAGAAGTGGGGAAATATCCTATTTCCCCAAAATGCTTCAGTTTCTGCAACATCATATCAGTTAATTAATCATAATCAAGTATATATTAATGCTGGTTGGGCAAATCTCATTGCATGTAAATAAAATAAGGACTGTTTAAGGGAAATGAGAATTTTCAACATAAATAAGAAGTGGCAGATAAGCTTGTGTAATAAAAGGATAATATGCAAATTGTCCCCTTGGGAATTCAACCTAAGGTGGGTTTGACTGCTCACTATGACGTGTGCAGACCACCAGGGGGCGGCACAGAATGAAGGAAGGCCCCAGCCAGCAGCCAGAAGGTCCCGATCGGCCCTGATTTCCGGCCAGGCCTACGGATGCTATCCATGCATGAATTACATGCACCAGGCCTCTAGTCTTAAATATTTATGAATATTTCAAATGTGTATAGCCTTTGACATAGTAATACCACTTTGAGGAATACATATGAATATTTGTATTAGGATGCTTACTGCAATATTGTTGGAGTAGGCAAAAACTGGAATTAAGTTGAATGTCCATGAATAAAGTAATGATTGAATAAATTACAGTATCCAAAGAACAATATTCTGCAACTATTAAAATAAATAAACTAGGTCTATTGTGACCTGGGATAGCTAACATATTATCAAATAAATTGGCAAGTGGTAAAACATATAATCATATGTTTCATAAAGACAAAAACATAGCATGTATGTGTATTTGGAAATGGAAAAAGCTGTAGAAAGCTATGGGTAAGGTATTAACATTAGTTACCTCAAAAGGCAAACACAGAGGCAGTAAGGAGATACGTTAAAAATTAAATCTTTAGACTATTTCCCTAGTTATGATGATCACTTATTAACTTCTAATTAATATATGTTAATTAAGGTAAATGTGGAAAAATCCTAATGAATAAGCATGGAGCAAACTCAATAGAGGTCCACCATCAAGGATAAGAAATAGATATTACATAATTAGGGTAATCAATTCAAGTCAACAATATATATTGAGTGTTTATGATATGCTGAACATGTTCACTATTGTGACAAATACAGAAGAAAAGTAAGTCGTGGTTCTTGCTTTCAAAAATCTTGCAGACCTACTAAGGGACAAAATGTCTATTATCTCAAAGGCAGTGCTTTGTTCAGGAGTGTATCGGTTAATAAGAAGGTAATGAATTGGGACTGGATTTGCTACAAAAGAGTTTGTGGGTGTAGCTGTGCCGGTCACTGCCCCTCCCTTATCCCCTTGCCCTGGCCACTTCAGTGCATGCCCGCTCAACTTTCAACTGCCAGGATCTGCCTCCCTTCGTCTGAGAGCTTTCTGGAAACACCAGAGCTTGTTTTGCCCCTACACATGGCAGGCGTTGATGTATAAATTCTCCAGCTCCCTTGACCCTCAGGTAGAATAATTCTCAGGTATATGCTCTACCTTGGCTCCCAGAGGTACCCAATAAGATTAGGTTTCAATTTTCCGTAGTGATAACTCACTTGATAGCATCCATGGACCTTGACCATCTTAGCTTTCTTGTCTCACTTCCTCACTTCCTCACCAAGGTCTCCTAGGAAATAGTGCAGCCAAATCTTTATCTTAGGGTCATCTTTTGGATGAATGCAAGCTAAGACAGTGAAGGACAGAGAATACACTTGCTTCAGACCTTGTAGCTTTTATGTATGCATCACTCTAGGTATTTCAAGCAGAGAGAAATTTAATGCTTAGAACTGGTTTAAAGGCATTTCCTATGTAGCTGTAACAAGTTACTACAAACTTAGTAGCTACTAAGGTCAAGATGCCAGGACGACTAATTCCTTCTGGAGGCTCTGAGGATGAATGTTTTCATTTAGTTTGTGAATTCACTTAATGAATTTTTCATTTCCGTTCTTATACTTCTCACCTCCAGAATTTCTATTTGTTTTTTGGGTTTTTTTTATAATTTATCTCTTTATTGATACATCATTCTCCTGGTTCCCTTCAGTTCTTGTCTACTGTTTCCTTTAGCTCTTTGAGCAAATTTACAATTGATTTAAAATGTTTGTTAATTAAATCCAAAGAATTGTATGTGCTTCCTCAGAGACAGTATCTGTCAATTTCATCTTTTCCTGTGAAGGGGCCATGCGTCCTGTTTCTTTGTATGCCTTGTCATTTTCTGTTGAAAACTAGAAATTTCGAATATTATAATGACTTTTCCAAACTATTTTTTTTGCGAAGACTATTCTTTGTCGTATGTTGTCACTGAAATCTCTGTGTTGTTATCTCAATAGTCAGCTAATTATCTGCCAGAGACTTCCTGACACACTTGGAGCCACAAAGGAAACACACACACACACACACACACACACACACACACACACACACACAATGCTTTGCAGATTGGCTCCATGCTGGGAAACAACTTTGACACTAAGTCAGGTCACCTATTACTCTGCCATAGCCTTCACATTCTGCTTTTGCAGAGCCCAAAGATTAGAAAGATTAGCCAGAGGTACAAGCCTAACATTATCTCAGGTCTTTGGTGAGCATGCATCTTACCCTGTGTGTTGTACTCAGAATCACCTGGTATGTGTAGTAGCCTTTCAGAGTATATCATTCCCCAAGTGTGGGGAGCCGCTATAGGGTTAACCCTCGGACTGACCTGTTGGCAAAGTCACAAACAAGTCCCAGCTTAGAGGGCACAGTCCTCTTAGCATAATTAGGCTTGACCTTATGACGCTCCCTAGATCTTACCTGGGAAGCTAATGGGCTGAGGGAAGTGCAGCAAGAACAAGAACAGTGTAAACAAGTGAAACTCACAAGAACAGTGTAACTATGGAAACCACTACCTTGTTTACCTCCGACTATAAAATAAAGGCTCAGCTTGCCTCTGGATCTTTCTCTGTGGCCTCAGCCAGGCACAGGAAGATCCACGGAGACTAAAGAAAGCTAGAGAGTTCTGAACGCTGTCTCCACATTCTTCACAGACTCCGTCCACACCTTTGGGAAACCCTGGACCCCCAGGGCTGGACCCCGGCACCCAAGAATTTTCTTTCTCAGTCTGCTCCTTCCCAAACTTTTGGGTTTGTCTTCTGCTTGCCCCATCTTCTGTCCCTTGTGTCAGGCAGATATGTGCTGTGTGCCTTTAAATGCTTTCAATAGATTTTACCTAGAAAGATGCTCTAGCTCAAGGAGTAAGGGCAAACAAAGGTCCATCTTCGTGCCAGTCCTTGGGGAAGCATCGGACCAATTAAAATACACAACAAAATATTTTTTTCAGAACAAGATCTATATTGCTCTCCCTGCACACCAGCACCAGCACCAGCAAAGCACACCAAGAGTATGGGTCACTGTCCCCATAGCCACTACTCTACTGGGGAATGAAGGATGAAAAAAAAGAGAAAAAAGCCACAATATTTTCTTACCAAAAGTTAGCAGTGACTACCTTCATTAAGCACTTCCCTGGTTATTGTAAGATTTTTTTTTTAAATATATTTTATTGATTTTCCACAGAGAGGAAGGGAGAGAGAGAGAGAGAGAGTTAGAAACATCGATGAGAGAGAAACATCGATCAGCCGCCTCCTGCACATCTCCCACCGGGGACGTGCCCGCAACCCAGGTACATGCCCCTGACCGGAATCGAACCCAGGACCCTTCAGTCCGCAGGCCGACGCTCTATCCACTGAGCCAAACCGGTTTCGGCTATTGTAAGATTTTGATTGGATCTCAGAGTTCCAATAAAATTGATTGTCAGTTTCCACCACTTAACAGCTGCTTCAATGGAAGGACCAATTCTTGAAGCCTCTAATCCACCATTTCTATGACATCATCTCTGTAATTTTCTTGCACAAATTAAGGCATATTCATTCTCTCCCCCAAAGGGAGAAACCAAGGACCTATTAGTCATTCTATCCCTTTCTGGTGATGTTAATGTATTTTCCAGGTAAGTAAAACGCCCACTGGGGCATTTAATATCTTAAGACTAACAAAAAGTGAACTATTACCAACATTTCTATTTAAAATATTAGAGGAAGTGGAGAAAATGAAAAATACACATGTTTTTCAAGCAAGAAACAAAATACACACACTGAACAAAATATGCTATAGTTCTTGTTTCTGTTATTGGACTCTAAGCTATAATAAAAATTGAAACTCCATTTTCTACTACTTAGTCCATGTTCCTCTACCTTTAGCCTTCACGACAGCTGATTAGATTTATTTAGCTGGTTGGATAATTCAAGCCTTCATTGTAAGGAATCTGAGCATTAATTGGGTAGTCTTCGATTAACTTTTATGATTGGAAATAGAGACCCATGGAATCCCCCAAGTTCCAGTCATAGTCCTTTCTGCCCCCAGTATATACAGTACCCTAGTTTCCTCTTATTAATCAGAATTAAAAACCTTGTCTATTATAGTAACCCCCTCCTTTGCCTGCAGTAAGGTTAGTGGCCTGAGGAACCCAACCATATCAAGTAGCAGGCTCAGTTTCCCATTCAATAGAAAGATTGCTGTGTCCTCTGGCAGAAACACTCCCCTCTTCCCCTTGGGAATCAATACCTTTGAGCCAGCAGAACCAAAAGCTTTGGGGATTTTTAGCAAAATTTAATGAATGGATTACTAGGTGTAATAGTGAGAGAGGCCACTCTCAACTTTACCTCTTCGTTTCAAGACCTGTGCATTTTGGCTATGAGGAAATGGTACCACTACTGGTCATTGGCTTAAAGTATACGTCCTATCCTTGAGGACAGTTCCCAACCTCATGGGTACCTCTAATAGGCACTAAGGCTATATCTTCAATAAGCATTTTCTTTTTTTAATATATCTTTTTATTGATTTCAGAGAGGAAGGGAGAGGGAGAGAGAGAAACATCAATGATGAGAGAGAATCATCGATTGGTTGCCTTCTGCACACTCCCTACTAGGGATAAAGCCCGCAACCCAGCATGTGCCCTGACCAGGAATCAAACTGTGACCTCCTGTTCGTAGGTCGGTGCTCAACCACTGAGCCGGGCTCAATAAGCTTTTTCAAAATGCTATGGGGCCAATTGTCTTCTCAGTAGTGGAGCATATTGTAGAAGCAGTGAATTTCATGGCCATGAGGCCAACCCACACTTCTTTAGCAATGTTATATGAAATAATATGATAGTGAATAATTCATTCTTTAAATCTATGAATAGCAATACTGCTTATTGTGTCAAGGGTGGGGGTTCCAATCTGTATTCAGTATACATATATATTCCAGTAAGGACAGATTGCTGTTCTCTTCATGATGGAAGAAGTTGAATGTAATCAATCTCCAACACTCCCCTGCCTTCCTCCCTCTACCTGGAGGGAATGATGTCTTATCAGGGCTCACTATTGCTTCTGGTGTTGGCAGACAAGGCAATCAATAGTGATGCTAGCAAGACCAGCCCGTAAGGCAAAGTCGGTGTTGTTGAGCTCGTGCCTAAATCCCATTCCTGCTGCCATAGCCATTTGCACATTGAACAATCTGGCACAAGGTAGCTTGGGAAAGAAGCCGACTGACATCCATAGGATAGCTATTTGGAGTGACCAACTTTGCTTGAGAAAGTGAGAAAATTGATCAGATTTGCATGAGCAGATGGAAAGAAAGAGATGTTAGTTTAAGCAAAAGAACGAAGGCATGGATAATCATAGAATTTGGCAAAGCATGGGAGACCAGCCTGGCTGAAGGCAAGTTAGTGCTTTGGAGAACTTTTTGAGGAGAAAACAAAGGTTAGAATAAAAGGGCATTGTAAAATTCTACTTTTTTTCTTTATTGATTAAGGTATTACATGTGTGTCCTTATTGCCCCATTCCCCCCAACCCCCCACTCATGCCCTCACCCCCCTGGTGTCTGTGTCCATTGGTTAGGCCTATATGCATGCATACAAGTCCTTTGGTTGATCTCTCCTCCTTAACCCCACCCTCCCCTACCTTCCCTCTGAGGTTTGATGGTCTGATATTAACAAACAGCAACAACAACAAAATTTTGTAACTATGTGCAGTCATGAATATTAACTACACTTACTAAGGTGATCTTTTCATAATGTATACAAATATTGAATCATTATGTTTTATGCCTGAAACTAATATAATGTCTATTATACTTTAATTTAAAAAAACTTAAAAATATCAACAGCAACACATAGTAGTACTAGCTTACATTTATCAAGTCCTTACTGTGTACTATGCTAATCTCTTTATATGTATTATATTATTTATTCTCCAAAATAAACTCTGTGAGGTAGATACTATTTACAATGAACTGAATGTTTGCCCCCCCCCCCAATTTATGTGTCAAACCCTAATGCCAATGTGACAATGTTTGAAGGCGAGGCCTTTAAGAGGTAATTACAACACGAGAGTGAAGAATTCATGAATGAAATTAGTGCCCTTAGAAGAGGCCAGGGAGCTAGCTAGTATCTGAAGTCTCCAAAGAAGAAAAGGGCCTTGACCAGAACAAGAGCATTCTGGCACCTTGATCTTGTACTTCCAGCCTCTAGGACTGTGAGATATGAAATCAATCTCTGTTGTAGATCAGCCAATCAGTTTATATTTTCTTATAGTGGTCCCAACTAACAATGACACTCTTATGCCCATTTTAGAGAATAATTTCAGTTTAAATAATTTACAATAATTTCAGGTTAAGAATAATTTAGATGTTAAGTAAGAAATTACAAAGTTCCTAATGGTACTGACACACACAAACCCACAGAAATTGTTTACCACTGGGCTATACTGCCTTGCTGTTCAGGCTAAGTAGTATGGACCCTAACATTACATAAAGGGGAATGACTGAGAAGATTTGAGCAAAAAAAAAATATTTAAAAATTGATTTTTCAATGTGATGTGGCACAGACTAGTTTCTCTCTCTACTAAGGAATGATTAAGAGGACGTAAGGTGGAAAGGTCTTGAGCCTTGAAGACAGACAGCCTCAGGTTTGTATCTCAGTTCTGTCTCATGACCTGAAAATTCTTAACTTTATGTGCCGCCGCTTCCATGTTGGTAAAATGGATATTTAACAGTTCTTATCTAATAAGAATGTCTCGGATAATAATCAAGGCAAGGTGTATTATGCTTGGTCCCTGATACAGAGTTGACACTCCAGAGCAGTCAATCCTCTTCTTTCTGTCCCCTTTCTTCCTAGTAGTGAATATTGAAATAGGTTTCTGAAAGCTTTTCAAAATAGGAATATAATAATTCTACAATTTGTTAAATGGGACTCTTTCAGAGTGTTGGGATGGTATTTTGGATGCAAATCCATTAAAAAGGAATTTATTACCTATTGTGTGCCTGTCTCAATGCTGAGCTCCAGAGGAACTAAAATCAATGGGCTATGGTCTCTGGCAAATGAATAGATAAGCCTAAACCAGTGAGATAAAGGGCCATTGTAAAGTCTATACTAGGAGGTAAGAAAAAGAGTTGAGGGAGTGCAGGAATCTATGATCAGTTTCCACAGTGGAATCTATTGATTATTTAAAGTTCAGAAAAACAATAATATTTCTCCAAACTAGTCCAATGGACCCTTAAGTTATCCTATTAAATGTTTAACAAATAATCTATCCTCCCTCTTCTGTCCTCCTCAGGCGCAGGAGGATTGATGGTGAAAATGAGGATCATTGGCTAATAAGTAGTAATTTCAAGTTTCTTTGTTGGTAGCTAAGAAAATAGCTGGTAAAAGTCAAAAAGTGCAACAAGGAGCATATTTATTACTAGAGGCCCGGTGCACAAATTTGTGCATGGATGGGGTCCCTTAGCCTGGCTGGTGATTGGGGTGATCAGGGCCATCTCACCCAGTCCCGATAGGGGCTGATCAAGGCTGGCTGGCCAGGGGGAGGGACCAGCGGGAGGTTGGCTGGCTGTGGGAGCGCACTGACCACCAGGGGGCAGCTCCTGCATTGAGTGTCTGCCCCCTGGTGGTCAGTGTACATCAAAGTGACCAGTCGACTTGTCATTAGGTTGACCAGTTGTAACAGTCGCTTAGGCTTATATATATTACTAGGGGCCCGGTGCACGAAATTCGAGCACTGGGTGTGTGTGTGGGGGGAGTGCCCCTCAGCCCAGCCTGCCCCCTCTCACATACTGGGAGCCCTCAGGCGTTGACCTCCATCACCTTCCAATCGCAGGATCGGCCCCTTGACCAGGCCTGAGGCCTCCAGCAGAGGCGTCCGGCCCGGGCAGAGGGGACCTGCAGTGGCAGCGGGGGGGCGCCGCGATTGCGCAGGCTCCGCCCCTGCCCCTGCAGGACGCCTCTGGCCTAGGCGTCCGGCCCGGGCAGCGGGGACCCGCAGCTGCAGCGGCCCCGCGATCACGGGCTTCGCTTTAGGCCCAGGCAAGGGACCCCTAGCTCCCGGGACTGCCAGCTTCGACCGTGCCCAGCTCCCATCGCTGGCTCCACCCCTACTTCCTGCTATCACTGGCCAGGGCGGAAAAGGCGCCTGATTCTCCGATCATGGCTGGGGGGCAGGGCAAAGGCGGCCCCAGGGCCGCCTTTGCCCTGCCCCCCAGCTCTTAGCTCCCCCCTGGGTTTCCGATCACTGTCAGTGGCAGGGGGCTTCTTCCTGCTTTCCCTTTCGCCTCCCTGCATTGTGCCTACATATGCAAATTAACCGCCATCTTGTTGTCAGTTAACTGCCAATCTTAGTTGGCAGTTAATTTGCATATAGCCCTGATTAGCCAATGAAAAGGGTAGCTCGTACGCCAATTACCATTTTTCTCTTTTATTAGTGTTGATAGGTATATATATATATACCTAACAGTGCCAATGGTGAGTAATTGGGAGTAGAAAATGAAGAATAAAAGAGAATTTCAATACTCTTTGAATATTAATGGAAAATAATAATTCAGTAAAAAAAGATAGAGCTTAACAATTATAGGAAAATAAGAAAATGCTTCCCTTTATTCTTTTGAGAGCATGAATGGGGGGAAACAGGTTAGAAAAAGGGATGGAATTGGTAACTTCCATATTAGAGGTTCAACTTATCAGGATGTCTTAACAAATTTGTGGAAAACATCATGGTAATAGCACCGAGTTTTAAGCTATCCCCATTTAAATTGCCCACTTTCCAGTCCTTCAGTAAAATTTACTCCACCCCTCTTGACTTGTGTGGCTGGCCCCAATGCAAACTAGCTATTGACTTGCCCATAGAAGAAATAGCCCTGAGGGAATAGAACTCAGGGGGCCAGATATTGAACCAGCAGCCATGGAGCCAGCAGAAAGGAGTAGAATAAGGTGGCCAGACTGTGGGCTGGACTACCTGAGCAGAAATGATATAAAACTTATCCTGGAAGAAGCTGAACTTTGAAAGTAGAAGAGACAAATCCTGGGCTAGTAAGTACTATCCCTCATCTTTGATATTGTAGTTTAAACAAGACTCCCACATCTTTTCATGTCTCTCTAAACAGAATTTTTGTGTGGTCACTGCTTTATTAACTTCCCTCAAAAGAATGTAATTTCCATTTCTGTGACAATCTGTGTAACCAAGCCTAGCTCTTACACAAGTACTCTATATACTCAGTATTCAATGTCCTCACATGACATTACTCAGGTTTGCACAGCTTCCCGGACTCACATGCATGTATTATCAAATATGAGAGCTGTATGTCCAGAATGAAGCATTTTCAAACAGGTGCAAATTTTGATGCAGGCTCCCAATCTATTAATAACCTACCTGGTCGAAAATTTCAATATTTTCTAATATTAAAATGCAACCTCATGGATTTCCTTGGTGGGGTGCAATTATATCTTGTGAAGTAGATAATATGGTTTGATATTTATCCTTATGCCAACATGCAAGTAAAAGGAAAAATCACATGACCTGTCATCACTCCTATGACGTATAGCACTTCATTATTTTAGAGATGTTAGCTCTAAGGCTTGGGAACACTTGCCCAATATTAAGTTAGAAAATGTATATATTACATGTTTATTGTTAATATATAACATATATTTATTACTGAAATAAGTTATTATGCAGCCATATATACCCCTTCCTTATCCACCCTCAGCCCCTAGCCCCACACACTACAATATATGCTCTAGTCACTGTTTTTTGTTTTTTGTTTTTTTTTTGGTTTTTCCTTGAACTCATCTGTCAAGTTTCCAAAACTTGTATCAGCAGTTCTTAATACTTTGCCCAGTGTGAAACATGTAAGGAATGACATCCCCATGTACAACAACACAGTTCACATGACCATGTCCAAATTTTGACAAAATCCCAAAATTCTGCAGAGGAATTAAAAAGTGTAATAAGTCAAAGCAACCCAAACAAGCTGCTGGTGAGGCACGACTCCCTCTGAACAAACTCTTGGAAGTTAAGTTCTCTCCCACTCAAAGCAAGGGAGTGAGAATGAATATTTATAGGGATAACCTTGAATTTTCTCTAATTTTAAAAATGTGAATCATTTTCAAACTTTAGTTCTTCGTTATATTTGCCATAGGCCACAAAAATGCTGCTGTGGTCCTTCCTACTCTTGCATGCTGAGATGCTTACCCCCATATCATGCCTTGCTGAAAAATCTCATCATCTAAGGTTCAATTTAAATGCCACCTCCTCCACTGAAGCAGTTGCTATGTGTGCCTCAGCCAAATCCTGTCTTCATGCACCACTCAAGTTTATATTCTTTGTCTGAGGCCTTTCACTGGTTGCAGAGAAATACACTCAGTCTACATGTCAGACAGCACAGAAGTATATGGGAATTGACACCCCTGGGCAGAACCCTCAAACACGGATGCACATGATTTGGTAAAGAAATACTTCATCTTCCTTCCCCCTCACCGACACTGAGATGTGTTCTTCACCCTCTTTCTGAGTCCCCAGTGGGACTGAGTCCAATTACCTATAACAGTGATCGGCTTAGCACCCTGGGTGGCTTCCTCAGATCCCCTCCCAAATAAGTCTTGTCCTCAGATACTACTCTCTGCTTCTAGGGAAATCAAAGCTAAGATTTATTGGAAATACTTTTTCAGTGACCCCATAGAAAATAACTCCTCTTTCTGGAGTCCTTTAACACTTTGTTACACTAGGAGTAGAGTTATACAGGATGTTAAAAAAAACCCACAGTGAATTATAGATATAACTGCCCCTCACCATAGGCACCCAGAGATAAGAGTTATGATTTCTCTTTATCTTCATCCTTAACTTGCAGAGCACTGCACTTTGCACATTCCTAGTACTTCATAAGTATTTGTTAATTGGAATTAATATTAATACATTATAATATGAAAAGTAGCAATTCTTAATGTTTTATTCTCTCTAAGATATTATTTAAAAACAAATATTGAGGAGAGAGTGGAGATTTAGCATAAAAATAATAGCTAAAGCATTTGATTAAACTCCTTTCAGACTCCCTTTAAAAATATACAATAAGTTGTCCAAAAGGGAAGCATTGTGGTAGCATAATAAACTAATTACAACAATAAGATAACACAATAATCAAGGTGCGGAATCCAGCCTCGTGTAGAAGCAGGAAAATTTATTCATCTCTTACATCACAGATATGTGTGGATTAAGGAACACAATCATGAGCTAAGACATGCTCAAACTTAAAAAGAATAGAACAGCTTGGAAGTGGGAGGAAAGAGGTTAGGGCCACCACCACGCTTTGCTTCTCACTCAAAGCACAAAGCTACAGCAGGACAAAAGCCGTTCTCATACCCTTCATTACACCAGGACTATCTTTTTAAGGAGGTATCATCCTCCCAACTCCTTCCTCAGCCTCCTTTTAGAGCTCCATGTGCAGCATGATGAGAAGTTGAAAGCAATGGGGAGGGTGAATAATGGATCCAAAGCATCCTGGAATGCCCTCTAGGGCAAAGCATGCTATGTGAGGACAGAAAACAGGGGTAGATTGGCATGATCCGACCTTCTATAAAATACAGCTTTGCTTGATGGTCAAGAGCATAGACTGAAATCAGACAGACCCAGGGTGAGGTTTCACCTCCTCTTACTACATGTCACAAGATTTTGAGTTAATTTAGCCAAACCTTAGTTTTCTCATAAGTAATATGTGATAAGAAAAGTAGCTCTCTGATAGGGCCCTTAAGAGGATTAAATGAGACAAGTAATGTAAAGATCTCAGGCAGGAAAGTACTTGTTAGAGTAGCCGAGATTATTTCCTCCCCTTACTCCTCCTCCTCCCTGTCCCTCCTCCTCCTGCTCATTAATGTTGTCATCACTCATGCATTCTAAAGATTCAAAGAATGAGACAGTTGAAGATTAAAAGTTTCCACTTCAGTTCACCAGATCTATGAGAAATTAATGCTTATAGAGCAATGAATTTGGCTTACGCAGATCAAACTAACATCTGGCTTTATAGCTGAGAAGGGAATTCTCTCAATTTCCAAGTGGATGGTCAAAGTGAATGAGAGTAATCAAACCCCTACCTGTTACAAATATGGGACAATATAGATTGCTCCTTATCTATATACTAGTATATATAAAAGGCTAATATGCTGTGTTCAACCATCCGACCTATCGCTATGATGAGCACTGACCACCAGGGGGCAGACACTCAACACAGGAGCTGCGAGCAGCAATGACTTGGCAGTGGTGGTTCTTAGGTGATGCACCCCGAAACCAGAGAGGAGGGAGCCCGATTCCATGGGTTGTGTTGTTGCTGGGGCACTGTCAGCCCCGAATCTGGTTTACTGCTCACTTGCATTTGTGTTCCACACCCTGTACGACAGCAACTTTGCAGAGCACCCTCTTGCACTTCAGGACCCCTCAGGGGATGTTGGAGAGCTGGTTTCAGCTGATCCCCAGGGGCCAGGCTGAGGGACCCAACTCATTCCGCAGACACCAGGAAGGGACCATGGGAGGTTGGCTTCAGGGCGTGTCTGGCCTGTCTTGCCCAGTACCACCCTGGCGACCACCTTCTAATTAATTTCTTTTCAATGTGCACAAATCCATGCACCAGGTCACTAGTTTTGTATAATTGGAAATGAAACAATTGATAATACCGGGCCTGCCCAGCTAGCAAGGCTCAGGGGTTGAGCATCAACTTATGAACCAGGAGGTCACGGTTCAATTCCCTGTCAGGGCCCATACCCAGGTTTTGGGCTTGATCTCCAGTGGGGAGCGTGCAGGAGGCAGCCAATCAATGGTTCTCTCTCATCATTGATCTCTCTCTCCCTTTCTCTTTGAAATCAATTAAAATATATATATTTTAAAATACAGGGCCTAAGAAACATTCTGTTCTATTTATAAAAGAAGGTAATTACCCCCAAAAACCAATATAAAAAGGAAAAAAATTTTAAATATAATCACAGAAGAAATTGAAAGAAAAATTTTATAAAATTTCTGCTCCAATTTCAATAAAATTCATGAAATTCTAGATGATAATGCTAATATAGAACAGACCTGTGATAAGAAAATAAAAGTGGATCAGATATACTAGTAGGGATACCACCTGCTGTTTATTAAGATTACAAGGTAATAAGAAGGTAGTAATGGAATTTAAATATACATTGGAGATAATAACTAGCAAAATTGACTCAGCAGAATATTAAGTTTACAGAATAAATGGAAATCTTCAGAAATTTCATCAGAACACAAAGGTAAAGATATAGAGATAAATATGGTTTGAAGAACTAAATACAGATATCAAGGAACAAACGCCAAGGTTCAATATACAAATAAAAACTGCTCAGAAATGAGAAGATAATTCCCAGACTGATAATAGAGATCTAATAATAGAGTTTGGAATATAGATCCAACCAGGCATTGGACATTGTCTACTTCCCACTGCATTCAACTTCCCCTATTCTGTTTTTTCCCCCACAGGTCTGTGAAATATGCCATTGGTCTTTTAATAGGAATTGGGTAGAAATTATTGACTACTTTAGGTACTATGGACATTTTCATGATGCTAATTCTTCCAATCCATGAACACAGTATATTCTTCCACTTATTTGTGTCTTCCTCTCTTTCTTTAAAGTCCTGTAGTTTTTTGAGTATAGGTCTTTTACCTCCTTGATTAAATTTATTCTTACTGCCCTGACTGGTTTGGCTCAGTGGATAGGGTGTCGGCCTGCGGACTGAAAGGTCCCAGGTTCGATTCCAGGCAAGGGCGTGTACCTTGGTTGTGGGCACATCCCCAGTGGGGGGTTGTGCAGGAGGCAGCTGATTGATGTTTCTCTCTCATCGATGTTTCTAACTCTCTATCCCTCTCCCTTCCTCTCTGTAAAAAAATCAATAAAATACATTTAAAAAAATTATTCTTAGGTACCTTATTTTTTGTTGTTGCAATAGTAAATGAGATTGCTCTCTTAGTTTCTCTTTCTGATAGGTCATTATTGGTGTATAAAAATACCACTGATTTCTAAATATTAATTTTATATCCTGCTATTTTGCTGAATTCTTTTATAGATCTTGGAAGTGAATCCCCAGACCTACCTTCCCCAGCTGCTGCTATGTAGATCAGTAAAAAAGAGTCCAACTGGAGTTTTTCCTGAACTCCAGATACACAATTTACTTGAGAAAAACAAAATATGTTAAGGTCTTAAGTCTTGGGATAACTTGTTATGTTGCAAGAGATAACTGGAACGAGGGATAGGAAAGAGCAGCCACCGCCAGGATGTAGCAAGAAATTCTGTGATAAGACAGAATAGAATGGAGCTTTACAACAATAAAACAGGAGTTCCATGCTCAGAGAGGAGTTGGGTGTCAGGAAGACAGCAGCAAAGCATCATGGAAGGGGACCCCTTGGGAGCAAGTGTACATGGACTGAAATTCCGGGTTACTTTTTGGGTGGTGGCTTGGGATGACAGGATGAGGGACTCGGTCAGTTTAACTGACCTCCATAGCCCAGTCACAGGAGAAAATCTTGGGATGTGGTTTGGTCAAAGTTCCAAATTGCTTGTCAGGAGGAGCTGCTGTGATGCCAAACTTTATTTTACCAATCTTTGCATTGTCAGAGCATAGAAACCCCCATATGGTCCGATCGAGTTTTTCTCTGAGACAAGTAAAGGAAACTGGCTGTTCTAATCACCAAGAATGTATTTAGAATCTATGTAAACACTTCCGGGATCTTCACTCTCAGGGGTAAGGTAGCAGATGGCTAGTGGCTAACAAAAAAAAGAGAAACACTCAGAGTAATAGAAAACCCCTGTTAAATCCTGCATCTCAACTTTCAAGTCTTCCTTCTGTCACTGGCTGAAATTCACTGCTATTTCCAGAGGCGCTTGGGATTTGTGTGAGAGCACACCATGGTAGGTTTTACCCCCCCCCCCTTTTTTTAAATATATTTTATTGATTTTTTACAGAGAAGAAGGGAGAGGGAAGGGAGAGGAATAGAGAGTTAGAAACGTTGAGAGTTAGAAACATCGATCAGCTGCCTCCTGCACGCCCCCTACTGGGGATGTGCCCGCAACCCAGGTACATGCCCTTGACCGGAATCGAACCTGGGACCCTCCTGTCCGCAGACCGACGCTCTATCCACTGAGCCAAACTGGTTAGGGCAACTGTTTGAGTCAGCTAAAAGATCCAGAGACCACAGCACAGAGTGTGCGGCATTATTAATAGAAAAAAAATTTCCATTTTATTAGAAACATCTGCACTCTTAAAGCTCTATGGAATGCTGGGTTTCGACAGATGAAAGACTGAACAAACCATCCATCCTTTCACGCTGACATGGGCTGGATTTCCAGAGTAGCCCTGCTAAACATGAAGTGACCAAGAACATAGGTAGCAGCAGGACAGTCCCTGGTTCCATTTCATAAACACAATACGTGGGAATGTGGAACCATTCTTCCAAAATCTTTCAATGATCTGATTGGTAGTGGGAGCATAAGCTAGAGAATTGACTGTCAATAACCAAATGACTCCATTACAACCAC
Source organism: Myotis daubentonii (assembly GCF_963259705.1). Taxonomy (NCBI): domain Eukaryota; kingdom Metazoa; phylum Chordata; class Mammalia; order Chiroptera; family Vespertilionidae; genus Myotis; species Myotis daubentonii. The sequence continues at coordinate 1,855,315 of NC_081861.1, read as the reverse complement.
TGTAGAGTTAGGATAACCAGAACAGTTGGTGGGAACAGATACCAGATACTGCAGGTAGGGAGGTAAGAAAGAAAACACAGTCCAGATTCCAAATGGTGTTCGCTTGCCATGCAAGGAAAATCTTGGGACTAGAAGTTCAAAACAAAAGAGTCATGAACAACCTCTTTTTCTAACACCTGGCTTTGAAAGCAGGTTAACATTTGAATGACAACAGGTAACAGATACACCTGCGTATTTAATTTCTAGGAATATTCCCCCACAAAGAGGTCTTTGCTCATTGAAGTCTTAACCTTTTGCTTTTAGATTCCACAGAAACCCTTCCCTTTGCTCTTTTTCTGCACATTAAGATTCTACACTCTAATTCAACAGTTCATTCAATCAGCCAACAGGCTTTTTGGAAAACTGGAGACAACACTAGACCATATTCACAGGTAGCTCACGTACTTACAGTGTCAAACACACGCACAGGCTGAGGTCTGCTTGCTAATTTGTTTCTAACTGTAAGTTTTAAAAAAATCATCCTCTTAGCGAGACTATGCTGAGTTGCTATAGAAACGAACCCCGCTCCCACCTCACGTTGTACTGTTCACAGCTTTCCACGCGAAGCTGCACTGTGTCGCTTCTTTGGCTACATTTCCCCCCACCACTCGTATTACTACTTGTAAAGCCGATAGAGGTTGATATTTCCTCTTCCTTCTGGGTACAAAGTGAGATATTCAACAGGGTAATTATAATAAACAATTTATCCCATTCAGGTTTAGTGTCTCGTCCTTGCTTTCTTTTCCTAGAGCATTAGAAATCCATCACTGGTTTGAGATCTCTTTAAAAATGCATGAAGGGAAGAGAATTGGCAGCATAGTTAAGTGAATTTAATTCAGCCAGATTTTACATTATTAACTCACTTCCGAAGAGCTGAATGCGGGGAATGATAGAAAAGAAAGTGGAACTAAAATTGGACCATTGATCCTGGCAGTCCCTGAGCCAAGCAGACGTGGGAAACAGGCTAGGAAAACTGCAAATGTCTTTTGACAACAGTCAGAGAGACAGAGCACTCATTTATTTTAATCAGTGTGAGATATGTATTCAGTGGCTTCTCCTCCCACACACACTTACTACTGATTGCATTGCACCCTGATCCCGGCTTCACTGATGCCAGCCTTGGCAGCCTCACAGTCTAGAATTGTGGGAAATGGCATAGAAGAGCAGGAGGACTTTTTCTCTGTGGTTAACAAGAAACAGGGAATGCCTAGAAATCAGTGGAAGAGGACACTGGGCATTAACGTGATTACATGCATGCTCTAAGATTCTGCCGTTGAAAGAAAGAGGAAGAAGTCCATGTACATTATAAGCATGCAGGCAACGAAAGAGAGTTCTGAATGCATGTGTTTCACAGTTGTCCCTTCCAGTTCCCACTTGAATTCCAAATGCTGAATTATAGAGCTTTCAGTAGCAAAAGCATAGGTTCTATCTCATTTGGCCTTTATCTTTATCTTATTTGGTCTTTGCTTTTCTACAAGCTGGAACACCTTTTTGGCTGCTGATGCACTACTCACTTGGTAAGTGAGTCCGTCTATTCGCTGTAAATGATTAATGACCATCCTTTTTAAAAAGTCACTGAAACTGGGGCTACCACACCACAGACCTCTCTTGCAAGGATGGTGTTATAACCAAATGGCCTCAGAACAGGGGGTGGAGTGAGAGACCAGGTCAAATAATCACTAGCCTTAAATGCAATTCATGATAATGGGGACAAGACTCCCCACGTTCACCCATGATGGAGACTCATTATTCTCATTTGGATATTAAATGGAAGAGTAATTCAAAGACTGGAAATTTGGGGGAATGCAAATTATGCATGTAATTTTAAAATTTTTGTTGTGATATATAATCTCATATAATCTTTATTCAGAAAAAAATTTAAATACATATGTACAGTTTCACAAATACTAATAAAGCGAACCATATTATATTATAAACTAGAGGCCCAGTGCAAGAAATTTGTGCACTGGTAGGGTCCCTAGCAGCTGCCAGCTGCCAGCTGGGGCCTCCCTCCCTTCCCCACCCCCTGGTCGAATGCCCAAACAACATCCAGGTTGAGGGGACAATTTGCATACTACGCTTTTATAATATAGGATGTCACCTACATCAAAAAGGACAATGATGCCAGTAGATGGAAGCTCTCCAGGTACACTTCACCAATCATATCTCTCTTCCTCTACCCTAGAAGAAATAACTCCTCTGACTCTTATAATAATCCTCTTCTGGCTTTACTTGATAGTTGCACCACTTTGGTACGTCTCCATAAACAGCTATGGTTTTACCTGTTTTAAATCTTGTATGAATGCAACTACTATTGCATGCAGTCTTTCATTCCACCCTAACTGAAAATCATCTGTGCCAAAAATCACTTCATCCATTTTTATTGATATATGGTCTTCTTTTGTATTAACATCCCTATTTATTCATTATTTGTAGAAGAACATTGGGCTTGTTTCCAGTTTTGAGTTATAAGCAATTTGCTGTAAACATTCTGCTATATATATATATATATATATATATATATATATATATATATCCTCGTGTACACATACATGAGTTTCTCTAGGACATATGCAGCAGTGAAAGTACTGAGTTATAAGCTGTGTACATCTCCAACTGTGGTGAATAATGCCACACTGTTTTCAAAGCAGTTATACCAATGTATACCTTTCCCCACCCCCAGAAGTGCAAGAGACTTCTCATTATTACACATCTCTTGCTGATCTGGTGGATGTAGAGTGTCATCTTTTTGTGGTTTTAATTTGAATTTCTCTTATTACTAATAAAATGCTTTTACACATAAAAAAAGTCACTGAAAGGACTTTCAAAATGCGAATGTTTGCTAGTCATTAGGATGGTTCACAAATAGCCTGTTCCGGGCACGTGGTAGCATTATACTTCCCTCTTTTGAAATCAGGTAAGTTCACGGGACTTGCTTTGGTAATGGTAGAGTGTTACAGTGATTTTCCTGTGTGGAAGCTTTAAGAACTAGTGTGTGTAACACACATTCCATTGCAGTCAGCCCATTCTCCCAGTCGTCATGGTCTAGTTTCTGAAGGAAGAGTTAGCTAAACCTTAGGCCGGCTTCCCATAGCCACGGGGTTGACTTCCCTTGTCACCAAAGCAGTACATGCATATTGCAGTTACCTTTACTTTTTCTATAAGTTGTACCAAAGCATCCACTTATATTCTTTTGTAGGTACCAGTCCTTCAAATAAAGTAATTTTGTATTCCCTCTCCCCCCCAAAAAACCAGTATGTGGTTCACTTACATTTCTTGTTGATGGTGTAAGCAAGTGATGAGATGAAACCTCCATAAGCCCACCAAAATAGGATTCCACCTGACAATCAGTACTGGACAAACAGTAGGAATAAAAAATAAATGTATCTTGTAAAATGCTCATAAAATTGGTTACTGAATCAGTATTTAGCCTATCCTGACCCATGTTTCCATTAAAATGCTTTATAATAAAATAAGCCCCTGGTTTAATCAAAGAATAAAAAATTTTAAACTTATGAATAAACACACACAAATACACAGACAAGAGGGATTAGAGACTTTTCCTTACCTACTGGTGTAGCTTCAGCACCTACAATACTGCCTAGCACATGGTAAGCATTTATTATTTGTTAAATAAATTAATTCATTAATAAAATATACATTTGGGAGTTATAAGACTATATACTGTTTCCAACTGTTCTGCCCAGTTGAGGAGTCTCTTTGACCCCAAAAGGAATAATAACAAATAAAAATTAAATTCTATTGTCTCTCTCTTCTAGAAGCATAACTTTGGGTCAATTATCATCATGGATTCCTTTACATTTTTTTTAATAATTTTTATTTCTTGAAGTATTACAAATGTCTCCTTCCCCCCCCCCTTGATATTCCCCCGGCCTCCCCTATCTCCTAGTGTCTTGTGTCCATTGGTTATGCTTATATGCATGCATACAAGTCCTTCAGTTGATCTCTTAACCACCCCCCCCCCCCCGCAAACCCTCCCTAGACTTCCCACTGTAGTTTGACAGTCTGTTCAATGCTGCTCTGCCTCTGCATCTACCCCTGTTCATCAGTCTATACTGGTCCCCATTATTTTTATTCCCCATGCCACAGGCTGCTGTAGCGTAGACTTCAGGTCCCAAAGGGGAGGGCACAGAAAGAGGCAAGGAAGCACTTATTTAGCAAGATCTGTGCAGAGGTGACAATTCTCATTTACTCTCAGCCTTTTTTTCCTATTTGGGAGCATGTCTCTTTTTTGGCACAGGGACTGTTCAAACTGCGTTAGACAAAGCATGCTGTCACAAAATTACTGCCTCTGCCCATACACTTCAAGGTTTAATAAATCCTGCTCTGGCTTTGAAGATAATCATTTTAGATGGACTTGATGAAACCTCTACAAAGGCTGCAAGTAGGCAGGGGCCGTGAGACAGGCATAGGTATGTATCTACACATACAGCAAGAAAGAGGGTCTCTACTCTCTCAGGTTTAAATAAATAAATCATCAGAGTTGGTCCCCTTTCTCAGTTTAATTTGGTTTTAATGTTTCATGAAGCTTACACCAAGGAATATTAATGCCATATGCCAGAACAAGTCACTTGAGCCTTTCATACAGAGGCAAAACTTTTTATCTGCTCTAAGAGATAATTTTTCTAAACAATATCAACATAGTCAATAGATGCCATAATGAATTCATACACTGAGAGTACAATGAGCATTCAAATGAAAGAAATGGCTGCTGTGCAGCTTTATATGAAACCAAAATGTGCCCCACCTCATTATTATATTTTATATAAATAGAAAAATTTGCATTAGCTTTGTTAGCTTTATTAGCTGACATTGTTTATTAGCTTTGGCCATGATGTGATCATTCCTTTTTTCAGACTCTCTTTACCTTCAAAAGCAATAGATGAAATGAAGCAAATGGTTTGGCTTTCATGGAAAGTTTGTCCTTTAGTATTTAGTGTTGAAGTGCAACCTATCCTCACTGCCTTCATGTCTTTCTAAACAATCAAGTTCACATTGCATCTTTCACTGATTTATAGGTAGGAAACAAGAACAGCTGAAAGAGCCTAACAGAAACACCATTATTTATATCAACTAATGGGTCATCAACTAAGGCAGGGTTGTCCCCTAGTGATAAGAGTGTTTGTTTAAGAAAAAGACGCAATAACCCAAAGCTTAGTTTCACCCCATTCCCTGTGAAATATTTCTGCAATAAACACTGAGAGAAAAGGGAGGGCTACACAGAGACCAGGGGTAGAAAAAAGCAAAATTAGAGACTCAAGGCCAAAGATTCACCAACCACTTATCTGCTGCTTGATAACAACCAAAAAGCAATCATTGATGTGCTATAAAAGTGGAAAAAGAGGAAAATCTGAGAAAATAAAATGGTAAATATCATATAAGCCACCATGGTTTTTATTATTATTTAATTTTATGTTTTTATTGACTTTAGAGAGAGAAAGAGGAAGGGAGACAGAGACAGAGAGAGAGAGAGAGAGAGAGAGAGAGAGAGAGAGAGAGAGAGAGAGAGGAGAGAGAGAGAGAGAGAGAGAGAGAGAGAGAGAGAGAGAGAAATTGATGTGAGAGAGAAACATTGAATGGTTGCCTCCCATACACACCCTGACCAGAGATCGAACCCACAACCTGAACATGTGCCCTGACTGAAAAGCAAAAGGTTGACCCTTCAGTGCAACCAACTGAGCCACACCAGACAGGATGAGCCACTGTATACTTAAGTGAGCATTGCTTACATGATCATTCTGTCTTCTTGGACTGTCTGCAAACATTTCACAATTTCACACAAGTATTTATTTCTTTTAATTAAAGATAATTTAATATGCATTATTCCACTGGATCCTCCTGACAACTCTACAAAGTAGGTCAAACTGGTATCATTGATCTTAAGTATCAGGTGAAGAAACTGAGGAATAGAATATATATCACTTGTTTAAGCTCACTCAAAAAATTTGTATCACAACCAGGATTACAACTTATTTTTCCCATCTTCCTAAAGGACTAGTTATTGTTTGTTGTTTATTTGTTTGTCTGTCCCCAAATGAGTGCAGATCAGGTTAGTGTTACTTTTGTTTTGCTTTGATTCTTTATTTTATTTTTTTAAAATATATTTTATTGATTTTTCACAGAGAGGAAGGGAGAGAGATAGAGAGCTAGAAACATCGATGAGAGAGAAACATCGATCAGCTGCCTCCTGCACATCCCCCACTGGGGGTGTGCCTGCAACCCAGGTACATGCCCTTGACCGGAATCGAACCTGGGACCCTTGAGTCTGCAGGCCGACGCTCTATCCACTGGGCCAAATTGGTTTCGGCAGATTCTTTATTTTTTATTGAATTTATTGAGGTGATGTAGGTGAATAAAATTACATAGGTTTCAATTCTATAATACATCATCTGTAGATTGTATTGTGTGTCTACCACACCAAGCCAAGTGTCCTTCCAACACTATTCATTCTGCCTTTACCCCCTTCTACCTCCCCCACATCCCCTTCCCTCTGGCAATCACATAGTCTGTGTCCAGGAGTCTTTCGTTTTTACCTGCTTAATCCCTTCAACCTTCTCACCCAGACACTGAATGTCTCATATCTGATAGCTGTCACTCTACTCTCTATCCATGAGTCTATCTCCATTTTGTTCATTAGGTTCCACATAGAAGTGAAATTATATAGTATTTGTCTTTCTCTGCCTGGCTTATTTCACTTAGCATAATACCCTCAAAGTCCATCCATACTGTCACAAAAGGTAAGATTTTTTTTTTTTTACCATTGCATAGTATTCCATTATGTAAATGTACCACAGCTTTTTTATCCACTCATCTACTGATGGGCACTTGGACTGTTTCCAAATCCTCGCTCTTGTAAACAACACTGCAATTAATATATGGGTGCATATATTCTTTCTGATTGGTGTTTCGGGTTTCTTCAGCTGTATTCCCAGAAGTGGAAACACTGGGTCATAAGACAGTTCCCAGCCTCGGCATCGCTGGGAACTTGTTAGAAATGCAAATTCTCCAGACCTGCGGAATTAGAAACTCCGGGAATAGGTCCCAGCATTCTGTGTGTTCACAAGTCTTCCAGGGTATTCTGATGCATGCTCAAGTTTGAGAACCCCTGGTCTGTAGCTATACTCTCTATTTACAAAGAAAGACAGAGTATTCATATGTTATAAATTTCGGGTGAGTTATAAGACACAAAACTGCCATGAGATTACTTTTCATACTCTATGAACATAGGTTATGTATCACCCTAAGCTGAGAGTTAGAAAATCAGTCAACCTAAAAAAAAAAAAAAAAAAAAAAAAAGAAGCATCGATCAGACCATCAAACCTCAGAGAGAAGGTAGGGGAGGGTGGGGGTAAGGGGGAGAGATCAACCAAAGGACTTGTATGCAAGCATATAGGCCTAACCAATGGACACAGACACCAGGGGGGTGAGGGCATGAGTGGGGGGGATGGGAGTAACGTGGGGATAAGGACACATTATTTAATAACTTAATCAATTAAAAAATTTAAAAAAAACATGCAAAAATCTTTGTTGGCAGATTACAAAACTGAGATACGAATCCTGTACTAAGTGATTTCCAACTACATTAATTGGACAATGAAATTGCTCATAAATAGGCACTATTAAATCTCAGGGACATTAAGGGATAGGAAATATCCAATGGCTAATAATATTCATCAGGAAGTACAGTCTTAGAACCAAAAAGGTAAAGAACACACACACACACACACACACACACACACACACACACACACACCCCTCCGGCAGTCTAGTATTGTATTGGCAGGACTAATTCTAACCTGGCTGGTAAAAAGAAAAGCCTGGCTTGAATAGAGACTTCGGGGCATTTGGTAATCATTTCCAGTAGATGACCTCATATACCACAAGGATACACACAGGCTTGATAAGAGACAGTGGGAATAAGAGCTGCTCCCCGCTGTCACTTTGTTCTTGTGGGTCCGAACAATAATGTTCCCATAAATACGGGTTTTCTGGAGTGGTTTAACCTTAAACATTCTATTCTGGCAAATTTATAAACCATCTAGATGTGCCAGACATTTAAAAATTTTATCTCTGTTCTATCTATCTGTGATGGCTCTTCACATCCAGAAATAGTCCAAATTCCCTTGTCAAATCATATGTTCTAGAAAATTTAATCAGTAGTATCGAATAGGTATACTTGCCTTTACGTGTTAGCTATGCTGCCAAAACCTGTGAAAATTGATTTACCCTGTCCTAATATGATAAAATAAAAACACTAAATTTTAAATGCTTTTGAAAACTTACTAAAAAACTCAATCCTATTATTTTATCTAATGTCTCCTCACCAAATTTGAATATTCATGTAGTCATGAGTTTAAATTGGGTAGAAAAACACATGAGCATCTTGATTGAGACAGAGGAAATATTTGTCAAAATTCAACAGCCATATATGATAAAAATTCTCACCAAACCAGGAATAAAGGGGAACTATCTAAACTTGATAAAGAGCTTCTACAAAAACCCTACAGCTAACATTATACTTAATGGTGAGTCCCCGTAAGATTAAGAACAAGGCAAGGATACCTTCTTTCACCACATTATTAAACATAGTACTGAAAATTCTAGCCAGCACGACAAAGCAAGAGAAGGAAATAAAAGGCATTCAAATTGGAAAGAAAGAAGTAAAACCATCTCTCTTTGCAAATAGCATAGTGGTCTATATTGAAATCCCAAGCAATATACCAAAACCAAATCCAAACAAACAAACAAACAAACACCTACAACTAAAGTGAGCTCAGTAAGGTTGCAGGATGCATGATCAACATATAAAAATTAATTGTATTTCTATATATTAGCAATGAACACATGGAAACCAACATTGAAAACAATATTATTTATAATCACTCAAAAATGAAATACTGAATTATAAATCTAACAAAAATTGTATAGCACTTGATAGCTAAAAACTAAAAATACAGATAAAAAATCAAAGGTCTAAATAAAGGTGAGACATACTGTGTTCATGGACTTGAACTCTGAGTAGTAACAGTAAAGATGTCAGGTCTCCTCAAATTATCTATAGATTTAATGCAATGTCTATCAAAATCCCAGCAAGGTATTTTGTACATACATAAAATATTATTTTAAAGTACAAATATTGAATGTAAAACACGAACTAAAACCTGGAAAGTAGTATGACATATAAATATTAGCTTTTATGACTATTATTAATAGTAATACTAGTAGTACTATACTTATATGAAGGTTGCTAGGATAGTTCATAGACTATAAATTACAAATTGCTTATCTATATACTAGAGGCCCAATGCATGAAATTCATACAAGAGTAGGCCTTCCTGCCCTGACCAGTTTGGCTCAGTGGATAGAGCGTTGGCCTGCAGACCAAAGGGTCCCAGGTTCGATTCCGGTCAAGGGCATGTACCTGGGTTGCGGGCATATCCCCAGTAGGAGATGTGCAGGAGGCAGCTGATCGATGTTTCTCTCTCATCGATGTTTCTAACTCTCTATCTCTCTCCCTTCCTCTCTGTAAAAAATCAATGAAATATATTTTTTAAAAGAAAGAGTAGGCCTTCCTTCCCCCCACTGCTTCCCTCTGGCACTCAGGACCCGGGCTTCCCTCTGGTTGCCAGCAGGCACCCGGGACCTGGGCTTCCCTAACAGCCCCGGTTTCATCCAAAATGTCGCCCAGAAGGATGTCCAGTCTAATTAGCATATTACGCTTTTATTATTATAGATATGAAAGGGTAATATGCAAATCAACCAGACGGCAGAATGACTGGTCGCTATGACGCGCACTAACCACCAGGGGGCAGGCACTTAACGCATGAGCTGCCCCCAACCCACAGGCCTCAATTGCCTGATCGGGGCCCGCTGGCCAACCTTTCAGTCCCTTCCCCCAGCTGGCGGGCTCTGATTGACCGATGGGGAACAGGAAACCGGGGGTGGGTGGCAGCAGATGCGGTCGGCACCAGGCCAACGCGGTGAGAGTGAGCAGGACCCTGATCACCTTGCCAGTCACTTCAAACACAGTGGGTGACCAGCGTCAGCAGCAGGGGCAGGGTCGGCTGCCGGCGGGCCGGGGAAGATCAGCTCTGATTGCAGGCCAGGCCTAGGAACCCTACCCATGCATGAATTTCGTGTGCTGGGCCTCTAGTTATTAAATAAGAAGAAAAGAGAAGGAGCTATAACAAAGGTATATCTCAAGATGACTTTACAAAACAAAACTCCAAAACAAATGAAGAAAATTTTTGGCAGTAAAGAAAGCCAACAGAGTCAACAATTAGCAAATGAATATCATATTATGAAACTGTTTGACACTTTAACATAGGTATGATAAAAAAGATAAATGAGATTCTGATTTTGAGGCAGCAGCCTCATCTCAATAATAAACTTGGATCTCTCCTGCTAATTGCAACTAAAAACTGGACACACACACAAAATCCAACTACATGAAGACGCTAAAGAATAAGAAATAGCAGGAAGATTATGAAGGGAAGTCAAAAATTAGAGAAATCGCCTGCAGGGGAGGAGTTTCTGAATTTTTTTCTCCTCTACATTCCACTCTATTTCAAAAAATTATTCAAAATCTTACCATTTGCCACATTTTAAATAATTTTCCCCAAGATTCTTTTAAAAATTTTATTCAATTTATTGGGGGTGACATATTAATAAAATTACATAGGTTTTAGGTATACAATTCTATAATACATTATTTGTGTATTGCATTGTATGTTCACCACTCCAAGTCAAGTCTGAATTTTTAAAATCTCTCTTATCATATGGATTTGCCCCAAAAATAAGCCTAATTTTTTAACTGCACAGTAACTGAATCTTACTGACCACAGAAATCAGAAGAGAACCTTGTGGACGACAGTGTGTAAGGGGACTTCTGGGGAGAAGAAAAGCAAAGAAAGAGACCCACTAACTGTGTATAAGCTCACATAATCTCATGCTCAGTGCTTGGCTATGCATCTGTACATTAGATCCAAGCTAGGATAGCAAAGGCCTAGGAAACTGAACTGATATTGAAATCACCATCTACAGCAGATAAGGAAGAGATTGTAGTGTGAACCTGAGTTGATATCCTACTGAAACAAACAAAAATAAAGTTAAAAAAATCTCTAGGAGATTATAACAGGGTACTGAGTCTGTACACCAAAATACTCACAATGTCCATAATACAATCCAAAATTATGGGTGCAGGCCTTCTGAGGGACCCCCCCCCCCACCTCAAGCATGAATTTCATGCACTGGGCCACTGGTTTAATATAATTCTTAGTAGATCTGCCTATTTTCACTTTTTCCTGCCTGTCCTCACTCTCCTTACTGTTTTGTAACACATGAGTCACTGGATCTTGTAGCAAGTACCTTGCTTTTAATTATTCGTTTGGACCTGCTGTTCAGACTCTGCTTGGTTTCTTCCCTCCCACTGCCACTACCTCAATTAAAGCCTCTTGTTCCCTCCTACAACACATGCTCAACTCTGCCAACTTGGGTTACTCATGATTCTTTATTTAAAATTCTTCAATACTTCCTCTTGATCAATACAATTAGCTCAAATTTCATAACAAGACAACCAAGTTTGTGCACAATCTTACCCTGCCACTCCTTTACTCAGCTACAAGTAGCTCATCAATTTCCCAGTGTGTCTCAGCTCAGCATGGATCCCAATGTGCAAGTATACCGTTTCTGTAGCCTACAACACCCTGCCTATCTTTATGAAAAATAAAAGTTCAACTAAGATATTTCCTAACAAACTTCTTGCTGAACATCCCAAGTTAATCACCTGTGTTGTGTTTTCTTTTTCTCTTCCTCAATGTTATTAAGAATAGCTACCATGTGTTGAGGGCTTACTTTGCGGCAGGTACAGTGCTAAGATATTTATATATACTAATTCATTTTATCCTGAAAACAATCCTATAAAAGAGATGAGGATTATTACAGACATTTTTAAATTATCATGATAAAAGTCAGAGAGGGTAATTAACTTATCAATAATACTATAGACAGTAGCAGAATGAGGATGAGAAACCTGATTTATCCTTATGTATCATTCCGCTATTGCACATAAAAAAGAAGTAAGTACAATGCTTTCAGATGTCTCATAAATATCAAATGGAAAGTTCCTTAGACTCTCTGAGCTTTAATTTCTTCTTAATGAAGATTAAGTTTGATTAATATTAATAGAGTTATATGTATTTATACTTATAATATACTATATAGTAACATGTGTTGTGCTGATGTATGTGTTTAACATATATGGTATTGTTCTATAAGCTGCTTTTTAAAAAATAATATTTTTATTGATTTCAGAGAAGAAGGGAGAGGGAGAGAGATAGAAATATCAATGATGAGAGAATCATTGATCGGCTGCCTCCTGCACGCCCCCTACTGGGGATGGAGCCCACAACCCGGGCATGTGCCCTGACCAGGAATTGAACTGTGACCTCCTGGTTCATAGGTCAACACTCAACCACTGAGCCATGCTGGCCAGGTTGCTTTTTTTATTCAACAATATATTTTGAAGATCTATTCATATCAGTATCTACAACTGTATCTATTTGAACTACTGTATAACATAGGTAACCATTCTCTTAATATTGGAAGCTTTGTTTATTTCGGATTTTTCACTGTGACAGACACTGCAGCAGTAAACATCCTTGCACATGCTTCTTTGTGCCCATGCGCAAGCATGCCTTCATGGTAGGTGCTAAGAAGTGAAATTGCTGAGTCCTGGGGTGTGCACACATTTAAGTTTTAATAGATACTGTGCTACCAAACTGCCCTCTCATGCAGGTGATCCAATTTACATTGACATCACCTGCCTCATAGCCCTGCCTTGAGGATCAAACATAATAGTACACCCATGCAGTGGTCGGCAAACTGCGGCTCATGAGCCACATGCGGCTGTTTGGCCGCTTGAGTGTGGCTCTTCCACAAAATACCACTACTGCACATGGGCCATGAAGTTTCAATCGCACTGTACATGCGCACCCACACGTGGTATTTTGTGGAAGAGCCACACTCAAGGGGCCAAAGAGCCGCATGTGGCTCATGAGCCGCAGTTTGCTGACCACTGACCTATAGCATTCAACCGAAAGATGTTATTTTTACCCATTTCCACTTTATATTATTGAGTTTCAGGTATTTACAAAGAATGAAAGGTGATATTTATGATACTTTTAACTTACATTTCCCTAATTGAGTTATTTTTCACTTTTCCTTCCATTTATACTCCTGTTTCTATCAATCCAGTGTCAGCATGGAGTCTTCATTTTTCTATAATGTTTTTGTCTTCATGTTCATTTACAGAATCTTTTTAATATATTCTTGATACTAATGATTTGTCTTTGTATCTATAGCAAGTATTTTTGCCCAGCCTATATCTTGCCTTTCAACTTTGTTAATGATATATTTTCTTATACAGAAACGTTTAACTTTTATATACTCCAATGTATAAACTTTGTCTTTCAGGTTTGTACATTTTGTATTTTATTAAGAAGTTTTCCCCAACCACGGGGTCATAATGACATTTTTACCAAGCAGTGAAGCTTCTGTGAATTTCCATCTGTTTTCCTTTCTTAAAGGCACTCAAATTCTGATTCAGATTTTTATTAGATCAGAAGGGACCTGATAATTGAAAATTATGAAAGGTTTCTTCTGTATTTTCTTTGAAAAATTAAATGTCTTCTTAAACACACACGTACACACAAGCACAAATAATGATGAGAAAATGTGAATTAATCAGTGGATTGTGTCAATGTTGATATCTTGGCTGAGATATTGTACTGTGGTTTTGCAAGACAATATAATCAGGAAAGCGGGCACACAAGATGTTTCTGTATTATTTTTTTATAACTGCATGTCAATCTATAATTACCTCAAAATAAACACTTTTTAAAAAGTCTTTAAAACACAGAATATTCTAAATTACTGTATTTTGAAGACAGTCCCAGAAGAGAAGTTACTGAAATATTTTAGCAACAGTATCTCTGAAATAATCATGTGGATTTTAAATGACGCCACTTAGAAGAAGAAAACTCTAATGAATGTATTAAAATGAATCTCTGGGCCTTATTTTTAAAAGAAGTTTCTCCTTTCCTGGACAACTACACAGATTACTTACATTTTTATAGTGAGCATTTTGCCAAACTCTCCACCTTTAGTCCTATTTATATCTTGACAGAAACCTCTAAGAGAGGAATTACTATTTTTTCTGATTTGAGAACCCCTAGCCTCAGAGCGGTTAAGTAACTCACTATAGCCACACTGGTCTGAAGTGATTTGGTTCTTCATTGTTTAGATCTTGGTTACACCTCTGTTGGTTACCTTGCTTTCCATTTCTTAGGTGAAAGCAATTGCTCTGTTCCTTTCCTCATTTATAAAATCTTACTCTCCTTTTTCTTTTTTCTAAGCCTATTGCAGTGGGAAGTTATAAGGTGAATACCTTTTATTTTTTTACTCATCAATACTGTATGTAAGCCCAAAAGCAATTATAAGAGATGTAATTTTGAAATCAAGTAAGCAGGCTAAAGTTCCCTGAACATGATGAAGAGAAGAATAAAATTGATTACTCATTTAAACATGCCCCCTGGAGACACTACAATTGATGGGTTTCTAGCATCTCTTCCTCTAATACTTCCTTTTTTCTGGGCACAAGACTTTCATTAACTTCAAAGGATGCTCCGGGCATTAAAGAGATGAAGGAGGGTGTAATGGAGATGAATAGAACATTATGTACTTAGGTTACAAGACAATTCTTCCGGGTCATGAGGTCTTCAGCATTTCTTATGTTAGTGTATTTTCAAAAAGTTTTATTAAACGAAATAGTCTTTCACAAATTTTCAAGCCAACCTTTAAATTTTTCATTGTAATGTTAAATATGTGCCAAGTATATATTTTAAGTTTTGACATTTTCAAACAAATATTATATCACTCTTAAAGGTACCCAATGGAATTTGTTACTATGCACCATCATCTATTTTTTTAAATTAATATGAACAAGCTCTTCTTTAACTTTCAGAAGATTTAACTTTCTTCTTCTTCTTCTTCATTTTATATTTCCACTTATTTATCCCTCAGAATTTTTACCTACTGTAATATATTTTCCCTTGCAAATACTTTACGAATTAACATAGTTTTCTTCTATGCAGTAAATATATATATTTAAATTAAAATCTAATTTTTAAAATTATTTTTATCAGAGAGCATCACATATAACAAATTTTAGAATTAAACTTTCATTACAATTATTATGAAAAATGGTCAGAAATAACAAATATATTACAAGTTCTGATAAACAATGATCAAACGTAAAAGTATAATCAATAAAAACACAGTTCTTAAAAGGCAGATAATATTGTTTTTACTCAGTTTATGTTTTCAAGAATGAATGGCACTCATTCTTACAATGAAACGCACTTCCTCTGTTCTATTTGCATATTAAGAAAACTTGCCACTTAAATAAGAGAATGGGAATAGAAGGAGCTTTGTAATAAAACTACTACCCAATTCTTAGAACTTCTTCTAAGTTATATTCCAAAATTCACATAGTGATCTATCATCAACAATTATTGTTAATAACCTATCAGCTGGTAATTGGTTTAGGTCTTCCTTCACTTTTATTGATAACAAAAAAATTAGAAACCCTTGAATTATAAAGGTTATTGTTGCCCAGTCTTAAAAGTCATTCACTTTCTCAACACTATTATGAATACTTTAAATTACCCATTGGTTGGCACTCTGGGGAATGTTACACCCCAGAGCAACATCCCATAATAAGATTCGGTCTGAGGGTCTTCCTCCTGTTCAAAGAGAAAGAGCTATTGCAAAAAGGGAGGTGAGAAGAGGGACCAGCCTCAATTACAGGTTTGCTCTAGGCCAGTGATGCGAACCTATGACACTTGTGTCAGAGGTGACATGCAAACTCATTTTTTGGTTAATGTTTCTTTGTTAAATGGCATTTAAATATATAAAATAAATATCAACACTAATAAAAGAGAAAAATGGTAATTGGCGTACGAGCTACCCTTTTCATTGGCTAATCAGGGCTATATGCAAATTAACTGCCAACTAAGATTGGCAGTTAACTGCCAACAGGATGACGGTTAATTTGCATATGTAGGCACAATGCAGGGAGGCGAAAGGGAAAGCAGGAAGAAGCCCCCTGCCACTAACAGTGATCGGAAACCCAGGGGGGAGCTAAGAGGTGGGGGGCAGGGCAAAGGCGGCCCCAGGGCCGCCTTTGCCCTGCCCCCCAGCCATGATCAGAGAATCAGGCACCTTTTCCGCCCTGGCCAGTGATAGCAGGAAGTAGGGGTGGAGCCAGCGATGGGAGCTGGGCACGGTTGAAGCTGGCAGTCCCAGGAGCTAGGGGTCCCTCGCCTGGGCCTAAAGCGAAACCCACAATTGCGGGGCCGCTGCAGCTGCGGGTCCCCGCTGCCCGGGCCGGACGTCTAGGCCAGAGGCATCCTGCAGGAGCAGGGGCAGAGCCCGCGCGATCACGGCGCCCCCCGCTGCCCGGGCCGGATGCCTAGGCCAGAGGCGTCAGGCCTGGGCAAGGGGCCGATCCTGCAATTGGAGGGTGATGGGGGTCAACGCCTGAGGGCTCCCAGTATGTGAGAGAGGGCAGGCTGGGCTGAGGGGCACTCCCCCCCCACACACACACACCCAGTGCACGAATTTCGTGCACCGGGCCCCTAGTCAAAAATATAAGTCTTTGTTTTACTATGGTGGCAAAGATCAAAAAATTTCTATATGTGACACGGCACCAGAGTTAAGTTAGGGTTTTTCAAAATGCTGACACGCCGAGCTCAAAAGGTTCACTATCACTGGTCTAGGCAGACCAGTTTTAGGAAAGAGAGTTCCGTGAAGCTGAGGATCAAGAAATGACTCCCCTAAAACTTCGCAGGATTTTTCAGTGCCTCCCTTCTGCCACAGTACACATATGGAAATTTGAAGAACAATACTCAAAGTCACCATTGCCCAAAACTTTGGGGAAATTTGATAATGCAGCATAAAACCTTGGTTCAAATCCTGACCTGTTCACTTTCTAGCTGTTTGATTTGGGGCAAATGACTTAATTTCTCTGTGCCTCCATTTCTCCATTTGTAAAATGGAGATAAAAATGACACACATCTCACAAGACCACTGTAAAGATGAACTGAATTCATATGTGTAAAGGTCTCAGAATAATGTTTACGACCATCATTATCATCATTATTACCATCATCATCATCACCACCCTAGACATGGTTGGGGATCATCAGGGAAGAAAGGGAACAAAATACGATTGAAAGAGGGAGAAGGGAAAATGACAGTTGTGTGTGTTTGTATATCCGCATGTGTACTGACATGTGAATACATATCAGAATCTACAGAATCTAGAAATAATTAGAATAGTGCCATTATTCAAACGCAACCTCCCTCTTCTCTTCTTCTTCTTTTTTTTTTTGTAATCCTCACAGGGGATTTATTTTTTTCCCATTTACTTTGAGGGAGAGGGAGAATAGAGCGAGAGAGAAACATCGATGTGGGAGAGACATTGATTGGTTGCCTCCTGCATGAGCCCCACTGGGGCCATGAATCAAACCTACAAACCAGGTATGTGGCCTTGACTGGGAATCAAGCCCGAGACCCTTCTATTCTGGGGCTGATGCTCTAACCACTGAGCAATATCAGCCAGGTCACAAATGCAAGCTTCTTGAAGGTAGCCTATAGTTATTGGTCCTGTAACCTAACCCCACTTTGTACTCCTTCGTGTTTCCTAGCACATTGCTGTATTGATAATGGACTTTCAATAAATAATAAGTGGGTAACAGAGTGAGGAGAGAACTCAGCGCTAATTTCAGTCACAGGTTATAAAACAAATTGTTAAAAGTAGCGCAAGTCCATGCATTGACAGTCAGGGTCCTGCGAGACCAGTGTTGTCTCCTAAAACTGACTTTCACGGTCCTGTTCCTCCTTACTCCATGTCTACTTGCTAATTCCATTCCTCCGACCCAAAGCTGGCTGCATAACTTGAGTGCAAAATGAAAATGCAGGCCCTCTTCCTCAACATTCAGGGGGAAAAGGCCTGTCCCTCTCAACTTGCCATGATGTCTGTGGTCAGCTATTCAATGTCATTCTGAGAGATCAACCGAAGGACTTGTAGGCAGGCATATAGGCCTAACCAAAGGACACAGACACCAGGGGGGTGAGGGCATGATTGGGGGGTGGGGGGTAATGTGGGGATAAGGACACATATGTAATATCTTAATCAATAAAGAAATTTTAAAAAGAAAAAAAATATAAAGCCCATAGTACCATAGTACCATACTAAAAAAGAAAAAAGCAATGAAAAATCAAAATTGTAAACTATTAGCATGAATTTTACTGTTCATGTTTATATTGTGCACAAACCCAGGATCATTCACCGCCTATGAGGGCCTAGCAGCTCCTGGGATAGGCATTGAAGCTGAAAGACCCTGAAGAAAGGTTTCAGAACAAAGATGACTGATTTCACAGTTAGATTTTGTAGCTGTCACATCACTATGAATACATACTCACACACACATATGTCCGTTTGTAATAAAATTTAACAAGTGATGTTTAAATAAAGAAAATGTTTTAGCCTAAACCAATTGATAGTTGTACACAATTTTTCCGATTTCCTGGTCTGTGTGTGTGTGTTGTTATTTTTTTAAATCAAGCAGAAAATTATAAATAAATGAAGATACATTATCGTTAAAAACATAAATATAAACTATGACATTTCCATTTGTTTTATTAAGAATCAATAAGTGATAGTGATTAAGAATTGGGCTTTGGACAGAGGTGAATACACACCCTGACTTTGCCACTTACTAGCTGCAAGATTTCTGGCAAATGATAACTTTTCTGAGTCTCAGTGTACTTATTTGCCAAATGATGATAATAATTACACTTACTCCAGAAAGCTATCAGGGGGTTGTAAAGAAAGAAAGCATGCGAAACACTTCTCTTGGGGTTTTTCCATAATATTTGTACTAATATTGGCTTTTATTGTTAAAAGGATGGAAACATCTTTCTTAGGGTTACTAATAGGCAAGAACAAAGTATATTTTCTTAGGTAGATTAATATTGTATTTTTCCCCTTTACTTTACAGAAGTCTTACTCTATTCATGCAATTTCCCAGCTCTAGCAAAAATACATATTGAGTTTAAAAGATTATTAATATTATAATAGTTATTACTATAGTGACAGTAGTTTGGGTTGTTTTTTTTTCTCATTATAACTGCACAAGCCTTTATTAAACATAGAATATTAGTCTAGCCAAGAAAATAGGTCTAATCCAAATGCTTAATGCTTAATAGCAACCAGGTAATAAATTTAATTGTTTTTTTCCTTTAAAGGAATGACACACATTTTAATATTTTTTTTCTTGATATACGTGCATATTGTGAAAGGATTTCCCCCATCAATTTAATTAACACATCCATCATCTTACATATTTACTTTTTTCATTTTTTTTTTGGGGGGGGGAGACATTTAAGTTCTACCATCTTAGGAAATTATACAACACAGTTTTATCAACTATAGTCACTCTGTTATACATTAGATCTCAGAGTTTATTCATCTGAACGTTTGAACCCTTTTACCAACCTCTCCCCAGCGCGCGTGTATGTGTGTGTGTGTGTGTGTGTGTGTGTGTAAGATTTCATTTATTAGTGATATCAAGCAGCATTTGTCCTCTGTCTGACTTATTTCACTTAGCAGAATGCCCTCCTGTTTCACCCATGTTGTCACAAATGGCAGGATTTCCTCACTTTTTAAGGCCGAATGATATTCCGTTAGAATGATATACCACATTTTCTTCATCTATTCTCTAATGGATAGACACTTAGGTTTTCATACTCTGGTTATTAAGAATCACATTGCAATGCCTGGCCGGCGTGGCTCAGTGGTTGAGCATCAACCTATGAACCAGGAGGTCACAGTTTGATTCCCTGTCAGGGCATATGCCCAGGTTGCAGGTATTAATTCACAGATTGTAAAGAGAAGCATTACAATCTTAATAGATTTTTTTTTAGTATCTTTAAAATAAATTTCAAAAGTTGGCATAAAATACAACATTTTGAAAATTAAACCTCATGATTCTCATAGAAATCCTTTGATGTGGTCCAGAGGGATGTGAATATCCTTGCATGTTAAATAGGAGAAAACAGGAGCTAAGAGAGATGGTTACCTTAAGTCTGAAAACAAAATGGGGTCTGAAACGGAAGTGGTTCCCCAAGCTGGTTTGATATGAGAATCATCTGACATACCGGTTAAAAATGCCAATTTCTAGCCATCATCTGAGATCTCCAAAAGCAGTACACCATGTGCTTCTTACAACCAGGCAGGTTGGGAAGATACTAGAGAGGATAGCTGTCATCTTCTGATAACATAAGTAGCTTCCCTCGACCTTCCAAATATTAGCTTCAAATTCTAGCTACTTTACAATCATAAAAGAAAGTCTTATACCACATAGAGTCTACCTATTGTCAACCAGACAACATTGAAAACACAAACAGGAAGGCCGTTGCATTTGTCAACAAGGAGAGTCCAGTGTCCAGGACACATGCCTTTAAACGTGTATAAATCCAATAAAACATTGACCTTGGGAAGGGAAGTAGACCCACCCTCCTAAGCACTTATAGTGGGTAACTCTTTATGCATTGATTTCATTTGTTCATGCTTTGATTCATTCACTTATTCATTCAACAAACATTTACTGGACATTTATTCCACACCAAACATTACACTGAGTATTGGGAACTAACACCAAACATATTAAGATATATTTCTACTTTAAAACATTGCCTGCAGCCAGACCCATAAGATGAATTAGGCCCATATATTTTTAGGATTTTTTCTTAGCTAAAGTACTCTCTAATTCCAACCACAGTGCCCAGAAAAGTGGAATTTATTATAAGCACACGCATTAAAAAGATTTTTAGCCGTTTATCCTAATTTGTTCTTTCCAAAAAGTATAATATGCTAAGAAATTTATTAGCTAACGTAATATCTCCATTGTACAATAAAGGGATTGTTTTTCAAAGAAAATCAATCAAATGCTTTCATAATTCGTTACTAATAACACTAATACAGAATAATGGGTAAACTAGATTGGGTGACTTCCCCAAATAATTGGGTTTTCCAGGAACATTACAGAAGATAAACAAGATCAATAAGGCCTGAGGTTGCAAGTCATTATTGATTTATGACATTGCTTACTTCCCAGCAAAATAATTGCTAAAAGGAGTTGGCTCATGTTTACAAATCATAATAATCTTGTGGGAAAGTCTTTCTTAGCCCAAAGTTTAAACACTGGATATAACCACTGATAATTAAATAGCTAATGATTGTGCTGAAATTCATAATTAGTAACACCTATCCTTCCCTGAGCACCTACTTCATGACACAAGATTCATATAAAATATCTTTAAATGATCAAAACTAGCCTGCAACCAGAGCTAGAATTCTCTTTACTTCATAGGCTATGAAAATTGAAGTTCCAAGTTGCTAAGTAACTTGTCAAAGGTCACAGATAAGCAGAAAGTTATAGAGACAGGATTCTAACTCAGTATTCTTTTCTCATGCTTTGATGCTTTTAAAGATCATATAGGTTTGGCCTAGAAAGAGCTTAACAGATTTTAAGAAACATAAGAATCTTGGCAGACACAATCGATTGCATATTTATGACGTCACTGCGGTTTTTTACCCAACAGTGGAATTCCCCTTACCATTTCCAGAATACCAACATTCCTGGGAAGGTATATCTGAACACAAACAACAATCAAGCAGTCAAAGACCCATGAGCGTAGATCATGCATGGCTTGGTCAGTGAGAGTGTTGATGTTAATATTGATTTAATAGTCAATATTGATTTATGCTCTAGCCTGTTTGGTTCAGTGGATAGAGCCTGTGGACCAAAGGGTCCTGGGTTCAATTCCAGTCAAGGAAGGCCATGTACCTTGGTTGCAGGCTTCTTTCTGGCCCAGGCTCTGGTCCAGGTGTGTGCAGGAGGCAACCAATCAATGTGTTTCTCTCACATCAATATTTCTTTCTGTCTTTCCCTCTCTCTTCCACTCTCCCTAAAAGACCAAGGCTCTCCTTTTTAAATTTATCCCTTATTACTTAGGAATAATTTTGTATGGTTAGCTTTTCCTTAGGGCCCATGAAGTTCTACTTAACGTCTCCCAACCATAGACAAGCCCTGTGGAAATTCAGCTAATTCACAGCTGTAATTCTTGCAGCAGTTCCTATCCCAATGAGATAAGTAAAAGAATTTGTGTACTTGACCTTGTTTCACTGGAATTCACCTTGGAGGCTAAGAAATTAGATGGTTTTCTGAAAGTCAGAGGCAAGAGTGAACATAAAGTGAAGTCTTAATTGTTCTCTCCATTCAATAATGAGAGACTTTACATTACCTACAAATGCTTTGTAGCTGTTGTGATAATAATGACATGGTACTTATTCTCTCATTATTTACTGATTGTGTATGGTGTTTGTTGAGTATTGGAGACTATACCTCCAATATGTTGTCCACAATCCACTGGAGCAAAAGACTAGATATCCTAAAAGAAGCAAGCAGCACTTGCAGATGAGTTGATTTATCAGTTTCTACATTCTCCACTCCTTGAAATGCTTGCCTTTCTTTTCTCTCATTTTTTCAGGGACAAAAAAGAGAGACAAGAGAAATCAAGGCCATGGAAATGACTTTAGAGAACTGTTTCAGCACTCAGCAGTGCTTTGTGCCGACGTATGGATAGGATGGTAGATGATTCATTCTATGACCTTTCACATACATGTTTTACATAAAGATGGAATGGAAAATTGTGCTCTATTAGACTGAAGGCAGAGATTGCATCAGTTTTACTTACCATTTTATCCTGATTACTTCAAATAATGCCTGGGATATAATGGACAGTCAGAGAATACCTGTTGAATGAACAAATACGAGAGAAAGTTATTACAGCCATTATCCATATGCATTTCCCCACTCCCTAACCCAAACTATGCTTAGTGGTAAATGGGAAGGACCAATAATGTGAATTTCCCAATTCTACCCTCCTTCATGGGAAAAGCAGCCGAATTAACTTGGCTTCGGATCTTCCTCTTACTATCTCCCTCAGAGGAGGGTGAGGCACTGTGTAATTTATTTCAATTACATAAATGTGGATTTATCATAAAGCTAATGAAGCCTGCACACTTCCATTACAAAGCCATAGAAAAGGCTTGGGCAATGTATTCACATCACATGTTTTTGTAAAAATTGCGAAATAAGATATTTTAACCACAGGAGGTTAACTCCACTGACTTGGAGTGGCCAGATATTTTTCTAGATTCTGTTAGAGAAAACCTGAGCTGGGCTTAATTTTAATATGGACTTAGTGAAATATATTTATGTGGGAGGCAGTCACTCTGTGTAGAGTTGAGGTATTCTTAGCCAATCAAGGGGAAGAGGGTTCCAGAAATACGCTTGCCGTCCATTATGCCAACTAATTCAGCATCACTATGCCAGTGCCGGGCAGAAATTGTAATGAAATAAGAACACAATAGTCTTCTGGCCCCACCGATCCTGGTTCTGCCTTTAGCTAATAGACCTTACTCCATGGTAATACACCCATATCAGGACTTAATCCATAGCAATAGAAATACAGCACTCCATTTGAAATAGTTTCCCTTGCATACTACTTCCTTCTGAATTTACATCTTTAATTTACCATTCCAGAAGAACTTACACCAATTACTTGATTTAAGGATTTTTTTTTTACAAACATGAGGTTTTCATGATGTGCTGGGTATGTTCCATTGGCAGACACAGATCCACTGTATCTGTGGGCCCCACTGCTTTCTGCCCTCCTCTTGGCCATTCAGGCAAAAGGATGGTTATGGGTCTAACTACTGTCAGATACAGAGAACTACACTCTCCTTTGTTGATTTTCTTATCCCTGTGCCCATGCATGTTGCCCACCCCTGGTTTAGAGCACGTCAGGTCTTCATTCTAGAGAAAGCAGGAGTTACAATGCGCCCCTGTAGAGGACCATATGCATAAATGGGGAGCAAATGTGAAGAGGACACAGACAAGTATTTGGTTTTAAATTTGAGCATGAATGGCAAGCTTGATATTTCTTGTGTAGCTTATTATTTAAAGTTTTATTATTCAAACCTGGCAGTTCAGTTTGCAATATATAAAAAAAGCCACCTAGCCCCATTAACACATTATACTTACCTGTGGTACTACTCAAAGTTGGACTATCTCAGCAAAATTACTTAATGTTACTATTAAAATATCTTAGCCATGCTTTAGCAAGCAGGACCATGTTTAAAATAGTGCAATTACCTAACAATCATTAGTAAATAATTATTAATAGACTGGTGAAAGAAAGTAAAGACTTGTCACAAAGTAGGACATTCCTCCTTCCAGATAACAATCCCTCTGCTGCTAGTTTCTCACAAGCCAATGACCAGCAATGATTGTGGCTGAAGTTATTTCTGGGAAAACAATAATTAAAAATTAAAAATTTACCATCTACTCTAGAATCTAATGTGACTAAGTCTCCAAGTCTGCTCTTATTTTTTTTCTTTGCCTCTTCACCATACAGCACCCGGTTTGAGAAAAACATCCATCGCAAGACAGAGCGATCAGGATAAATGCTCAATAAGAAAATATAAACCTGAGAAAAAGAGTCAAGTTGGAAAACAAAAGCACTTAGTATTTTAAAAGATTAATAAGATTCTTTCATTGATGAAACAGAAAAAGGAGACTTTGAAAAAGGAAAAAACAAAAGGAGCTTTATGAGATAAATGAATAAAATGATTACAGAAAGATTTTTAAATATATAAGATGGAAAATAAAGTCAAGACAATCTTCCAGAAAACATATCAGAAAGAGAAAGAGATGGCAAATGCAAGATGTGTTTAGCATGCATTGTTTCTTTTAATATGATTTTTCCTTCACAAAATACCAGTAACCTAGAAAAGTATGTCAGAGTGTGCAACCTCAACTGCATGCCCTAATCTGTGTCCTATAACGGGACAGACTCACACTTCCTGTCTAAAGATGTGCTTCTCTGGCTCACATCAATTTTGTCATACAGTCCATTTCAAAACCCTCTACTAAAACACATTCTTTCCTTTGGTTTAGTGACTTTTGCCCAGACACAGAACAAAGGGATGTAACTGCCTTTTGACTGGAAGGAAGTGATCCGTATCTCAAATGCCCTGAGCTGCCTTTTTTTCCAGCTTCCGGTGGAAACTCCCAAGTGTCAAGATTCAGTCCTAAGGTTTTTCCAATGCTCCAATCCCATGTGTATTTTTAAAATATATGTTATTGATTTTTTTACAGAGAGGAAGGGAGAGGGATAGAGAGTTAGAAACATCGATGAGAGAGAAACATCGATCAGCTGCCTCCTGCACACCCCTCACTGGGGATGTGCCCGCAACCCAGGTACATGCCCTTGACCAGAATCGAACCTGGGACCCTTCGGTCCACAGGCTGACCCTCTATCCACTGAGCCAAACTGGCTAGGGCGAATCCCATGTGTATTATCACCTAATGTACATTCCAATTTCCGTACTAGGCTTCTTAATAGACAAAACATGGGCTCTAAGCTAGTCGTTTTCTTTTTAAAAATATAATTCTTTCATTTTTACTTATATAAGTTTGAAGAAATGGAAGAATTTCTCTAAAGACTTTGAAATCAATCCTGTCGGTGGAACGTGGAGGGCCCTGGGGCTCAGGTATGGGTCCATCCCTTCTCACGTTCTTGTTTGGGTAGAAGTCAGTGGTTTTGTTAAGTCTTGAAAGGTCCTGTAGAAAGATGACGTCATACACTATGCCATGTCAGATGTACGTAAATATTTCTATATTCCTCAGAAGAGAGCTGCTGTTTTCGCATTCATTTCTTTGTTGAACTAATATGTATTGAATGTTTACTGTGTACAGAATTATGTATATTATAGGCAGAGCTTAATCAGAGGGAAACAAAGAAGACATCATCCCCAACTTCAGGAATCTCACAGTGCTTTGGAATGGCCACTGGACTTCCCATATTTGCTGTTGCTTGTATATCTATTTTCCAGACTTCAGACCTCCTTTCTCTTGGACATATTTGAAGATGCTTACCCTTATTCTTGTCCCCCCTTCACCATCCTATCTTTTAGTATCCTGTACCCTGGCCTGCATTTCCTCCACCTGCTCATGTGTATTTTTCTTCTTTAATATTTCTTTTGTGATATGTAGGAACCCTGCATCATTTTACAATAATTGACAAATAGTAATGTACACAATCTTAGAGAATGAATTAATGAATAAATGAATGAATGAATGAACTAAGATTATATATAAGTGAGTAGTAAGACTGTAGGAGCAGAGGCCAGTAGGTAAAGGAAAGAATATTTCATTGGAGTAAGTTTGGGAAGACTCATCACACACACACACACACACACACACACACACACACACACTTAAAAACTTAAGCAAAATTATATCTTTCTATGATCCTTAAGACATAAAATCCTTTGCCTCAGTAGGCATTCAATAAATATCTTACTCTTTGATGTCCTAAAGTTCACGTGGCTGTTTCAAAAGCATTGACTGAATAAATTTATATAAATTTAATATTCACTTCAGAAACCTTCTAAGATGGATTTTTTATACACTTTGCATTAGTATTAAAATCCAAGTGGCCACTACTGCTTTGTGGATTTTAAATCAAGTCAATTTGTTATTCCTCATGACATGATTTTACAGATTGTTTACTGTTTTATTGGACATTCTTGCTATCCGTTATTCTCTCTGAATTGCACACTGATCCCTACTGGAGAGGGTGGTAGTAGTATAAGTATATTTCATTCTATTAATGCACTTTTACATTGTAGACAGGCCCAATCAGATTAGAAAATCAAAATACACTAATGCATCTATACACCAAACAATTCCCAGGACCCATGGAAATGATCAGGCTCATTGGGATATAAACAGAGTTCACAGTTTTCTCCCTTCCCTTCCCCTCCCTTCCCCTCCTTTCTCCTCCCTTCCCTTTTCCTTCCCTTCCCTTCCCTTCCCTTCCCTTTCTTTCCCTTCCCTTCCCTTCCCCAGTCTATTGTGGGGGAAAACTTCTCTCCCCCTGTCTCTCTCTCTCTCTCTCTCTCTCTCTCTCTCTCTCTCTCTCTCTCTCTTTCCCTCCCTCCCTCCCTGGTTCCATTTCATTAACTATATCATCTCCCTTAATTGTCCCCCTGATGTCCAACTTCAAAATCTCCTGCTGATGCTATCACCTGGCCTCCATACTTATTTCCTGATCTCTGCTGAGCAGGGGAAGATCTTTCCATCTCATGATATTCATGACAAGTTAGAGTTTTCTAAATAACTTTACCAAGAATCTAAGAGAAATGGAAAACTTGCAGAAATATAATTAGTATCTCAGTGTACAGATTCCTGATCCTGACACTACAAGTCTAGCCAGAGATCAGCTGCTTTTACAACATTAACTCAAGACCTACTCCCCTTTCTTCCCTTCTCTACTATTCTGAGATGCTAGAAACCATACATTGAGCAACCTAGAAGGTTAAGGTTAAGGGGTAATTTTTGACACACACCTCTATGAGACCTACTGGACTTTTTAGTTCTCCCCAAAGTCTATTTCTAGCTCTTCTTTCTGACTGCAACCAACAAGCCATTCCTTAGGACCTGGAACTCTCGTTTTTCTATTTGTTCAGTCCACAAATATTTTTTCACTAGAGGCCCTGTGCACGAAATTTGTGCACTTGGAGGTTTGGGGTCCCTCAGCCCGGCTTGCACCCTCTCGCAGTCTGGGAGCCTCAGGGGATGTCCAACTAATGGTTTAGGCCCGCTCCCCACGAGGAGTGGACCTAAGCCATCATTCGGACATCCTTAGCACTGCTGCGGAAGTGGGAGAGGCTCCCGCCATCGCCGATGCACTCCCCAGCCATGAGCCTGGCTTCTGGCTGAGTGGCGCCCCCCCTGTGGGAGCGCACTGACCATCAGGGAACAGCTCCTGCATTGAGCGTCTGCTCCCTAGTGGTCAGTGCATGTCATAGTGACCAGTAGTTCTGCCATTGGGTCGATTTGCATATTAGCCTTTTGTTATATAGGATTGTTTTGAGCAACTGCCAAATACATCACGATCATAGTCCTGGAGGACTTTACAGTCTATTGTGGGGTTTCTCTGCCTCCTGGTACTTACAGAAAGAAAATTTCTCTGCCCCTATCCCCCCCCCCCAAAAAAAAAGAAAATTTCTCCCCCAACTCTCTCTGGGTTTCTTTCCTGGATTTCAAATTAGCCTGCATACACTCTTTCTTGAGTTCTCTATGGCTCTAGGCCAGCCGTGGGCAAATTACGGCCCGCGGGCCGGATCCAGCCCGTTTGAAATGAATAAAACTATTGAAAAAAAAAAAAGACCGTACCCTTTTATGTAATGATGTTTACTTTGAATTAATATTAGTTCATACAAACATTCCATCCATGCTCCGGTCCAGTTTAAGAACCCATTGTGGCCCTTGAGTCAAAAAGTTTGCCCACCCCTGCTCTAGGACATAGGGTTCTAGAAGGCTTACTCTCATCCCCAACTGCATTCTTTCAATGTTTTATACCATTTTTGAAGCATATTGGTTTTTTAAATCTTTTTATCATGAAACAATTATAAACTTATAGGAAGTTGTAAATGCAGAGAAGTTCCATATACCCTCACCCAATTTCTCACAGTGGTTACAACTAACGTAATTATAGTACAATATCAACACCAGAAAATTACATTAACACAGGTGCTCATAGTTCTCTATCATTTTATCACATTTGTAGATTCATGTTCCATCACCACAATGATCTTGCTTGCACTACCTCATTATAGTCTCACCAACCCCTCCCCATCTCTGACTTCTGGCAACCACTAATCTGTTCTCTATAATTTTGTCATAGAAAGAATGTTATATAAATGAGATTATGCAGTATGTGACCTTTCAAGATTACTTTTTTTAACTCTGCTTAATGCTCTACATATCCATACACATTGTCGTATGTGTCAGTAGTTCACTTATTTTTATTGCTGAGTAGTATTTCATAATATGGAATGTATCACCTTCTGTTTAACCATTCACCTATTAAGGACATTTTGGTTGTTTCTAGTTTTTGGCTATTACAAATAAAGCTGCTATGAATAATCACTGGTTCACAGTTTTTTCATTCAGCACCTGAAAAATGCTGTTCCATTTCTTTCTGGTTTCCATGGCTGTGATGACAAATTTGCTATCATTGTCATTGTTTTTCCCTCATAAGCAAGGTGTGGTTTTTCTGCCCACTTTCAAGATTTTCTCTAAATCTTTAGTTTTCAGAAGTTTAATTGTACTTTGTCTTGGAATGGATTTCTTTGTGTTTATCCTGTTTGAAGTTTACGCAGCTTCTTAATTCTTTAGCTGTATATTTCTTGCCAAATTTAGGAAGTTTTCAGCCACTATTTCTTCTAGTACTTTTCAGCCCCTTTCCCAGTATTCTGATGATACAAATGCCAGCTCTTCCATTACAGTCACAATGTCCCTGCAGCTCTATTAATTTTTTATTTTATTTATGTTGCTTTATTTGGGTAATTTCTATTGTTCTGTCTTCCAGTTCATATATACTTTTATCCTGTTAAAAATCAAGCTCTATTTTCAGTACCAGGGATATAAAATAAAATAGTTATAATCCTTTCCTTTCAGTAGGTGACCATATGAGGAGGGAAGACCTTACAGTATGTTTTGTCAATGGGCATATGTGGTTACTGCGATGTAACATGCAGAGTATGCCAAGGGAGAGAGCACAAAAGCATCTACTTTAACCTTAAGAGAAGAAAAGGTGCATCTTGGGATGTGGAGATTATTTCTTGAAACAATTTATAAAGAATGAATAAGATATATGATATAGGTCACCCAAAGCAAGGAGAGGTGAGGCAATGCCTTTAAGCACGCAGACGAGTCTCCTGAAATATTTTTTGGAACAAAGATTGCTTGTCCTTTACCTTACCCCAAGATTGTGATTCAAAAGATCTGGTTAAGGACCCTAGAATTTCAAATACATTAAGAAGTCATATTAATGCTGATGGTCTGAATATCATCATTGGAGTCAGTATGGGTAGCAATGACTTAGACCACAAGGAAATGCCATCCAATGAGGTCCAGTCAATGCCAGCCACATCTCCAGGAGACTAATCTATATATTTAATGCACACTCCAAGTTATCACACCAGGCATCTCCATCTTCTAAGTATAATAAAATATAATCTGAGTAAAGTACAACACTGAAACTCTAACCAAAGCTTAAGGGTTGCTCTATGAAGCAATGGAAAAGGAATTTGTTGAATAAATGAATGTGCTAAAGGGTATTAGAAGAAAAATTATTCATTTGCCTATTAAGGGAATTGATTTATTTTTAGCGTGGTCTCATTAAAAAAGCATGTAGCTGCACTAATTATAAATCATTTTTATTTGCTCATTAAAAGAGACCTTCCACCAGATGATAATTGGCTAGCCTGTTTCTGCTTCTGTGTGAACTTCAAAGAACTAAAACCATTCTCCCCAAAGTACATGGGGATCACAAAGCTTGACCACTGCACAAACATACTGCAATATCCTCTCCACTGGGCGGCAGGGGTGGGGGGAGTGGCACTCACTGAGTCAAAGTCCTTGAACTATCTAATGCTTGTTGTCCTGGTTAATTATTGTTGAACATATTTTCAAAGAAATATACACACCATTTTTGTAATTTGCTATGGTGTTTAAGAATTCATGGCCTCCTGATGTTTCTCCGCATCCTGAAGATTTCTCTCTCAGCTGATGTTGTCAAGTGAATGTTGTGAAAATATGTTTTGGGCACTGTAAATGATGTCCCAGTGGGAAAACACAGCCTGAACTGATGAGTACAAAGGGCTGTAAATGAGATAAACTGTTAACAGGATCATCTTTTTGGGATATATGCAAGCTGGGCATTTTGAAGCCCAAATTGTGTTTATCTTTCAGAGATGTTTCTATTTCCAAAGGCAGAATTTAACACTTAGAGGTATTACAGATAATATACCCTTTAAACAATTCTTCCCTCAATGCTACTGGGATTAAAGCCAAAAACAGAGAAAGAGAAGGGAAACAGAGAGAAGTTGCTTTCATAAGAAGCCAAGAAAGGGAAAAGTTTGAATAAGGAAAGAATGATCACCAGGATAAAACTTTAACATCGGAGAAGAGGAGGTAAACTGGAAATGGAATTTGATTTGACAAATAGGAAGTTTCTGGAAAATATAAAGAGAATATTTTTGCCCAGCAGGCATGGTTCAATTCCCAGTCAGGGCACGTGCCCGTGTTGCAGGCTCCATCCCCAGTGTGGGGCTTGCAGGAGGCAGCCAATCAATGATTCACCATGGATGTTTCTACCTTTCTCTCCCTCTCCCTTCCTCTCTGAAATCAATAAAATATACTTTTAAAAGAGAATAATTTTAGTGAGGTGATGTGGGTGGTAGGAATGAGTGAATGAGAGGATGTAAGCAGTGTCAGCACTCCACTCTTTTAAGCACTTTGTTAGTAAATAAAAGGAATAAAATAGAATAAGAAGTCAAAGGATTGGCAATGTCATGGAAATATTTTTAAGTGTACAGGAAAATTCAATATAATGCAGACTTTTCAACTCTGTGGGAGGTCAGACCCCCTAAGCCCTGCATTGTTCAAGGATCAACTTATTGGGAAAGACAAATGATAATGATTGAGTGAGGTACTAAGTGGACAGGACAGGAAAGGATTAAGCATTTACCTACATAAATTCAGTAAAAGAGAGGCCATATGCTTTTCAGAGGGAGGAGATATTGGCTGGTGTTAGGGGCATTAGAAAACCATCATGAGGGCTAGACCAAAGTGTAGTCCATAGACCCTCCTATGTCAAAATTAGGACAAGTGTACATTAGAAATGCATTTCTGCTCTGGACAGTATTGCTCAGTGGATAGAGCATTGTCCCATACACCAAAGGTCGTGGGTTAAATTCCCCATCAAGGGTACATACCTGGGTTGCAGGTTTGATGCTCATCCCAGTCAGGGTGTGTGGAGGAGGCAACCAATCGATGTGTATCTCTCATATCGATGTCTCTCTCTCATATCGATGTCTCTCTCTCTCTCTCTCTCTCTCTCACACACACACACACACACACACACACACACACACACACACACACACACAAGCCGTCCCTTCTACTCTCTCTAAAAGTAAATGGAAAAAATATCCTCTAGTGAGAATTAACAATGAAAAAAAGAAATGCATTCCTGAATCTCACTAAGATGTACTACATCATAGTGGTTGATACTGGGAACCCGGTATTTCCATTTGAGAATTTGGGAAAATAGGTATTCAGTTGAAGGATACATCAAAGAATTATCAAGAAGGTTCAGCTTCGGTCAGGAATCTATAGAGTAGTGGTTCCTAAACATTAGCATTCACCAGAATTACCTGGAGCGTATGTTGAACACAGATTGCTGGGTCACCTTCCACAGCTTCTAATCCAGGCAGCCTAGAGTGGGGCTTGATCATTTGCATTTCTAACAAGTCTTAGGTGATATGGGTGCTGTTGGTCCAGGACCTACAATTGGAGAACCACTGCCATGGTTCATCTACCCATCCAGGGGCTGAGCATGACGGACAGAGCAGAGCAAACAGACAGCAGGCTGTCCTCAGGACCAGTGGGCGGCAAACTCATTAGTCAACAGAGCCAAATCTCAACAGTACGACGATTGAAATTTCTTTGGAGAGCCAAATTTTTTAAACGTAAACTATATAGGTAGGGACATTGTTATTCACTTAATTAGGGTGCTCCTAAGGCTTAGGAAGAGCTACACTCAAGGGGCCAAAGAGCTGCATGTGGCTCGCGAGCCGCAGTTTGCTGACCACGGCTCAGGACTGAAGACTAACAAGGAGGATACAGCAGAATGGCCAGGGGAGCTCTGGAGAGAGAAGGCATTGTTGAACATGGCTCCTAAGTGGACAGGTTGGTTAAGAGAAAAGAAGCTAAGAGTTAGTAAAGAGAAGGGAGGGCTAGTGAGATAGAAGACATGAAAAAGGAAAGAGAAGGGTCAAAGATGAAAGAGCAGTATGTTTTGGCTAAACAGTGCTTCTCAACCTGTGGGTTGCAGCCCCTTTGGCGGTCGAACGACCCTTTCACAGGGGTCGCCTCAGACCATCCTGCCTATCAGATATTTACATGACGATTCATCACAGTAGCAACATTATAGTTATGAAGTAGCAACGAAAATAATTGTATGGTTGGGTCACAACAGGAGGAACTGTATTTAAAGGGCCAGAAGGTTGAGAACCGCTGGGCTAAAAGGAAGCTTGGAACTGAAGTTCTTATAGGTGGTCATAAGTAATAACATGGGTCCATGTGAGACCACGTTAATGGTTCACTGAAGTAGCAGGGAGAAAAGGGGTGTCAAAATGGAAAAAGACTGCAAAGACAGGCTGTTGGATTGTCATGAAAATGGGTGGTGAAGTCCCAGGAAGGAGATGGAGAAGGCCCAGGTGCCAGAAAGACCAAGAAAAGTCAGAAAATGTCCTGGAGGCTCAGAGACACTAAGTAGTCTTCCCAAGTTTTTTTTCAGGTAGAAATTGATGTCGCTGAAATAAGAAGTCAGCTCCTTCTAACTCCAAAGCCCATGCTTTAGCCATTACACAGTGATGTTTACTAAAGCATGTTATGTGTTAATTCTGAAGGAAGTTACACAGCATTTCAGTTTTGAAGGTTATTTGTGACTAAATAATGTATTTATGCATTAAGTGAGTGTGATGCCATAGTCTCTTCTTTCTAGAATGAAATTGCACAATGACGTGACTATTTTCAGGTAGATTCAAGAAAACTGCTCTAGTAAACAAGTCT
Organism: Myotis daubentonii; assembly: GCF_963259705.1. Classification (NCBI taxonomy): domain Eukaryota; kingdom Metazoa; phylum Chordata; class Mammalia; order Chiroptera; family Vespertilionidae; genus Myotis; species Myotis daubentonii. The sequence goes on along the minus strand of NC_081861.1, from coordinate 1,821,350 downwards.
GCAAATGATTTTCCTTCAGCTTCCTTTTATGTAGAAATGCTTTCGAGTGGTTTTTTTTTGTTTTGTTTTGTTTTTTTGCATTCAAGAAAAAATCAGCAGGATAATTTAGGCACATAATGAATCCAGAGGAAACACAAATGGCCAATAAACACATTGAAAGATGTTCAATCTCACCAGTAATCAGGGAAACCTAAATTAAAACTACAATAAGAGAGCATCATTTACTCATCAGACGAACTATAATTAAGAAGTGTGACAATCACCAGAATAGAGGAGGAGGATGGGTAAGCAGATAACCACATACCATGCTGTGGGTATGTGAACTGGGACAGCCACTTGGGAGTGTGTTTTGACAGTAAAATGAGAAAGGTGCTAACTCTAGAATGTAGTATTTCCTAGAGAAATATTTGTACATGCACACAAGACCCAGAAATGGATGTTTATTACAGCATTGTTGTAAATAGCAAAAAGTAATAGGAATAACTCAAATGCTCATAATAAATAAATGGATAAAATATAGTATTCTCATATTGCCGTCTAGACATAAGAAAGGGACCAGAACTATATGAATCAATAAAAAGAGGTCTAAAACATTTAATATTAATTTTTTTAAAGCTGAAGAATAATATGTATAGAATGATTTTTCATATGATTTTTTTTCAAAACCCATAGAAATATTACATCTTGTTCCTGGATTTCTATTGATGTCTATAAAAGTATTAAAAAGGATGACTATCAAACTTATCATAGTGTTTGTCTCAGGGAAACAGGGAAAGGTACAGTAGGTCTGGAGATATGGTCAAAGGGGAACTTTTTAAAAATATATATATTTTATTGATTTTTTACAGAGAGGAAGGGAGAGGGATAGAGTCAGAAATATCGATGAGAAACATCGATCAGCTGCTTCCTGCACACCCCCCACTGGGGATGCGCCTGCAACCAAGGTACCTGCCCTTGACTGGAATTGAACCTGGGACCCTTCAGTTTGCAGGCTGACGCTCTATCCCCTGAGCAAAACCAGCCAGGGCATAAAGGGGAACTTTACACCTCACTATTTTTTTCTGAAAATAAAAGTTGCATATATAACATGTGATTTTTTAAAAATACACACACATAAAAAGGCTAGAAGGAAAATATGAAAATTAACAGTTTTGAAATCTATGACATGATAATATGGGTGCTTTTTAGATATTACTCTTTTTAAAAGTATGACTTTCTAAAAGGAAATCTAAGTCTCTTAGCTTGTTCCAGAAACATAGTTGTTCTATCTAACTCAGGACAAGAAAAAAACAAAGACTGCTAAAAGTGGTCAAGTGGACATACTCTACCATAAATGTTCACATTCTGTGATTGGTCCAGACCTGTCCACACTGGTGCACGTACTCTGAGGCTAGCTATGTGTACACCTTCCTCTGTGGAAATCCCAGAAGAATCTTTGGAGAGCGATGACATCACAAATTTTGATCTTTAAGAAAGTCACAATTACAGGATGGAATACTACGCTGCTGTAAAAAAGAAGGAACTCTTACCATTTTCAACGGAACTGGAGAGCATTATGCTAAGTGAAATAAGCCAGTCAATGAAGGAAAAATACCACATGATCTCACTCATTCATGGACAATAGAGACCATTATAAACTCTTGAACAATAATAGATACAGAGGCAGAGCTGCCTCAAACAGATTGTCAAACTGCAGCGGGAAGGCCGGGAAGGGTTGGGGGGCAGGAGGTAGGGGGGTAAGAGATCAACCGAAGGACTTGTATGCATGCATATAAGCATAACCAATGGACACAAGACACTGGGGGGTAGGGGAGGCCAGGGGATTGTCAAGGGCGGGGGGGGGGGGGGGAAATGGACACATATGTAATGCCCTTTGTAATACTTTAAGCAACAAAAAGAAAGTCACAATTAAAGAGCCGAATATGAATAAGCTCATTGCTTCAATAAAGACCAGACCCCCCAAAACTGCCTCCCTTGGGAGAAGAGAAGCACGGAAGATAACAGAATATTCGGTTACTTTCACTTCGTGCAGTCCTTCTTCCAGCTGGACAGTTAGTTTCTTCTAGGTTGCACTGTTCTTGCCACCATTCGTGGAATAACTCTTGGGTCTGTGTCTGACACTCTGTCTGTAACTATAAACAACTCATCCTCTACAGTTAGCACAGCCACAGAATAATGACACTATATTAGAGACATGAATCACAGCATAAATACTTTTTTATTATGATAAAATAAATCACTGGGTGTCTGTGTCTACTGGCAGAGGCAGAAAATGCATTGAACTTTCTATTTTTTTATTATGCACTGGAACTAAAACCATCAGTCGTTGAATAATGTGTGTTTTTAAAAAATGTCTTGGTGCCTGTAATGGAAGAAATGATATGTGACCAGGCAGATCCTTGGGCCAAGCATAGGTGACTATTTTCCTACAGAAGAAAAGAAAGTCATAGCACCTCTAACATAATAAAGAGGCAGAGTAGCAAGATAGAAAAAGAACAATGGAAGGCGGGGGGAAATGAAGCTAAAGTCATAATAGTCTCTGTAAATATATCACCCTATGTTGAAATTACAGAAGCAAAGTGGGGTGTCATTGCAGCATGTCTTAAGTCGTTTTGGGGGATTCCACAGTCCTGTACTGAATAGAATGTGTTAAGCCAGTGGTTCTCAACCTTCTGGCCCTTTAAATACAGTTCCTCCTGTTGTGACCCAACCATAAGATTATTTTCGTTGCTACTTCATCACTGTCATGTTGCTACTGTGATGCATCGTCATGTAAATATCTGATATGCAGGATGGTCTTAGGAGACCCCTGTGAAAGGGTCGTTCGACTGCCAAAGGGGTCGCGACCCACAGATTGAAAACCGCTGATCTAGCCTGATGACCTTTTGACCCTTGCTCCAAAGTTCTCTGCTTAATAGAAAAAGTGTTTTCATGCCATGATCAGTGTTTCTTACACTTAATCAGTTACTAATACCTGCCAATTTTACCTCAAAATTCACTTTTGCATTTCTTTCAAGCCTAGGTTTGACCCTGAACTTCCAAGAGAAACAACCTGTAACTTTAGTTCAGGGACAGGGGGAAGAGTGAACATATTTGGTGAAGAACAAGAACTCTTAAGACATTTGATAATTACTATCACCCCATTCACAGACTTCCTTTATTGAAGTTTAGAGATACTAGAACTTTTAACCATTTATTCTGGTTTACTCTCAAGTAACTTAAACATATCCATAGCCCTTCTCTTCAGAACGGTATAGAGCCAAAGAGCATGGGACTTGAAACCTGAAGACATAAATGAAATAGCAGCTTGGCCATTTGCTGTCTTTATAATGTTGGGCAACCCTCAGGTTAGCCATCTGCGAACAAGAGAGGATAAGAATGCTGTCCTCACAGGATTATTCTGAGAATCAAATTAGGCAACTAATGCCGCAAACTGTAAAGTGATATGGAAATACTTGTTGCATAGCATATTGATTACATGAAATGTTCACCAAGAAAAATGCATAGTTAATTTCCTTTAGTTAAAAAAATCTTTTTAATTTGATACATATGGAGTGTTGGTAAAATTATTGGGTCTTTGAATTCTGAAATAATATTTAATAATTCCAAATACCTTTAGCAACAACATATCACTAAGTTACTAAAGTGTTGTAAGTTTTCAGGTTTCATGTTAGAGAAATTTTACAAGTTCTTAAATATAATTCTCTTTTGGGTGGAGTTTTAACAGCTCAGTTGACAAGAATTTAGAATGGGAATGAAAACCTTAATCTTATTTTGAAAACATCAATTGTCTAATTATTATGGGCTCTGTATATTCTTTTTCAATAACTGTGACAAAGAGAATTTCATAGTCAGTGCCTTCTGCAAATATGCTTTTGTGGTAGAGAGTACAAATACATTTTGCAAAGGAAAATAACCAGATTTAGAGAATTACACTGACTTGTTGACTCACTGGCTGAATTAAATAATCCCCCCTCAGACACTTGGCAGAGTGAAAAATTGAGTCCGCCAACTTCATGGCTGATTCTATTTGCTTTTACTCAGTTCATTTTCTCTTAGGTCCTGAAATGTGAATTAAAAGTGTTTTTGCTACCTGACAAGAGTTATAAATGATAAACTTCTTAAGTTTTAACTCCATAAACATTGAAAAAGTCAGGATTCTGTCTGTTTACAGCTTGTATTCTAAATGAATACTTTCATTACTGCCTTCTCTAAGGTGATAAACAACTCAATTTAAAAAAAGCAAACCTTCTATAGACTGCACTCTACTGAAGGAAACAAGTGATGACAAATTGTCATTTTATTTGCAATGATATTGAGAGGTTTTATAAAATAAGCATATGTTTCGTTATAATAATTAATGAGTTTCTCAAAAAAATATTTCCCTCATTTAGTAAATATTTATAGTGTTCCAGTTAGAGGCTAGACATGGTGCTAGGCACTAATGAGCCAAAGAAGACATCCCTATTTCCCATAGAGCAGCGGTTCTCAACCTGTGGGTCGTGACCCCTTTGGCGGTCGAACGACCCTTTCACAGGGGTCTCCTAAGACCATCCTGCATATCAGATATTTACATGATGATTCATCACAGTAGCAACATGACAGTGATGAAGTAGCAACGAAAATAATTGTATGGTTGGGTCACAACATGAGGAACTGTATTGACAGGGCCAGAAGGTTGAGAACCACTGGCATAGAGACTTCCTTTTAAGTGAGGAAACTGACATTAATCAACTGACCACACTGACAAACACATAATTCCAAATGGAGAAAAATGTTGTGACAGAAAGGGGTGTGGGCCTCTTAGGTAAATGCAAAGAAAACTATTGCAGCCTGGGAGTGCAGGGAGGGTGGGCTGTCCTGGCCTGAGGAGACAGCGTGTGACCTCTAAGGAGACAGCGTGTGACCTCTAAGAGTTGAAGGATAGGTAAGAACTCATGAAGTGGGGGAGGATGACAGATCTAGACCCAGGAAACTATGTCTTTAAAACCCCTGAGAGGGAGCAGGATTTGTCTGAGAAGCTTAAGAAACCCAGTTTGGTTGAAGCCAAAAAAGTTACTTTGTGTGTTACGAAGAGTAAGAAGACTCTGGGAGGGACACTGGTAAGAGACACTGGAGCCTAGGCAGGGACAAAAAGTGATGCAGCATTGTACAGGCCACGTCAAAGATACTGGTCTTTAACATTTAAGGATCGATGTTTCTCTATCAGACCATCAAACCTCAGAGAGAAGGTAGGGGAGGGTGGGGGTAAGGGAGAGAGATCAAACAAAGGACTTGTATGCATGCAGATAGGCCTAACCAATGGACACAGACACCAGGGGGTGAGGGCATGAGTGGGGGAGGGTAATGTGGGGATAAGGACACACGTGTAATAACTTAATCAATAAAGAAATTTTAAAAATTTAAGGAAAGAGGAGACATTTATTTAGATAGTCAACATATACTAAGAGTGCTTACTATTGCCAAATACTCATAGATGCTGAGGATAGAGCAATGAATTAAAAAAAAAGCATGACCACATTTGTATCCATCCTAGCTTCAGAATAAAAGATGGCTTGAAGGAGTATTAGCATTAATGTCTGGAGGCTTGTTTATAAGCTTTTGTAGAAGTTCACAAAAAACAGGTTAGTGGTTTGGTTTAGGGCTATGATGGTGGTGGTGAAATGGAGAGAGCTATGCAATGTTAGGTAAAATCAACAGGACTTGGTGATAGATAAGAAACTGGCTTGAGAAAAAGGGAGGTATCATTTCTACTTTTGTGTTTCTTCCTTGAGACACTATACAGATAAAGGCAACATTCACTAAAATAAAGAAGTATGGAACATTTATCTTCTTTATTAGGAGATAATGGGGAGGAAGTGGCCATAAAATTGGGTTTATAAGTTCAGTCTTAGATCTATTGACCCTGCAATTATATCCAGGTGGAATTATTGGATAATTTTGGAATTCAATGAAGAGGTCTTGGCTAGGTAACTTTGAGAATCATAGGACTAGGGATGGAACTTGAAATCACTATGTTATAAACTTCACGACAGGCATGTCTATATCTATTTTTACCCACAACTGGAATTTTAGAATAGTGTGTCTGGCAAATACAAGGTGCTTAATAAGTATTAGTTACATTATGAATACTCAACAAATGAAAGCAGAATTCTTTTAAATGTTCTTACATAAGCTTATGAAATTGTCTCATCTGAGTTTCTCTAGCAATGTTATAGTACATTTTGCCTCTTCTGCACCAAAAATCGTGAGCAAGATACCAATACAACCAATTTTGGGTAGTATAAAAAATAAGTGTGATGGAGTATAAATATGATTTGACCTTGGCAAAAATGGGTTTCTCCTTTGATAGAGTAGATTTCCAATCTTTTGTATTTTCTTGTGTAATAATATTGGACACTGATTGAAAGATGTAGGAAGAAAAGCAAAGTAAAGAAGGAGGAAGTGGTGGTATAGAACAAAGGGTGGGGAAGGAGATGAGGATGCAGTGATTGTACAGAACAGAGGACTCTGAAAAACAAGCCAAGAATTTTTGTTTCCAGTTGACTGTATTTGGCATAAATTTCTCATGCCTGACTCTAAGATCAGGTGAATGTGTTCAAGCCAAAAAAAATATAGAAGTTTCTGTATTTTGTTGAAAAGACAAACGAAAAGCTAGCCACCTTCCTTACATTAGTGTTCCAGAGGTGCTATAATAAAATGCCATCCAATGGGTGGTTTATAAACAGCAGATACTTATTTCTTACAGTTGTGCTGGCTAAAAGGCCTAGATGGGGATGCCAGCATGGTCAGCTTCTGATGAGGGCCCTCATCTGGTTTACAGACTACCAACTTGGTGCAAGAGTCAAGGGAGTTCTCTCAGGCCCTCTTTATAATCCCATTCATAAGGGCTCTATCCTTATGACTCAATCACCTAAGGCATCACTTTGAGGGTTAGGATTTCAACATATGAATTTTGGGGGGACACAGACCACTTCAAAGAAAGCACTCCTCAACTCAAATTCTTTATTATAGCAAATAGCTCCTTGCTCTTCAGTGAAAAAACAGAGGTAAAAAATCTGGAAGACATGTAGGTCCCAGTATCCAGCATATATTGACTCCTTTTGTGTGTAGAGTTGTGTGCTAGGTTAGAGAGCCGTAGGAAAGAAGACATGTGCCTTGCCACTGAGTTATTTAAAGTCTAATATTAGCTATTGGATGCTTCAAATACATTTCTTTAATGTATGCATACATTACTATATTTCATTAATACTAAGACAATGTATCTTATTTTAACAGTTCTGAAATCAGGATAAAACCCTGCTCCCTCTCAGGGTTTTAAATATACTGTTTCCTGGGTCTATAATTACTGGCAAGTTACAATGGCTGTCACATAGGACCACACTCATGGTGTAGTTGTCAGTATCTACACATGGGAAAACTTGGTTGTTTTCTTAATGACGTGACTAGACAGCTACAACCCTTTGACATCTCAAACAACAGACATTTTTAAGGGTCATTTGATAAAGGAATATGACTCCTGGTTGTTGTGTGAAAAGTTTCCATGAACATTGTATTGCCAAAGCTTACAGAATGGGTGTAATGCGTTAGGAGAAAATGCTGAGACAATAGAGAGCATGCTTTCAAAAAACTTTTGCATCATCAATGTGCAAGCTGGAACAGAGGATATTAGGATGTGAAGAAAAAACATGGACATCAATCACTTTAATCCAAGAAATGATTCAAAAGAACCAGACTTTCTCTGAATATGAATATGTTTTAGAAATGCATTAATCAATTTATTTCATTCATGCTTCCCTTTTTATGTATGCACAAGTGTAATATGTGATAAAATCTATTTTCACATAAGTCTAAAAGAGCTCTTTCAGATAGTACCAATAGAAATTCCAGGTGATAAGAAAGATTTATGTCATAGTTTAAATGGCAGCATTTTACCGTTACATAAAATAATGGCATATATTACAATCAACGGCATTGCAGATTCATGAAGTACAATATGAATACCTGCATAAAACACCAAACCAGTAGCCATGAAACAAATAGAATTAGGGCTTTCTACAGTGGTACCAGAAAATCTGAAAATATACTCAATTTAACAGAAACGCAGCTCAGAACAGACATGCTTGCCATTAATTACAGGCTTATTCTTTTTAAATGAAATAAAACATCTCAAGAAAATTGAAGTCAATAAGGTTTAGTGTGAGAGATGTTTATAGAATATTGCATTACTTTTTTTCATGGCTGATACCTTTCCAGTCACAATAGAATCTTGAGATTTTTTTGTCCAGTGGTTATGCAAGAAAACTTATTATTGTAGGGCTGTTTTTTGTTGAGCATACACACACACACACACACACACACACACACATTGTGTTTCCATCTCCTGATACTAGTGTATTGTGTTGATTTGCATCAATTCAGCTTGAAAGTGTTTCCCATAAATTATTTTCAGAGTCCTTGCTCATGAGGAAAGATTTTTATGCTTGGAGAACATAGTGCAACACATATTGTAATGTAACCTAGGTAAATTTAAATTATTAATTATAATATGCTCCTTTTGTACACATGAAGCAAAACTTAACAATGTTAACATTCCTGAGGTATTCGAACTGTTGGGTATTCAAAGTGTTAACCTAGATAACTGAGACCACTAGAAAGATATTAAGAACTGACATGTTCAAACTAATTATATAGCTAAGCAGTATACTACAAACTTTTCAGATATTGCCTCACTTGAAGATTATATCTTCCCTCAGAAATACATGATTATACTTGTTTTGGTTGAAGAAACAACCTTTTGAAGGTTCATTTGCATAAAGTCTTCTTGCAGGTAGAAGGCAGAGCTAGACTTCTACCTCAGGACAAATTCAACTCTAGGTCTGGGGACCTTAGCTGCTAGGCAGTTCTGCACCTCATTTTAGAGTCCAGCATCTACTCTCTTAATAAATAGCTCACACTGAATTATTATTTTTAAAGTTATACTTTCAACTTTTAGCAAAGGAGACTATTAAAAATAACTAACCTTGTAACTGTTGCTTTAACAGGAGGTGCTTATCACTTAATATTCTTAAACAATGTCCCTTGTGAGGAATTGCTCCCCAAGAAAGACACCAGGAGAAATTTGTTCCTTCAAAGAATTTAAAGCATATTATCTCAACATGCAAATTAATCAATTTCCATCTTCATGAAATTAATCCCTATTATTAATTACATTTCCCTTAAATAAGCCCTTTCAAGTACCTTTAGAATAAGGCAAGGATTAAACAAATAATAAGTTTAACAGCTTTCTCCCTAGATACTGACAAGCCCAGTCAATATTCTAAGGAACCCACAGTAAATCTCAAACTGATAAACTTGCAGAGCAGTACTTAGAATTACAGTAGAGAAGTTAAATTTTCCTTCCCTAGAATTCTTTTACTCTAGAACAGCGATTTTCAACTTGTGGGTCGCGACCCCTTTGGGGGTCGAACAACCCTTTCACAGGGGTCGCCTAAGACCATCGGAAAACACATATATCATTATATATTGTTTCTGTGATGAATCACTATGCTTTAATTATGTTCAATGTGTCACAATGAAATTGGAGGTCACCACAACATAAGGAACTATATTAAAGGGTCGCGACATTAAGAAGGTTGAGAAGCACTGTTCTAGAATCTTCTCCTTTCCCGCATTCTTTCCTTCGTTTGTTTATTTGTCCAATTGACACAAACGTTCTTATTAAGCATCTCTTACATGGCAGCCTCTGGGATATTGCCTGGCATTGCGGATTCGTGGAACATACCCTGATCTGGAGACGTTTACAACTGATGAGTAAACACAAAAATAAAGCTACATTTTAGAGGAGTCCATACTTCACCCCTGAATGTTTTTTCTTGGATGTAAAATGTTTTTTCTTGGATGTAAAATGTTTTATTCTTCAAGTCTAAAACCGAATGGAGTTTCAAAACCCATCATCACCATGAGCTCAAACTAAACTTCCCTGAAACCTGGATCCTCATTTACTGATTGGGAGCACAGGTGGGGCAAATGGGATGTATCATTTACAAATCGCAACTTCTGTGCAAGGATTAATGGCCTTGGGAAGGGGCTCATAAGATATGACATCATGAGTCCTCTTAGGCACCAAATGACTTCAACTCCTCCTATCTTCCCATTTCGCAGCTAGCTGATTGCCTGATATGCTGAAACTCTACCCCACCCCCCTACCCCCCGCCCCCAGGAATCTGAGGTTACCTCTCTAGTGGCTCCTTTTTCTTTATAAAAAATGGTCACAATTTTCTTGAAAGGAGCTATGTTGGTAGCAGAGAAACTGAGTCATCAGCAACACAGCCCCTATTATGGCTGCTACAGCAGATAGGGCAGTACTGACTGAGCATAAAATGAAGCTTATTCTGATTCCATCCCCCAGTTATCTTGGTTTCCCTATGGTTGAAAGTTTTCACGGAAAACTGTTCCTCACACATGTATTGCAGAGGAGCCCAATCTAGCAAGGTATCAGTCCTCAGATAACTGCCTTGCAATGTCACATAAATAATAGTACCAAGATGATATCCCTGGCAACGAGAAAGAATAAAAACTGTAGCACTTACAATATTTGCAAAGCAGCCACCAACACCCAAATGCCCTCATCTGCTTGTTTTGTCTTTTTTCTTAAAAAATATATATTTTTATTGATTTCAGAAAGGAAGGGAGATGAAGAGATAGATAGAAACATCAATGATGAGAGAGAATCATTGATCAGCTGCCTCCTGCACTCCCCAAACTGGGGACCTTGCCTGCAACCCACTGGGAATCCAACCGTGGCTTCCAGGTTCATAGGTCGATGCTCAACCACTGAGCCACGCCGTCCAGGCTTGTTTTGTCTTTCTATAGCATAATTTATTGGCTCTTCTTAGAAAGGGTCCTGTGCCCACACAACGCAAGCCCATGAAACAACCCAAGCCATTTGTTGCTTCTACTTCTGCCCTCTTGGCATTTAAGAGACCTCATGGATCTTTTTTTCTTCTTCCCCTTTATACTATCTAATTTGCCAATTATGCAGAGCACAAACATGTCCTTGAGAAAGAAAAAACAAACCCAAGAGACCTTTAAAGTAGTTCCTTAAAATATTCAGCTCTAATATCTATTCATTATTTCCACGAAGAGATATTCAAATGAGTCCTATGGGTGGTTCTAGATGTTGTGTGCATTTATTTTTAAGAGGTATTCAAACCCAAATCAAAGTCAGTTCTCTCTCTTTGGGTCTAATTTGCATGTACACCTTAGGAAGCCCTGAGGTGCTCAGGAAGACCCTGAGACTCTATAGTAGAGGAATTTTTAGGTCCCAAAGAGGGAATTGTGTGTAAAATTTTGGACCTTATGGTTTACCTCCCCCCCCACCCCCCACCCGCCACACACACTACAATTCCAGCAGTGAACAGCCCAAGAATATCACCCACTTCAAATTATGCAGCCAGGTAGGGAGTCAAGAGCACTGAACTTGAGTCTTCTCTAGTGTGATCTCTGAGGATATAACGAAACCTCAAAGGACAACTGTGTGATATAAGAAAAGGTAAAAAAACTATTTGGAAGATGTGCACCTTGCCAGCAGAGATGATCCACGGGAGAGGTAACCAGTTGGCTCAGGTCAGTGGATGGATACCTGGTAACCAAGGGGCTTGAGTGCTACAGGAACCAGATTATGATTGAGCAAGTGAAAGTAGCACTAACAGTGTCCATGGCCCCACAGCCTGAGATGTGGGAACTCAAAGTTGCTGGTTGGTTTCCCTGCTTTGAAAAGCCTAGCTTATCCATCATTCCATAAATACACATGCACATTTCATCTACATGTCTCCTGGCTGGCATAGCCTTCTTCAGCCCACCTTCCCCAGACCATTCCCATCTACTGTGATCATTAAATTCCCTGATCTTAAATAACTCTCATATTGCACTTAAGTATTGTCCTTTACTATCATTAGTGTTTTTTTTCTATATGTGTCTCATTCAAAACAACTTTAGAAGTCCCTGGAAGGCAACAGACTCAGGGCTGGATGCCTTGTATTATTTCCTTATTTATTTTCCATATCTCTCAGCACAGTACATTGCATATAGTAGGTGCTCAATAAATACAAGTTAAATCAGACATAAAAGTACTACAGACCATTCTGATGTCTATGATCCACATTAAGCACTACCTTAAATCCTTTACTATGCATTACCATTTTGTATTTCTTGGCATGAATAATAATAATCACATCTATCTCATCATCATATACAAAGATATCTAGTTTCTGTAGACTCTGTTATAGATGACTTGATTCCCAGGTGCCATTGGACAATGGAATGGCCTTTTAATTCTTCTATCCAATCCACGTGACATTCTTGAACATTTATATGCAGAGCTCTCAATACTCATTTTGAAAGTGCCATCTCTTTTGCGCTAGGACCCTAGCTGATACCATGCGTTTTGAATTTTGATACGTATTTCTAAATTATCTACCAAAAGGCTATTGTCTATTTCCTCCTATCAACAGCGCATGAGCGTTCCCTGTTAACCCAATTTGTGCATACTGCTATGGGAAGTACTGTATAAACAAGAGCTTAACAGTGGTTTGAAAGTCAATGATGTACACAATGGTGGTCAGTTCATCGTGCTGGAAAAAAAGGTAGAGCTGCTCTCGATTTCCCTCTTTCTGTATCATTAAGAACAACTTTTGTGCTGACCAAGGACCTTCAGGAAAGCTTCCTAGGCTACTTTCGTTCTCAATCAAAGGTTCCTTCTTAAGTTCCAGTGCATCATTCCTATGATTATTGGCAGGCTCAGCCAACATGTGTTGGGGTAATCATAAATTTTCACAGGCATCCCAGGAAAGACCGAATAGGCAACCTAACCAGCAGCACCTGTTTTAAGGACAGTTTTGCAGAGACTCCTGGAAAGAGAGCGTATTGTGATGGCCCCACAAACTGTAGAGTCTCAAAACTCACGGTACTGGGCGCTCTCTCCAACCACGCTTCCTACTTTTACCTCCCACCTTCAACTTTCCCAAGTGCTTTGTCTCCGAATCAACAGGCAACAGGTCTTCATAGCTGATAATTACAAGTTAGACCAGGGGCCCTCAAACTTTTTAAACAGGGGGCCAGTTCACTGTCCCTCAGACCGTTGGAGGGCCGGACTATAGTTTAAAAGAAAACTATGAACAAATTCCTATGCACACTGCACATATCTTATTTTGAAGTAAAAAAACAAAACGGGAACAAACACAATATTTGTATTTGCATGTGGCCCGCGGGCCGGAGTTTGAGGACCCCTGAGTTAGACTGTGGAGGTTAAAACAACATTCTGGAGGAAATGTTCCCTAAGATCTTATTTGGGCTGCTGGACGCATTTTTCTCAGCCATGGCGGATCAAGGAATGGCACTGGGAGAGCTCTCTCGGACCCTGTGTGTGCAGCTCTCTCATCTGGCAGCTTCACAGATGACACTTTTCCCTTCGACCCCTCATTAATGCAGGATTCTTTGTCATTCTTTATTTAACTGAAGTCTGAAATCCAGAATCTCATCTTACACTCCGTGTTCAGCTTGCAGAATTCTAATTTCTCTTCATTATATACTCACTGTCAGAGCATGCTCATCTTTCTTCCTCCAGTTCATTACAATTGCCTACTATCTATTCATATGTATATGTTAACATTACATGATGACTTTTTTTGAATCGGGCTTACTGAAAGAAAAGAATCTCTCTCTATAAAGATTCTTAATTTGCTGTATACACTTTTATTCTGGATTTAAAAAGCAATGGGAGAAGGGTCGCGTCTACCTTTCACTGTCCAACAGAAAAACACTGTCATGTAGCTGTTGAAGTTATTGCTCCAGCTCCACGCAGCGGGTTTTGTTTACTTAAAGTAAAATGGCAGATCTTATCGCAATAATGCAATAGTCTGAGTTTCATTTATAAAGATGACACTATTGACCTACCCCATGGAGTGTGTGTGCCTTGAATTGTTTTTTCCCCAAACTGCACTAAAGCAGTCTCCTGTTTATGCTGCCTTATAGTCAAAAGCCAGCAAGATGGATGACAGAGGCCACAGGGCTATAAAACAATTCCATTTGGTTAGACCTCACAGCTGACAAGTGTCACCAATGCTACACTCATAATAATTACTAATATTATTGAGCTCCAACAATGTGCTAAGCATATGCTATGCACTTTATCAGCACTGAGCCCTTTAATCCTCCTGCAACTCTAAGAGGCCAGTACTATCATTATTCATGTTTTACTGAGGTGCGATAGAGAAATTAGTGACTTGCCAGTGGTCACACAGCTAATATATGACAGAGCTGGAATTTGAATCCAAATGTCTTAGGTCAGGATCACCAAAGGCAGATGCTGAGATGAGATTCAGGTGTAAATAGTACCAGGCCAAACTAGGCAAATAGTACCAGGCCAAACCAGTTAGAGAGTGGGAGAAGCAGTATACATCAGTTATTTGTTGCTACATAAAAAAGTACCTCAAAATGTAGAGACTTATCAAAAACATGTATTATCTCACATTTTCTGAGAGCTAGGAATTCAGAAGTGGCTTAGCTAGGTAGCTCTGGCTCGGTGTCACTAATAAGATGGCAGTCCAGATGTCAGCAGGGGCTGTAGTCACCTCAAGGCTTGACAGGAGCTGGACAATCCACTTCCCAGATGATTCATCCAGATGAATGGCAAACTTGTTCTGAGTATTGGTGAAAAGGCTCAATTTCTTGCCACACAGACCTCTTCATAGAGTGAAATGGTTTTCCTTAGAGAAGACTACCCGAGAGAGGAAGGTAGAAGCCACAAGGACTTATGATCTAGCCTTGGAAGTCACACGCCATCATTTACAACCTGTCTTATTGGTTACACAGGCAGACCCTATTCAATATGGAGAGGACTCAACAGGACAACAAGGGGTAAAAGCCAAGGAAAAATAAGACTTCATGCAAAGCCTTAGCCTCAGCCTGATCCTGCAGTGAAGTCAGGAGTGATAATTACACCTCAAAGTTTGGCTCACCCCAAGAAAAGGGATCTGGGCTTTCATAGTCTAACAACAGGAAGATATTGACATGGTATATAAACTCTCAGGCACTTCTGGCATTCAATGTAGAAGAAACAGCCCCATTAACCCAAAAGATCATACTGGGAAGAAGGCCACAGATGTTAGCTGTTTAAAACACACAGAAGCTGGTGGGAGTGGAGGGCTGAGAGAATCAGTAAATAGAAAGAGGGAATCTAGATGGGGTCCTAACAATGTCCTCTATAGAGAAATTCCACTTTCTAAAAGTCACAGTTGCGAGAATGCTGATAGCCAACATTCTCTCCATCTTGGTTTTTCCCTCAGCCCGGCCTGCACCCTTTCCAATCCAGGACCCCTCTTGCAATCCAGAACCGCTGGCTCCTAACCGCTCATCTGCCTGCCTGCCTGATCGCCCCTAACCACTTTGTTTGCCTGCCTGATCGCCCCTAACTGCTCTCCCCTGCAGGCCTGATTGCTCCTAACTGCTCCCCTGCCAGCCTGATTGTTCCTAACCACCTCTGCCTCGGCCCCTGCCACCATGGCTTTGTCCAGAAGGATGACTGGAAGATGTCTAGTCAACCCAATCTAATTAGCATATTACCCTTTTATTAGCATATATATATATATATATATATATATATATATATATATATATATATATAATTTTACAGTCTGAATGGAGTCTCAGTGAAATAGTTCAGTAGACAAAATTTGCTTTTAGAAAATTTGTTCTTTCTTCTTGGGGCCCCTCATCCTGACTTCTAACAGATTATTTATTCTATGTCCACTTCTAGCTCTGAGCCAACTTCCAACTAATCCCAACCTATTACTTTCCAGGCCAAATAATATTCTAATATGTAACCCCTTCCAAGGCCATCTACTTTCAATGTAGGAACTTTTGAATATATAGAGAGAGATACTGCAACTCTTCTAGGAAGTAGTTAGAATATGATATCTGTTAGTGTCAGAGAAATTCAGTGCTAGCAAGGCCCAGCCTGAGCTCATCAAAATTGGTAAGCCATCTCTCACATTTCAGTGTACACACAAGCACACACTGAGAAGGCCAAGGAATGAAATTAAGTGATGCAATGGCTGGAAGTAAAATAAATAATGTAAGGAACCCCAGCACTCTTACCCTCAAACAGTCTAGAGTAAAACAAGAGCTCTCCAAAATCGGGTTTATTTTTTATTTTTGCCTATTTTTGTATTTTCTTCCTTAGTGTTTGTGGGAGGGACATAAAGAGCAATCATATAGACTTGGCTTTGTCAAGGCAATTTTAGATTCATTAAAAGCAATTCATTCGCTCATGTACACAATTCAAAAGCTGGATTTTGAGACGTTGGTATGTATTTTTCTTGTGCTTACTGCAGTAGCTAAGCTCTGGTTCTCTTTTATAACCCACAGTACCTTGTTATATCTGTTAAGCTGCTTTAATGTAGCATGGGGCATGCGAACAGCACACAACAATACTGTCAAGTGGTCTCCAGATTTACTCTGAAATCAATTAAATTCAAATTGAAATAGTAATTAATGCTAAAGTGTTTTTTTCTCTGTTTTCAGCAAACTGGTGTCTGCTTCCACAGAAATAGGCTGTGGCTGCAAACTGCAGTAAAAACGTCAGAGATCACATCAGTTTTGGTGAACTCAAGCTGGGACTTGCTAGAACTGAATTTCTGTAACATCAAACAGATAAGGGATTGCAAATACGTCTTTGCATATGTTTTCATGCACAAAGTGAAGAAATGTTTTACTGTATTCAAAACTAGAATTAAAGAAAACCTTGAAATGGAAAACAAGTTAAAGGTAATGATCCTAACTATATGTCCAAATGTTAAAAAAAAGAGAGATAAAATTATTTCAAGTGACTGTAGAACATATTATTCTGATTGTACATTTCTATTGGGATATAGTAAGAATAAAATAACTGCAAAGAAATGGCGATAGTCTTCCTTTAATAACAGTAATATTGGTATAGTAGTTTTGAAATCTTAAGTTAGTGTTATTAAAAATCATATTTTACATGTAAGAGAAAATAAAAACAAAGGTAAAGTCAAAGAAATTAGGTGCAAGGGCCAAGAAACAATTCACATTCAGTAGCAATGGGCTCTCTCAGCTGTTGGATCTTGGTTTCCCCCTAAAATGAATCGGAGCTCCTTGGAGAAATAGTCAATGCCAGGTCTTGGGCAAGCAAAATGGAAGGTGAGTCTGGTTCATCCTGTGCCAGACAGAAAAGTAGTGCTCAAAGCTAATGGAAAAGTGCCAAATGGATACAGGGCAAGCAGATTTGAAAGCGTTCCCACTGGTCAAAACTGGGAGACTTTAAGCATCAAAAACCGACTGTAAGTGATGGTGCCCTTACTCAGACCTCCTGGCCAGTGGACTTGCAACTTCCAGCACTTGTGTATCTTTGCCTGAGGGCTTTCTCTGGGTGTCAAGCCCTTTTTGCTGACAATGTCATGTAATTCATGCTCCCCAGCAGCAGTTTTCAATGACTGACAGAGTTGGTGGATAAATACCTACAGTGACTGTCTGAGTTCTGCACAAGATTAAACTCCAGTTAATTGCAGCAATAAGTGGCTAAGTAATACTCCAGTAACATATTTTTCTCTTCCCTGTTTAATTTCCCTACTCCCCTGCCAGTGTTTTTAGGATTACCTCCCAAGTAACTACTTGTACTTGAGTCTTAGGGTCTATTTCTGAGAAAACCCATAACAAAATAGCCTATAATCCTATATAATAAAGAAGTAATATGCAAATTGACCGTCACATCCTCACACAAGATGGCTGCCCCCAGGCGGTCACAAGATAGCCACCACAAGATGGCTGGCAGGGGAGAGCAGTTGGGGGCAATTGAGCCAGCAGGGGAGGGCAGTTGGGGGTGATCGGGCTGGCAGGGGAGCAGTCAGACAGCCCCCGAGGGGTCCCAGATTGGAGAGGTTACAGGCTGGGCTGAGAGACACCCTTCCTCCCCTCCCCACCCCCAGTGCATGAATTTCATGCACCAGACCTCTAGTAATGCTCATAATAAGAAAAGGGGGGAAATGAACTCATTTGCCATCAATGGATATGATTTATTCTAAACATTGCTAATTAAAAGGAAAGAATAAAGTAATCACCTAAGATGAGGAACTGAAGTTTATTTCCAGTTGATCAGTGAATTCTCTTCTTTGCAACAAAATGGCAACTAATAAATGTAGAGTAATTGACAGAATTAGAAAATTACCATTCTACAACCACAAATTATATAATTGATTCAGGTATCAATGTGCATTAAAACCATTAAGTAAAAGGGTGATGAGAAAGAGGAAATTTCCCAGGAGAATTTATAAAGGTTAATAAAGGTAGATGTTACATAAAAAACATAAGGAAATATTATGAGAAATTCAGATTATGAGATATGCTGAAAGCCAAGTGTCCTGATCACTTTAGAAAATCAATATCATAAGAAATTGCAGGGATGACTACTAGAATAAAAGACTTTAAGGAAATTAAACCCAAATGAACTCCTTACTCCAAGTTCTCTTCCCACTTAACCTGCGTTACTACCCAGATGGTGTCCCTTCTACTCCCTTCTCATTCTGCTTCCAGCCTGCCAGAGCCTGTGTAAGATACAGGAATGCTGAGAGCATCCTCCACAGCTCAGCTATGCATTTATTTACACTGAAGACTATCTTAATTCTAAACTCCAGCAAAGAAAACCTTAATTTTCTCTTGACTGACTCCACATACAGATTTTATCAAGTACCCAATTTAGCTAGCACTCAGAGACAGAACTTAGGCAGAACTAATCTAGTTCTATTTTTATTTTTTTTCTGTGAAATGGCAGGCATATATCCAGCCCTCTGACAAGTGAGTCTTTGAAACTGCAATGCACTATACAAAAATGAGGTTGGATACGCAATTCTAGGCTTTTTACATTGACCACTTTTAGTACTTCTCTATCTCTATCTATAATTGAATAGTAGTCTGCAGTTTTTCCTTCTCTCAACAAAAACTTTTTAAAAGTACCTAGTCCTAATCAAATAATTTAGTCCATTTATTCCTCTACCTTTCACCTCCCTAAATCCTCTTATTCTTTAACTTTTAAGAAGTGGTACTTCCAATACTATAATCATCATCTTCTCAGGATTACTTTAGCTGTGATGAAGCATAGAAAAGTGGACCAATCTCCAGGTAAGGAATTAATCTTTCTACCGGCCAAATTCAAAGAACTATAATTTAATAAATTTGCTATTCATTATCAACAAGATGCAATCATATATACAACAGATCCTCAAATAACATCATTTTGTTATGATGTTCCTGTGAAAATAAAAATTGATTACTGTGTGTGAGGGCGCTCAGCCATGGAGGGCATCCTGTCCAGAACTGCTGGGAGATGTTCCAGCCACCTGTGACCTTGCACTGGAATAAGCAAGTTGGAAAACAATTCTCTTACTTTTTAAAATTCATCTTCATTAAATATATGTAAAGGGTGTCCCAAAATTCACGCAAAAAGTAATTTTGATAGAAAACACAGGTTTATAATTAAAAATAGTAAACTTTTTATTGATTCATAAAGTACACAGTATAGGGTTATGTATGGACACAGAGTATAGGGTGTGTGTAATAGCACATCGGGTAAATAGCCTCCACAGCTTTGCTGGCACAGGCACAAAGCCGTGGTCTTCATTGGTCTTCCTTGTCCCTGCTCCTGGGCCATAATTGGTACTTGGTAACGCTTATCGAATTGAAGGGATTGAAATCAAAGGGCAACAGATATTAGAATTTGATTCAATAAACCAAGTAAAATTAGGCTTTTATTTTTTGTTGTTGTTGTTGTTGTTAATGATCACACAAAATTCAAATCTTGAGTGAATTTTGGGACACCCTTTATATGTCACATTTCTTTCAATGTTTAACATTAGAAGTGTTTTTGGATCTTTAATTAGAAGCTTGGTGATGTTTTTGTGACCAGAAATAAGCCATGGTAACTTAAGTCTTATTTATGTCAGTTAGTCTATCATAAAAATAGTGTCATTTTTACTAATTTCACTTAAAGTCACAGTTTTTAAGAACCCATCAATGACATTAAATGAGGACTTTCTGTAGTTCATATCATAAGCAAAAGAAGTATTAAAATCCCACAAGCATGATTTTTGAATACTTTTTGAAAACATGCTATTTTTTTCATAGATATCTCTCAAGGTCTATAGGTTTTGATCTAATTCATTTTAAATAGGTGCATAGCATGACCATTGCAATTTATTCAATAATTTTTTTGTCTGGCCAGCATGGCTCAGTGTTTGAGTGTCGACCTATGAACCAGGAGGTTAGTGGTTTGATTCCCAGTCAGGGCACATGCTCATTGTGGACAGCCGATCAATGATTCTCTCTCATCATTGATGTTTTTATCTCTCTCTCCCTCCCTTTCCCTTCCTCTCTGAAATCAATAAAAATGTATGTTTAAATAATAATAATAATAATTTGTCTATTGGTGCATACTCAAATTGTTTACAGGGTTTATGTAACTACAAACAGTGATGCAATAAATATTTTTTAATGTAAGCCCACTTGCTCAAATAGGACCAATTCCCAAATATTTTAGGATTCAAAGGTTTCAAGTAACTGCCCACCTCTGGTATATCATCAAACACACTCAACACCAGTTTGAGTGAACTATTTAGTTCTGCACCACTCCAGTCAAAGGCCATGCTGGTCATGCCAGCAAACTCATCCATCATATAATCCTATTGTCCTTGCCTCTCAGAGATGCCCAAGTTTAAAATAACATCAACAAAAACAACCAAAAAAACTTTAAAATGATTGTTTTCCATAAAAAAAAACTTTAAAATGATTCCACAGGATACCAGCAGCATCAATACTGACCTTTGTTTTCACCCGCATCTCATTGTCAACTAGGGTAGAACATTGAGAAGGGGTCATAGCAACTGTGGCCATGACCTCTGCCTGGACTTCCAAAGTGTAATTTATCCAGGTCTGATGCTGGTTAACTAGCATTGTTAGTCTCCTGGTGATGTGATGCTCTCATTGGGTTCACATATCTAACACGTGTTGGCTTTTCTGAAGCAGTGAGCGGATTCAGCCCCAAACCCGTTACTGCTTAACCCTGAATATCCTAGCTAGTATTTTCCATCCTTTTTCTTCCCTTCCCCTCTGCCCTCAATTTTGATGCCTCTTCTTTAGCATAGTAATGTTTTCATTGAAAGAGTTGTAATTTTTTCTTTCTTTCTAGAGTTGGTTCTATGCCATCCATGAATGCCAAATAGCGTCTGTTTTCCACCATTGTTAAATTGTTACTAGTGAATAAATACTTAATTATTAAGACCATACCAGTAGTATGACGGGGTCTTACGTACTTCCTTTGATCTGGGTCCTCAGATTGTGTGACAAACCAGTACCAGTATTTGAGCATCCACATCAGTGAAAGAGTACAGAATATGCCACAGTGGCCTCAACATTATTTTGAGCAGAATTTGAGTTCCTGAAATTCCCTACCTGCCTAAAATCAAAGCCTCTCAAAGAACTCACAGGAATTAAACTGTTATAAACTCCTCCCCGGGAGCAACCAGAGAAGAGACTGACCCATCACCAGAGATGAGAAGTCCCCATTGCACACCCAAACAGACATTGTCACACAACCACCATATCTTCCTCTTCTAGGGACCCATTGATCTTTTGAAAAAGTTGTTTTCCCATGTGTCCTTTATTCTCTCGCCAATTAAGATGTTCTATAAGCCCTGAATTATAACCAGCCCTCTGAGTCACATTTCTTTGTAAATTCCCCTATGTGCATGAGTAAAATCTGCATTTCTCTTGCTATTCCAATGATGGCAAACCTATGACACACGTGTCAGAGGTGATACGCGAACTCATTTTTTTGGTTGATTTTTCTTTGTTAAATGGCATTTAAATATATAAAATAAGTATCAAAAATATAAGTCTTTGTTTTACTATGGTTGCAAATATCAAAAAATTTCTGTATGTGACACGGCACCAGAGTTAAGTGAGGGTTTTTCAAAATGCTGACACGCCGAGCTCAAAAGGTCCGCCATCACTGTCTATTCTGTCTTTCGTCAGTTTAATCCACCATCCCCAAATACTGAACCTGGGGAAATATAGGAAAGTTTTTCCTCACCGATATCACAAATGGAGAGAAAAATAAAATTGAAACATGGAAAAAGCAATGGTTTTATTACCAGAGGAAATAAAAGCTAAAAGCACATTTGCTTTGTCCCTCCAATATAATTACACTATTACATTCCTGACATTCCTCTAAAGCAGGAATGTTAAATAAATGTGAGTAGTACAATTAGACAGGAAGAGAATACAGAATGAATCAGTGAACCTTTCTAACTAAAGTATGTCACTTAAAAATATACTTTTTTTCAGTTATGCATACAAAGGAGAGTTATGGCCTAGCTTCCTTTAAGGAATCAAAGAGGATACATTAACAACTGCATTTTTCTTTTCCAAAAGGAAACTTTTAAGCTGATTTTTCCACAAATATATTTTTTATGATATGCTTCCATTATTCTCCAGAAAACACTATTGACAGTATTTATGTTCTTCGAAAATTCCATCTGATTCCACATCTAGAGAGGGTGTTTTATGATGGCTTGACCCAGACCAGGAACTAATATGAAATGATAGCTCTGACTGGGATGGAGCTTAACTTAGGCCAGTGATGGCGAACCTTTTGAGCTCGGCGTGTCAGCATTTTGAAAAACCCTCACTTAACTCTGGTGCCGTGTCACAGATAGACATTTTTTGATCTTGGCCACCAAGTAAAACAAAGGCTTATATTTTTGCTATTTATTTTATGTATTTAAATGCCATTTAACAAAGAAAAACCAACCAAAAAATGAGTTCGCGTGTCACCTCTGACACGCGTGTCATAGGTTCACCATCACTGACTTAGCCCCTGGTGGAGGCTGTAGTGTTACTCCATTCAGAGCTCCCCCCAAGAGACCTGCTTAGAGGAGCGGAGCCGCCATCTGCTTCATTTCTGCCATGGCCACACTCCCACACTGTTACCCAGCGGCAGCGTGGCACCCTCACCAGAGCTGGGCCACTCCGCCGGACGCAGGACTTCTCTGATGCGCAGCCTTTGCTCCAGGCCTCCCATGGACGTGGCTGAGATTTTCTCAGCGCTCTGCTGCCTCTAAGGCTCTTCTCACCCCGCCCTCCTTCCTTCCCTCTCTTTCCTCAGGGGTCAGACCTGCATCACCTACCCCTGCTCCCTATGGGGATGTTTCTCCCAATAACTCTCCTTTGCCTCTAGTCTCATCTTCTAGAAGGACTTGAACGGACTCAGCCCACAATTCCTGCCAATCGTGAGGTACAGCGGTTCATTTTTTTTGTAACAGAAGGCATTTATAGGCCAAATGTATCTATCTAGATACAATAAAATTTCCATAGAGTAATAATAGCTATCGCTCATTCATTAGCTTCCATGTGGCACACACAGCATTCAATCATTTTTTGTAATTTCATTTAAGCCCCACAGCAACCATATAAGATAAGTAATATTATCTACTAAGTAATATTTTATAGAGATATACCCTAGGATACATTGTTACTTACATTTTTTAAAAAACTGGTATCTAAATCCAATTCTCCAAAATTTCAAATGACATATTATTCTCTACACTATACTGCCTTCCAGAAGTAATAGTAATAATTACTCTACCTGGTAGCTAGTAACATGTACCAGGCACTAGGCTAAGAAGTTAACATGTGTTACCTCATGTAACCCTCACAACAGTCTCACAGAGGAAGCATTATTATTGTTTCCCATTTTACAGATCAGTCAACTGAAGATGAACAAATAAGTACCATATCACAGAGTTTTGTTTCCTGGGATGAATTAAAATGGTTGTTCCACTGTAATAAATGGTATGATAGATGTAGATTAAGATTTTGTCCTCTTTACTTATATCCTAAACATTCTAATGCTTCTCTTAGATTTCTTGGACCTTCTGTATTGAGCCTTTAACACTGTAGGTCAAGAGAACTTCTGAGCCATTGTTAAGCCAATATTACTTTCTAGCCCCTAGGCACTTCCTCAACAATAGGTTAATTCTGAAAAAATGTCAACCAGCAAAACAAGTCTGGTTTCCTAGAGAAAACAGCTCTGAGTTTGTTAACACAGGATACAGTCTACACAGAGCTGATTTTGCTTTTTTTGCATCGTTTGGAATCCTATTCTATTATGTTCTTTCCTGAGCTGCATATTAACTATAAAGAATGCAGCACCATATAACTGTTAATACATATTTCCCCCCAGAAACAGGCTTGCATTTCTTTCTCTTCCTTCTGATGTGATCGCCGCCCACGCCCACCCACCAGTAAGATTAAATATTCTTTAACAAAAAAATAATAAAGCTGAATAAATGCCCTCCAGCATCAAAAATTGCAGCCGAAGCAGTAGGAACATTTTCTCTGTGCTTGGCTTTTGTGATTACATTTAAGACACAGAAGGCGGGCTGCTCTTGTTTCTCCAAAAGGCTTCTCTGGCGCTTCCTCTAAACCTAGCTCTCTGCCCTGCCCATGGAGTGGAAGCGGGTAATCAGTGTGGTAGGGTGGGAAAAGGGGACAAAAGTTTATTTCAAGACTGAGTGGAGGTGGGGGGTCCGTGGAAGTGGTGGTTAAGCAAAATCGTATTTTATTTTTGAGAGGGAGTCATCCTTTCTTAGCAAGAGGTACATAATGGGCAGATGTGATAGGAGATGAAGGGTGAGGGTGGCCTTCCAGATAGAGCAAAGTTGAAAGCGATAGAATTGCAAAATAGCTGCCCTAACTGGTTTGGCTCAGTGGATAGAGCATTGGCCTGCAGACTACAAGGTCCCAGGTTCGATTCCAGTCAAGGGCATGTACCTTGGTTGTGGGCACCTCCCCAATAGGGGGTGTGCAGGAGGCAGCTGATCGATGTTTCTCTCTCATCGATGTTTCTAACTCTCTATCCCTCTCCCTTCCTCTCTGTAAAAAATCAATAAAATATATTTTTAAAAAAAGAATTGCAAAATAGCCTTGTGTGTAATAAGAATGCTGAGAAGTGATATCTCTTCAGTTCACCAACTTATCTGTGAGTCTTTTGGCAAGTTACATCACATAGCTCCAAAAAATTAACCCAAAAGTATTCATTTTTTTGTCATACTATGTAAGGAGTTGATACCATTCTAAGGAAATCTGGTTTGAGTATTTCTTTATTAGTTCTTTAAAACTTAAATAATATACATATGAATATATTAACACATTTTATCATCAATGTGTGTTTATTATATTTATATTAAGTGTTTCTTAGAGACCACAGTGAACATGAGGGGAGGGAAGATACATAACTGGGTGGGAGGGCAATCAAGAAAATATATGATTAATTAAAATATGAGCGCCCATGACCTTTCTCCCCACTCAAAAATTACTGCTTAGATCAATCCCAGTTTCATCATGCTGCAATTTAAGCTGATGTCCTCTTATGCTGTCCTCTCTGGAAATCAAGGTTTACTCTGTTTTGCTGTGTTTTAAAAGACATATTAAAATTTCTCTTTGATCTTTCCTTTGGATTACTAAAATTTTCACACTCCCATGCATGTTATTGTGTTTCACATATAATCTTTAAATCACCCTCTGGCTCTCTGTGGACTTTCTCCAAATGAACCTTTAGTCAGACTCATCAAGAAACAGAGAGGACTCAAATAAATAAAATAGTTTTGCCTCTCATAATGGTTGTCTATAGCTGTCTAACAAACCACCCCAAACACAATGGCATTAAAACAACAACAATTATTTGTTAATATTATTTTTCATAGATCTGGAGGTTGACTGGGTTCCAAGAGTGAGGCTCTCAAGAGAGATAGAGAGCCAGACCAAAGCTGTCTCCCCCTTTATTATGTAGCCTTGGGAGTCATAGATCGTCACTTTTACTACATTTTATTTGTTAGAAGCAAGTAACTGTGGTCCAAAGGAAGAGGAATTAAATGCCAAAGGGAGGGGAATTAAATGCCATATCTTGATGGGAGGAGTGGCAAAAAAAGTGCAGCCACATGTTAAATCAGTGACACATCTCTTTCCCTGGGAAACCCATTGTCTTTTCAGAGTCTAGGAAGCAAGTGGAGCTAGCTCCAAGGGGCTAAAGTCAGAACTCAGGGCAGTCTGCCACTTTAGGGCCGCATGGCCATAGCCAGAGACAAGGTAAGAAGGAACCCATAGATATCAGCCCAGAGCAAGGAGGGTCCAACACATGTTGCTGCAGTAAAATGGTGACCTAAGAGGAAACCCAGACCTGAGGATAGAGACTGTTCAGAGAGCACTCAGAGAGCCACCCCAGGTGAGTGTTGTCACCCAGGCCTGGCTCGGGCCTCTTCCTGGGAGCAGACCTATGTTGAATATACAGGAGGCTTTCTGTCACAATGCCCATCTGTAATCACCACCTGTGTCTCACTGATGACCACCATTGCCAGAGAGAAAGTAGGAAACCACCCAGATGGTGGGGTTATTGAGTAAAAGGGTCCCTGCTTCTCCACAGAAACAAACGGAGTTCTACTAAGATCCTTCTATTTATTAATCGAAAGAAAAAATGAGATCGGGCAGGGGAAGAGACAGTGATTTCTGACTTCAGATGAAAAGGGCTGACTGGACCCAGGAATGCTCAGGGCAGGACCATGGTCTCTGCAGACTCACTTCTGAGGAGATAACTGGTAGCTCAAGGCTTAGCACACAGTGTGTGCTCTGTCCACAGTTGCTAAATCAAACAGAACTGAGAGCCAACACCCCAACCCACACAATGCAGTCAATGGCCAGCCCTGTGGTTTCTGTGTGCGGAGAGAAGGGGCAAAGCAGGAGGATTTTAAAATATAAAATGAGGCCTAACCAGTTTGGCTCAGTGGATAGAGCGTCGGCCTGCGGACTGAAAGGTCCCAGGTTTGATTCCGGTCAAGGGCATGTACCTTAGTTGCAGACACATCCCCATTAGGAGGTGTGCAGGAGGCAGCTGATTGATGTTTCTAACTCTCTATCCCTCTCTCTTCCTTTCTGTAAAAAATCAATAAAGTATATAAAATGCAACCTCAAATTTCATGCTAACCCTAATAACAGAAAGGACACTTTAGTATGAATTTATATTTAGATTGCAACCTTATGCCAAACCCGGCCCAATTCACACACACACACACACACACACACACACACACACACACACACATTTCATGCTAACCCTAATAACAGAAAGGACACTTCAGTATGAATTTATATTTAGATTGCAACCTTAGGCCAAACCTGCCCCCATTCACACACACACACACACACACACACACACACACACACACACACACTGCTCAGCCAATCCCTTTCCCTTTAACAGCAGCTCCCTCTGTGAAGTACACGCAGCTCCTATGAGAGCTGGTGCCATGGTTACCTCCATGTGTGAATGAGTTGTCACACTGGCTGAACATACTGACGCTATCCCCTGATTGTTCATTCAGACAGTGTTTATGACCCTCAGGCCAGGCAGGGCACTAGGTATAGTGGAGTTGGCAAATCTGCATAAGGTAGAGTCCTGTGCCCCCCGAGTGACAATTGAGCAATGGGACTTGAAAAATCATTCCCACTACTACCCACAAGTGTAGAGAAAATTTAGCGTCTTTGATTGCGTCCGTAACTAATCCGACACCCTCCTGTGAAGTGAGCAGGAGGGCCCGATCTGGTTCAAATGTAACCCTACTCAATAGTGCCTCTTCCTGCCAGCCTCCCTAAGATTGTGCAGTATGGGTCCCAGGATCTAGCCAAATCAGGATTCTTTTCTTTTATTTATTTATTTATTTTTTATATATATATTTTATTGATTTTTCACAGAGAGGAAGGGAGAGGGATAGAGAGTTAGAAACATCAATGAGAGAGAAACATCGACCAGCTGCCTCCTGCACACACCCCCACTGGGGATGTGCCGGCAACCAAGGTACATGCCCTTGACCGGAATCGAACCTGGGACCTTTAAGTCCGCAGGCCAATGCTCTGAGCCAAACCGGCTGGGCCTTTTATTTTATTTTTTAAACGAGGTTTTATTGATTTCAGAGAGGAAGGGAAAGGGAGAGAGAGAGAAACATTAATGATGAGAGAGAATCAGTAATCGGCTGCCTCCTGCATGCTCCACAGGCACCAACACCCATAACAGCAGGAGGGCGCTGCCATCTTTAAGTCTAAAAGAGTAAGAGAGAGGTTTGGGGGCCTGGTGAGACCTAGAGATACAGGAGAGGGCTGCGCATCAAAACTTCTGCAGAGGGGTAGGTACAGTCACTTCGAACCCACTGCCAGATAGATAGGGAGCAGGGAGAAAATAACCCCAATCTCTCTTTCTACCCACACTCTGGCTTCCAGTTGGTACCTACCATTGGCAAAAGGCACCCCAAAGGCAGAGGATAAGGAGCCCAGCTGACACAATCTACAAAAGCCAGCAGGGAGCAGAGAGAGGTGGAACAAGGTGGAAATGGGTCTTGTGTGGGGGGACAGAGGGGGCATAATACCTCATGGTCCAATGAAGGAACGGGACCATGGCATCTTCAGGATGACAGGACAGGCTTAACATCCACAGGCATGGCGGCCCCTGCCTCCAGTGCAGAAAGGGAAACACTCAGTTCTCCTTTTGACTCTGCTGCCTGCCCTGCCTACGCCATCTGCCGCTGATGGGCCTGGTGGGTAGCCCCAGTCTGCTAACCCTCTCAGCTTGTTTAAAGCTCCGTGGCAACTTGGCATCCCCTCAACCCTCACTAGTTCCTGACTGACCCTGGGGCTCTGCCCAGTGCTCCATCCTGTGTGCTGGCTCAGCTCCACCCCAAGCACAGCTTCCTTCCACAGGCAGTCCCTATGCAAAGTCAACGGATACTCAACTCGGAGTCTATGACACATAGGAATTGAGAGCTGGCAACGCCACAAAGTGAAACCTGGTGTCTTCCTCTGTCTGGCCAGGCTGTGCCTCACTCACTCTTGTGTGACCCTAATTTCTCTAAACCACCTCCCTGTATCCTCAGTTAAGCCTGTAGGGAAAGGAAGCAGGAACCCACCATGTCTTGGTCTGTTCTCCATTTTTCTTTTTCTTTCTCCTTCCCACTTTTCTCTGGGAGAAAAGAGGGCTCAGCTGTCTCTTACATCCTCTGGGTCATATTCTCCTTCCAACACTGAGCAGTAAGACTTTTGCTTTGCTGCGTCCACTCACCGTATTTCTGTTCTACTCCAGCTCCTCAGGATTGGGTAAGTTAAAGGGGAATGAGGGAGAGGGATCTGCTTTAAAAATTGAGCAAATCCTTTCTGAAGCCCATAGCCAAACTGAGAAGGCTGCTGTGCTGCTGTACAATTAGATTTTGTGAACATGATCATAGTTTTCTGTATTTCTTCTTTAACATTTCTTACTAGCAGCGCGCGCGCATACACACACACACACACACACTCACACACACACACACTCACACACACACTCACACACACACACACACTCACACATACACACACTCACACACACACACTCACTCTCACACACACTCACTGACACACACACACTCACACACACACACACACTCACTCGCACACACACACATTCGCACACACACACTCACACACACACACACACACACTCACACACACACACACACACTCAAAATATTTCTAGGCAGTTGAGTATTCTGGGCCAACTAGGATAAAATCACATGCTCAGGAAGGCAGAATAGAAAATTATGTCAATATTTTTAAATATTAATCCCCCTTAAAATTTTAATTTTCTCTTCCCAGCTCTATTCCAGAAGCCTGAGCTTTAAAGTGAAAGGCACTCATACCTGCACTAGGGCAGCGGTACATGAAGCAGTGTGGACCTGAACTAGAACCCTATCTCTGCCCCTTCTTAGCTCTGTAACCTCGAGCAAGCCACTTCACCTCACTTCTCTGAGCTTCCCTTTTCTCCCGTGGGACACAGCCTGCTAATGCCTGCCCCTCAGTGCTGGGGAGGGGGTTACAGGAATTGGCACATAGCCTGATTCATTGTAGGTGTTTAAGGGACATTCATCTCCTGCCCTCACTAAGAGCAAAAGTACAAGCCCTGGGGTCATTTGGAAATGCAGGAGCTCGTATATCTAGAACTAAGACTTGATCTCAGAGAACTGTACCAGGTGGGACAGAAGCTAGAATCAATCACTCTCTGTGGGAAAGACGCAGCAGCCGAGCTCTGCTCGCCCTTATAAATGCTCTCATCTCCAATGTATAGGAGTAAATGGGACTCAGAGAGATGAAGTCATTTGCTTGAGTGCTTTGCTTCTTGTTAGTAGACACCGAAGCGCTTTTCATTAGAAATAGATCATCCCGGAAACAAGTCGCCCTTAGTGGATACTGTGGTGCTCTATCCAGGCCCTCTGATCAGGGCCGGGACTCCCCTCCTCAGCTGCTGGGACAATCAGCTACAGACACAGCTGTGCCCCCCAGCGTGAAGTCCCCATGGCTAGAGGAAGCAGCCTTGAACAATTTTACACCCCTCCTGGGAGGCCAGCCTCAGCGTCTGATTTGAAGATTCAAAAGCCTGACCCCATCAACCTCACTTTGGGATGACTCTGGAGGGCCTTGCCGGCTCCAGCACTCTTTGGACGATCAGCTGAGGCTTCTGTAGCAATCACACTGACGGCGGCTTCTACGTTCCATCCTCCTCCCTCCCTTCCTCATGGGTATAGCTCCCTAGAGCAGTGGTTCTCAACCCTCTGGCCCTTTAAATACAGTTCCTCATGTTGTGACCCAACCATAACATTATTTTCGTTGCTACTTCATCACTGTCATGTTGCTACTGTGATGAATCGTCATGTAAATATCTGATATGCAGGATGGTCTTAGGTGACCCCTGTGAAAGGGTTGTTCGACCGCCAAAGGGGCCGCGACCCACAGGTTGAGAACCGATGCCCAAGAGTTCTCCCCCATAATCTGAGTACACAGCTCTGTCTCACAGTCAGTTTCCAGGGAACTCAATCTAAGCCGGAGACTCAAACTTGAGTGTTAGGGAAAACAGACAAACAAAGGCCCACTAGATCTCCAAACCCAAATCTTATCTCAACTATGTTGTTCAAACGATAGTTTGAAAAGTGAATGATGAAGTGGAATGGGAGTGGGCAGCTCCTGGGAGGAAGCAGAACTGGGTGGAGGAGTGATAGGTGGTCAAAGTCCCAGGAAGAAGGAAGGAAAAAGAATGCCTCAAAGTGCTCCCTGTTGCAGGACTTTTAAAATCAACAACTGAACGCTTGGATATGGCAGGCTCTGTGTGGTATTCACACATAGAGGACTTTATTATAAGCATGGTTTTCAATTACAAGGTAAGAAGGAAATAATAGTAATTAATGGCAATATTTTTAAATATATTTTATTGATTTTTTACAGAAAGGAAGGAAGAGGGATAGAGAGTCAGAAACATCGATGAGAGAGAAACATCGATCAGCTGCCTCCTGCACGCCCCCTACTGGGGATGTGCCCACAACCAAGGCACATGCCCTTGACCAGAATCGAACCTGGGACCCTTTAGTTCGTAGCCTGATGCTCTATCCACTAAGCCAAACCGGTCAGGGCTTAATGGCAATATTAACACTAATAATAATAGCTAGCAATTAGAAATTACATGGTGTTTTCTATGTTGCAGGCATTGTTCAAAATTCTTTACACATATTAACTCATTTAACTTTAAAAAACAACCCTGTGAAATAGTCACTACTGTTATCACCATGATGAGGAAACTGAGGCATAGAAAGGCCTAGGAACTTGTCTAAGGCACCCAGTCCAGAAGCCACCAGTCCCGGAAACCACAGTGGCAGTACAAAGACATAGCCATCAATCCTCTGTCCCCAAGCCCATTGACAAGTAAGTACATAGCTTCTAAGAAAAAAAAAAAGCCTATCTTCATTTTGTACCCTGAACTGTTTTAGTTAGAGATTGACTCATTTGGGGTATAAAAATCTTATTGTATAGATAGCATACTGCCATTTTAAAAATGGTTTGTATTTCAAAACCTACGTCACTGAGGGGGCATAGTCGTAAATGGCCATCGTGGTGCCCCTGTGGAGAACACTTTGCACAAAATAAATGAAGGGAAAGTTTTGATTGTGGATTAGGGAATCACTCCTAATTGGTGATCATCTTCAGAAAGTTCCGCAGAGAGTCCGCATCCATCATTGTACTTCCATTCCAATGGAGAGCGGTTGGCCCATTTGTCACCTACACCAGTTAATTTAACCAAAGATTTCTCCATTAACCTCTGCCTAGAAGCCCAGCATTGTATCACTTCATGACATACTCTCCTTACTGCTCTTGTTCCTGTTATAATTTTAGAGTAAGCATTGATTTATCAAAGGTCTGAAGCTAATTTTATACATCCCAGAATATTCCAGTAGGTGAAAGTTCTGAGAAATAACGAGGTATGTATCAGTCACTCACTGCTGGGTAACAAAGCACTCCAAAGCCTAGTGGCTTTGAACAGCAATAACCGTTGATTTTGCTCTGGAATCTGCAGCATTGGTTGGGCCAGCTCAACTGGGAACTGGAAAACTCACTTTCAAAACGGTTTACTCACATGGCTGGTAACTTGGTGCCAGCTGTCAGCTGAGAACTCTGGGAATCAGGAAACTCAGGTCCTCTCCATGATAGGCCTCCCCACAGGGTGCGTGGGCTTAGGGCAGAGTCGCTGGGTTTCAGGCAGGAACTTCCTAGAGGGCACACAGTGGAAATGTCGGGCTCTTAGTCTGGGTCTGGAAACCGGCACAGCATCACTTGCACTATATTCTATTAAATAAGCAGTCACAGAGCCCAGATTCAAAAAGAGGAAACATAGATCCCCGCCACTCGATGTGAGAACAGATCAAGAAGGTTTGGGTTGTCCAGCCGGCGTGGCTCAGTGGTTGAGCATCAACCTATGAACCAGGAGGTCACAGTTCAATTCCCAGTCATGGCACAGGCCCAGGTTGTGGGCTCAACCCCCAATGTGGGGCGTGCAGGAGGCAGCCGATCCATTATTCTTTCTCATTATGGATGTTTTTATCTCTCTCCCTCTCCCTTCCTCTCTGAAATCAATAAAAAATATTTTTATTTTTCTAGCCCTAGCCGGTTTGGTTCACTGGATAGAGCGTCAACCTGCGGACTGAAGGGTCCCAGGTTCAATTCCATGTACCTTGGTTGCGGGCACATCCCCAGTAGGGGGTGTGCAGGAGGCAGCTGATCGATGCTTCTCTCTCATTGATGTTTCTAACTCTCTATCCCTCTCCCTTCCTCTCTGTAAAAAATCAATAAAATATATTTAATATATATATTTTTTTTTTCTAAAAATGGTTGGGTTATGTTTTATAATCACCACACAGTGCTAGTCACAGAATGTCAGACACATAGCAGGACTGCGACAAAGCCAAACCTAAAACCTGGGTCTTGATTCCTGGCTGTGTTCCTCTCAGTGAAAAACAGAGCACTCTACTCAAATTGCTCTGACAAAGCAGTCCATAGAATTTCTGAAGATAATTCTTCAAAAATTACAGCTAGTTGCAAATGGATAAATCCCTCAAAGGTACACAGACATTTAGCACTATTATAGGTCATTGACATGGTAATATATTATAATAATATAATCATATAATGGCCATAAAAATATAATGATACATTAATCAACTTTCACCAACCATTATAGTGGTGAAGCGGATACAGCAATCATAAAAAAAAAAAAAAGAAAAAGAAAAAAAAACAGGTCTTGCTCTCCCAGAGAATATACTAGAACGCCAATAGAAGCTACAGACAACTAAACAAGAAAGTACAATAAACTTTGATTGTGCTATGATGAGGGGAGTTTATAGCACTATGAAAGCACATAGAAGGAGAAACTAAAACTTTGAAAGGTCTAGAATTCTTCCCCAATGATGCGATGTCTAAACCCAAGCCAGAATGATAAGTAGGGTCTATTCAAGACAGAGATTAGAATATTTCAAGCAGCAGGAACAACATGTATAAAGACATCTATAATAATAAAAGCATAATATGCTAATTAGACCCGACAGCCGAACAGTGGAATGACCCTCCAGATGACCTTCCGGACAAAGCCGGGGCTGCGAGGGCCAAGGCAGCAGCTGGGGCGGCTGCGAGGGTCAAGGTAGCCAGGGCTGCAAGGGCCTACCCTTGCACGAATTTCATGCATCGGGCCTCTAGTTGAGAATAAGATACTAGATTAAGAGACTGAATAGCATCAAACTATCACAGTGTCTAGCATGTAGTCGATTCTCAATAAATAGTAGTCAAATACAAAAATACCTGTGATTCTTTGAGTATGTCAAGTCATGAGCAAAGAATTGATCTCCCTTGGTTGTTTCTCAGAACTTACTCAGCACTAGAGATTGTTGGTAAAGAGAAGGAATAGGAAGACGTGGTTAAACCACCCACATGGTCGCCATACCATACCATAGGTTGGTGTCTGCTGGTCAGGGATCAGGGACAGCCTAAGAGAGCTTATCTTCTTACTGTTTCCACCAATGTGAAAGCTATTTGTTTCTGTTTTTAAATGCTCAGTACATCCTGGAAAGGCTGTGAACAAACACTGTTGGTGCAATTATGCAATCTTTGTTGTCAGAATGGAATAAATGTTTCTCCTTTCTGCAGTAATTGCTAATTATAAACTAGCTGATATAGTTCTCCAATGGCTTTAATTTTCTCTCACAGCCTCTGTCTTTTCTGAACCCTGCAAGAGTGGTCCTCAGGGGATCTCCACTGACATTCCAGTTGGCCCCAGGGAATTTCCCATGATTCCTACCAAAAACTTTTAGCAAACATGTATTTGACATCAAGAAGATGCATTTTTGCATTATGCAGCACCCACTTCCTCCACCCTCCTCACACTCGTCTCAGCTCTTTAATTCATCTCTACAAATATTTGAATACATTATGTGCAAGGCGCTGAACTAAGTACCTTGAGGGTCCTAAGGATGAATAAAACAGATTGTAAACTCCTTAAAGGTAAGTACTCTCGAGAAATAAAATATGTATGAAATAACACATTATAACACGTGGCAGAGTATGGTGCGTACTCTAAGAAAAAAAAAGTCATATGACAGTGAATAAAGTTTATTTTTTGGCAAGAAGAATCCAGGGAGAGTATGGTGAAAGCAGCATCTGAGTTGAAACTTAATGTATAAGTAGCGAGAATTAAAGAAAAGGTTTTCATATGAATGGATCCTCATCTGATCACATATTCATTATTTTTCAATAGTGATGTCTTTAGAATATAGCATGTATTGCCTTCATGCTTCAACCAAAACTGAGACAAGAGTCCTATGTTAAAGTAGGGCACACATTCAAACACTTAAACACATATACACAAGCACATTCACAGAGTAATGTTTGTAGTTTCCTATGATACACAGTCTATATCTCCATCCTGACACTACACTGTCTTAATTAGTCTTGTGTCTGGATAATTAGATAATACATATGTATATCTGATATGTGGTAGGGCAAGTTCTCCTATTTTGTTTTTATTTTTATGCAAAATTGTCTGGGTATTCTTGGCTTTTTACTCTCCTGTTTGAATGTTAAAATTATCTTATCAAAACACACACGGGACACTGTGTTATTTTTATTGAAATAACATCCACAAACATGTAGCGCTC
Organism: Myotis daubentonii; assembly: GCF_963259705.1. Classification (NCBI taxonomy): domain Eukaryota; kingdom Metazoa; phylum Chordata; class Mammalia; order Chiroptera; family Vespertilionidae; genus Myotis; species Myotis daubentonii. Next base: position 1,785,678 of record NC_081861.1, on the reverse strand, counting down.
TCCACCTGTTTATTTTTTTACATTAAGTTGTGTTTTTTTTTATTAGATTTATTCATAGGTAAAGGTTTGTTGCTTTGTGAATGGGCTTCTTAAAATTACATTTTCTAATTAGCTGTTGCTGATGTACTGGAACATTGTTGATATTTTTTACATTTTGTTTTTATCCACTAACCTTGTTGAAATTTCTTATTAGTTCTAATAGCTTGTTGAGTCTCCTGAATTTTCTATATAAGCAATTAGATTGTCTGAAAATAATGACAAGTCAACATCTTCCTTCTGATTCTTCCAACCAAATTACTCTTCTTTGTCTGTTGCATTGCTTACAGCCTCTACTACCATGTTAAATCCAGTGAAAACAAGCAATCTTATCTTGTTACTAAATTTTAAAAGAAACACATGCATTACTATTGAGTATGATATTTGCTGTAGCTTTTTTGTTGTTTTAACTGAATTTATTGGGGTATAGGTTTCAAGTGTACAACTCAATGCATACCACAGCATGTGTCCATTGCCCAAGCAAAGTCGCTTTCTGTCCCCATTCCTCCCTGCCTTTGCCCACCTCCACCTGCTCCTACCCCCTTTTCCTTCTGGCTATCACCGCACTGTTGTCTGTCTGTGTTACATATGTTTGGGGTTTGGGGTTTCGTTTTTTCTTTGGTGTTTTTTTTTGGGGGGTGTTTTATTGTTTTCTTGTGTTTTGTTTGTTTGTTTTTGTTTTTGTGGGGTTTTTTGGCTAAAGAGATTGCCTTTTTTCCAGATTACTCATTGTGGAATGGCCTTCAAGATGGATAGTCAGAGGCTCTCAGCAAAATTGTCCTGGATCATGCTCTGGGATACAGATAGAGGCAGTTAAGTGACTTCCTCAAGTTGTCTTAGCAAGTTTCTGGCATAGGCAGTGTTGTGTAATTATTTTACTGGGCTTGCTTTGATCACCTAAATCTGCTATTCACCTGCCCCATTTTTGCATCGCTTTGGAATTTTAACCTAATGCATTTACTTTTTCTTTCCAAGTAGATTGTAATACCTTTGAGGATAAAGGCCAAATAGTCCCATTCTTTTATCTTATACTAGAGGCCCAGTGCACGAAATTTGTGCACTCGGGGGGGGGGGGTGCCTCAGCCCAGCCTGCACCCTCTCGCAGTCCAGGAGCCCTCAGGGAGGTCCAACTGATGGCTTAGGCCGGCTCCCCAAGCCAACAGTCGGACATCCTTAGCGCTCCTGCTACTGCCGCTGCACTCGCCAGCCATGAGCCTGGCTTCCGGCTGAGTGACGCTCCCCCTGTGGGAGTGGGGGAGCAGCTCCTGTGTTGAGCGGAATCAGGCCCAAACTGGCTCTCCAACATCCCCCAAGGGGTCCTGGATTGCGAAAAGGCACAGGCCAGGCCAAGGGACCCCACCGGTGTATGATTTGGGCCGGGGAGGGACATGGGAGGTTGGCCAGCCAGGGAGAGACTGAAGGAGGGCTCCAGGGAGTGTCTGGCCCATCTTGCTCAGTCCTGATTGGCCAGACCCCAGCAGCAAGCTAACCTACTGGTTGGAGCCTCTTCCCCCTGGTGGTCAGTGCATGTCATAGCGAGCAGTTGAGCAGCCTGAGCATATCATTAGCATATTATGCTTTGATTAGTTGAACAGATGACAGGACACTTAGCATATTAGGCTTTTATTATATAGGATAAACTCATCAGAATATAAATTCTATGATGTAAGCAACTTTGTTTTATTCTTGATATTTCCCCAGTGCCTAGTAGTAATCAAGTACTGTAGGCATAAAGTATTTTTTAAAATATATTTTTATTGGTTTCAGAGGGGAAGGGAGAGGGAGAAAGAGAAACATCAATGATGAAAGAGAATCATTGATTGGCTGCTTCCTGTACACCTCCTACTGGTGATTGAACCCACAACCCAGGCATGTTCCCTGACCAGGAATCCAACCATGACCTCCTGGTTCATAGGTCAATGCTCAACCACTGAGCCACACCGGCCTATTTTTTTAATGAATGTGTGAGCTTCATGTTCCTCCAGTCTCTCACAGACTTTAGCCCAGGTTTAGCAACTTGCTGTGTGCACCAAATGCATTCAAAAAATATTGGTGGAATGAATGAGCCATTCTAGTCCCTCGTCTTTTATTTTGATTCCACCATTCTTTCACCTGGACATCTCTATTTCTAAAGAGCTTAAGTAAAGCTTGATGTTGATGTTTTTGTCAATGCCAGAAAAAAAAAAGTTTGACAAGTGTGCAATCTAACTTCATGAATTTCAGAACAGATGACACCCATTTTGATAAATGCATATGATTCTGCAGCTGATGAAAAAGAAAAATGAAAATGGGGCCAAATTACAGTTTGGTACCCAAGACAATAATCAATCTTTCATCATGCTAATGGTCTGTCATGAGTCTGTAAAACCACACGAAGACAGGAAACAGGAAAGTCCTCACACTGGCTTTCTGAGGGAGTCAACATAATTTGGTTAACTAGACATACTTATCTGTGAATGAATTATAGCTGAGTGTGGTCCTGGCAGTTCAATTATAAAATATGTCAAAGCTTTCTAGAAGAGATTACCACTATAACATTGAATAAGGTTACCATGGGCAGAACAGACGAATTGGTAGAGTTAGGTCTATTTTTAAATGTCAAATAACATCTTGTTCCTCTCATAGTGCTGCTCTCTGTCCCTTCACTGGGAATACTATCTCAGGTTTCCCATTTCCACCATAATGGTTCGTCCACAGTTGTTGTTTTTTAAATAACATCATTGGGAAGAGATACATGGAAATATGACAATCAAGTCTGGCTTCTGCCCTTCTAGGGGGTTGTGGTAATGGGGGGGGGAGTACTTGTTTTCATGCCATGTGTCACTGCCAATTTCAAGTGCTCTCTCTTTCAGTTGCATGAGCTCAGTTACCTGTTCACCTGGCCCTTTAATGAAAAGCAGAACATATTATCCCTGATGCCATCACAGCCCTGATGTGATCTGAATCAATGAGGTCATTCATCAGCCTCACATGATCCCTTCCCTGACTTCAGCTGTCATCCTCACTCCCTAAACATACTTGTATGGACAGACTCTAGATTCCCAACTGTGCTAGTTTAGATTTCTCGAGATGCAAACTCTGAGTCAAGGAATTGAGTGCTAGTAGGTATGGGTTCTTTTCCTTGAGAAGTGATCCCAGAAGACACCAGAAAGGTCATGAGGAAGTAAGACAGAAAAGGAAAGAAAGTCAATAAAAGGGCATTACCATGAGGTTACCACTGGGAGCAATGTGAGCTCAATCCCACAGGGAACTCTGGGAAAGAGTGTAGAACACACACCTCAGTGTTACGCCATTAAAGGTGCAAAGGAACTGAGATATTTATTCAGTCATTCTCATCAGCCATTGATTAAAGGCTATTTCCAGGTGGCAGTAAGTTCTTGGCAAGATTAGAGATGATTCAAGTAGCCAGAGAAAGACTTCAGATAGAATTTCTGGCATTTGAAGTTGGGCCAGGAGATATGTGTGAGGCCCTGATATTATGAGCTACCTCATCTAATAAGGGATAATTTGGTGACTCTGTGCATCTAGGCAGAAGTCTTTCCAACAGCCTTTATAAAAGAAAAGAAACTTTGACAGAAATCCTCACACAAAGTTCTAACTAATCCAATTACACCACAGTTACTCCATGCTAAAGCACTAAATGCAAATATTCATTCCACTATCGTGAGGTTACCAACTCCTTATTTTCACATTGACAACCTTTGTAGTTTGCAGTAGAGATTAAATTCAGAGGGAAAGTGTTCAGCATTCAAATATACCTCTTTGTCCAGAAATAACAATTTATTAGAGTTAGGCAAATAGTTTTGTGTGGGCAAATGTTTTTATTTTAGGAATAAGAGACTATAAATCCTAAGGCAATTATCGTCAGGAAAACAGCAAAATAATAGAAGAAGGAGTATTATCTTACATTTAATTAGTTTTTATAATATCAAAATAAATCATTACTGACTGAGCTGAGAGGTAATTTCAATATTATAAACAGATCAGTGTAACAATTAAGTTATCAGAAATGAAATCAAACTCAATATAAAAACTCTTCTCCAATAACTTAAGGTGGCTTTGCCCCTTCAGTAAGGGACTAAGTTCCAGCTATCAAATTTTCAAGTCTGAAATGTACCTCTTAGAGTCTTAGGTGCCATTTTGCTCAAATGTTCATGACCAGGGACCACGCAATTTAATTTGGAATGAATGAAAAACTAAAAGTGGCCCTAACCGGTTTGGCTCAGTGGATAGAGCATCGGCCTGCAGACTAAAGGGTCCCAGGTTCGATTCCTGTCAAGGACATATACCTTAGCTGCGGGCGCATACCCAGTAGGGAATGTGCAGGAGGAAGCTGATCGATGTTTCTCTCTCATCGATGTTTCTAACTCTCTATCCCCCTCCCTTCCTCTCTGTGAAAAATCAATAAAATATATTTTTTAAAAAAAGAAAAGAAAAACTAAAAGTGGACAGTGCACAGTGGATTCCAAAAAATGATGGGAGAGTGGTTCAACCAGAAGTCATCAAAGCACTGAGAGAAATCATGTCAGGGTTCCAATAGCAACATTTTAGAAGAACCTTGGTTTACATTGGGCTGAGTTCTCCAAGAAGAAAAATCTCCCCTGTTTGTTTTGTCCTGAATTGTTTTCAAAGTGGTTTTCCTTAAAATCTAATTAAATCTCTGAAAAGTCCTGTAGAATAAAAGCAGACATACTATTACCGTCTTACAGTTGAAGAATCGGAGGCACAGAAAGTTTCAAGTGCCTTCAGTGAGATATCACTATAGCAACAGAGTATGAATGTCACCTCACCCAGCCATTGTATGGGGAAAAAATATGAAACTTAAATCTGAAACTCAGGCACAGAAATACTCTATAAATCAACAGACTAACATCTTTCAGAATATAAATTCAAGACAGTGACTCTTCAATAATGAAGATAGCTTAAATAAAGACAGCAGAGATAGGAAGCACACAAAAATTGCTAGATCTAGAGTTGTGTAAACATATTCAGTCTGTTTCATACTATTCTTGGACAATTTCCTTTGGCTTTCATGATTGGTGGATATAAACACATGCTATCCCTAAAGCTCAACCCTCGATGGAAATACTTACTGCTGATAAACAAGTTCTATAATTCCAAGAGCAAATTAAGGAAATAGCAATTTATTTAGTGACTTTAATAAAATATGAAAATGCCTGAAGCAGCAAGTATAATATGGTGGGAGATTTTCACTAGATAACAACCATTTGCCATTGTCATCTGATTTAAGTAGAACTGATGCCAACACCAGATTCGTCATTGATTTGATTGGGTGAGCTATTCCTCCAGTTTGGGGATACTAGAATATTTACAAACTAGTTTTCTTCCCAAGTGTTTATTACAGACAATGTTAACACTGCCTTTGCTTATTAGTATCTGAAAAACATCTCAAAGCCATTATTCTATGATATATTGCTTTATATATGGCTATAGATACACAAGAATGTCTGGTCTTCTATTTGATACATTTGTAGAGTGATTACTGTGTGCAAACACTACTTCCGGCTAGTTCAACTGCTTTATTGTAACAATGGAATGCTTAGCACATCAAGTGTGTTTTTTTTTTTTTTTTAATGAACTAAATTATACTGGGTGAAGAATTAGCTGGGAGGAGAATGTGATAATCCTACTTGGAATGTGACCAAAATCAGCCATGAACCAAAATAATAATAACTTCAATTATAAAACAGTAACCTCGGCTTTTTTAAAGCAGCAGGCATTCCTTGTGTAGGGCTTTTCAAGTAATAAAGCATCCCTTATCTAATTTGTATTTCTAACTCTGTGGGGTTTTTTATAAACCCACCTCCCCCTACTTTGGTGATCCCCAGCACTGAATTAATCGCACAGCTCACTTTCCTCTTCTGCCTCTAGTCTACCAGTATAATTAATCACAACAAGAAAATACAGGTCATTTCAAACAGTGGTCTTCTGCCCCAGGTAGTTCTTCAATTCATGTATGCATTGTTGATACCTACCACTTCTTAGATGCCACTGGCAAAATTCACCAGTGGCCTCCATCACACCTTTGAAGTCATATTAGTGGGACACAAACTTTGCTTTGCACCACAGTCACAAGTGAAGCCTGCAATTCTCTACCCTTCAACATGAAATTTGGTCTAGGACAGTGATGGCGAACCTATGACACGCGGGTCAGAGGTGACACGCGAACTCATTTTTTTGGTTGATTTTTCTTTGTTAAATGGCATTTAAATATATACAATAAATGTCAAAAATATAAGTCTTTGTTTTACTATGGTTGCAAAGATCAAACAATTTCTATATGTGACACGGCACCATAGTTAAGTTAGGGTTTTTCAAAATGCTGACACGCCGGGCTCAAAAGGTTCGCCATCACTGGTCTAGGACCTCCTCTCACTTTAGCTTCACTACCTCTGATATCAGGGAAAGAGGTGTCCTTCCTCATGGCCAAGGCTTATCTGTCACCTGGACTCCCGCACCCTCCTTTTCCACTCTTCCGAGCCCATGTATTCCTTAACCAACTATTTTCTATCTCTGCTTTTGGTTTAGCACTGAAACAGTTCTGGACCCTTTTTGGTAGAGAACTAATTATCCAAAAGTATGTATACAGTTGCTTGTATGAAAAGTAATATAATATTCCTATCTAATAAGGAGGGAATATGCTAATTGACCCTCACACCATTGCAAAGATGGTGGCACCCACAGCCAATAAGGAGGGAATATGCTAATTACTGCCCTACCCTCAAAGATGGTGGCACCCACAGCCAATAAGGAGGGAGTATGCTAATTGACTGCCATGCCCTCAAAGATGGCAGCACCCACAGCCACAAGACAGTGGTGCCCAGGCCCCTCAGCCCCCCAGCCGCCCAGGGCCGGCCCGAAACGCAGGCAAGCCTCAGATGTCAGCTGTCCAGCCACCCAGGGCCGCCCGAGGCTCAGGTAACCAGGGCAGCCGAGGCTTGCGCTGTGGCCGTGGCAGCAGCAGAGGGGTGATGGGGCAATGCCTTCCCCTGATCACCAGGTCACCTCCCGCCCCTGAGGGCTCCCGGACTGTGAGAGGGGGCAGGCTGGGCTGAGGGACCACCCCTCCAGTGCATGGATTTTCATGCACTGGGCCTCTAGTTAATAAATAATAATGCAAGAATATACTGTTTCACATACAACTGTAAACTTACTTTTGCCCCCCCTGTATGGGGTGTAAAACTCTTGAGCCTTCTTTAGGATTTCTCTTTCTTTGGTTTCCATCAGGCACCTCCTGACCTATCCCTCTGCCACCCACTCTCAGTCACTGTCACTGACTTTTCTTCAGGATTTTTCTGCTCATAAAAGTAGCACATGCACATTGCAGAAAATTTTGAAAATACATTCAAAAAGAGTAAAATTAAATTTGCTAAATATATATAATCTGAGCATTGTAGAGTAGTTCTTTCTAGGCCATGTGTATAATAATAAAAGCATAATATGCTAATTAGACTGGACGTCTTCCAGACGTCCTTCCTGATGAAGCCAGGGCCAGAGGGAAGCCAGCCCTGGTCCCAGGTGCCTGCAGGTGGCCTGAGGGAAACAGCCCAGGTCCCAGGTGCCTGCCAGTGGCCAGAGGAGGGAAGCCTGGGTCCCAGGTGCCAGAGGGAAGCCGGTGCCGGCAGCCGGGGGAAGGAAGGCCTACTCTTGCATGAATATTTGTGCATTCGGCCTCTAGTGTTTTCATAATCAAATTCTAATTATGCTATTTTCATCATCTTGATTGTAGTGGTATACATACTGTTTACAGGCATATACATGTCAAAATAGATGAAATTGCACACTTTAATACATGCAGTTTATTGTATGTTAATTATACCACAATTAAGTTATTTTTTTAAATCTAAAAATAGAAGAAGATATGTATATTATTTACAAATATAATTCAGGAAATAGAAGTTGAATATTTAAATCCACTATAAATCCTTTGGCAAAAGATACAGTGACAAAGGAACTACTAGAAAGCTCTAGATGCCTAGCAAGGGGAAAAACTGGGAAAACAAGAACTTCATTCCCACGGTAACCTATCCTCCCCTAGCATATCATTGGTCATGACTTTTCATATCACTAGTCATGTGGTTTAGGTCCCCCCTGACCCTTAAAAGGTAACATCTAGGCCCAGAAAAGCAGCAAAACCAGAGACAAGTGACCCCGTGGCTGCCTCAGGACCAGCTGCACTGACTAATGACCCCCTGGCACCGAGACCACGACCCTGAAAGAACTGATGAATATTCTATTGAGACCCTCTCCTGACACCTCCCCTAACATTTCCACCTGCAAGAGAGACAACTACGCTCAGGATGAAGGAACCAGCTCTCACTCTCCCAGAGTGGAGCACAACCACGCCATTCCCTTCCTCCTCCTTCTTCTAAGGGACCCCAGAAGACCTGCAACCAGAGGAGCAGTGGGCAGTGGCAGCTAATCTAGGGCTAACCGCCCAAACCTGTCTCCCAGGCCCTCATTTCTCTGCCTTCCCAGTGAGCCAGAGCAGCCCACCCTAGGCTTTCCAGTTGCTTCTTCTATGCCCTTCCTTGTTTCACTGTCCTAAGTATATGTTTTTGCTGCAGCCAATAAATTCTTACTTTGCTACACTTTGTCTCTTGGTTGAAATCTTTCCTTTAAGAAGACAAGAATCAAGGTCTCCTTGTCTCCACAGGAACAGAGGGTGGAAATGACTGCTGTAACTAGAATGTAGGACTGAGTTCCTTCCATTTCCTTTATGGGTTAAAACACTCATTCCTTGGGGAGATTCTTTCTGTCTAGATGGGAAAAGCACAATCTAATAGACAAAGGAAAGGAAGTGATCAGAGTCAGAGCCATATTTGTGAGATTTAAAAAAAATCCAGTCATCCTATATAATAAAAGGGTAATATGCAAATTGACCCTAACAGCAGAACAACCGCAGGACCAGTCACTATGAGGAGCACTGACCAACTCTTGGTCACTTTCCCAGCTGGCAAGCTCTGATCGCCTGATGGCCACCCGCAGCGGGGGCAGGAACAGCCGACCTCTCAGTCAGGCACTGATCACCCGATGGCAAATGAGGAACTGGGGGTGGGTGGCAGTGGGGGACAGGGCCAGCTGTGGGCAGCTGGGGAAGATGGCCCTCATCACAGGCCAGGCCTAGGACTGTACCCGTGCACAAATTTTGTGCACCAGGCCCCTAGTGCTATAAATAATTTTGTATTTAGATTTTTTTTTCACATAAGCACTCTGCCACGTTAATTAAAATTCTCCAACACATGGAATATTTGGGATATCTCACAGGTAATAAAGCCACCTTTGAAAAGATTGTAATTTATTTTCCTGAATACCAATAATGGAATAATGGCTTATTTCTAACCTTTGATACATATACATAATATATATGATTAATATTCTTGTTCATAAGTTGCTTTATGCATTCAGATGGTCAGTTGGGCTAGATTGGTAGGAGTGGACTAGTGGAGTGGACAAGAACCAGCAGTCTTAAGGCTCTGTTTGCATTATGTCTACCTGTTTTCCTGAAACATCAGGCCAATTCATTCTCTCATCAGTTGTGGAAAAAAAATGATTACCTCACTCTACTGTCAACATCTTTGTACATTTTTAAAACCTCTTATTATTTTATAGGTGAGAAGGTATCTTGTTATTTGTGTCTGTATTTTGTTCTACTAGGGAAGTCAGATATGTTTCTGATATAATTTGGGAGCATGAGTATCTCTTCCTGTTTATGTGTTGCCCCAGTTTTCTAAAGAGAAATGACTGCTTTGGTTGCTGATTGTGAGTATATTTATGTACTAAATAAACTAAGCTTTGTCTGTCCTATTACACCAGAATTTATTTAACATATCTCACGCCTCTATTTATGAAGTTTCCAATATACCGATAAACATATTTGCATGTGCATTTGTTTATTTAACACAAAGCAATTAATCTTTTTTCCTTTGTGTTTTCTTCCAATGCTTTGAGGCTAATAAGTATTTTTCTCAATTCAAGTTCAGTTCTAATACAGCCTATTCTATCTTCTAGGTTTTTGTGGTTATATTTTTAAGTTTAAATCTATTTGAAATTTAGTTTGGTGTATCACATAAAATGGGAATGTAACATGATATTTTTCCCGCATAATTTTCTCAGCGCTTTTGTTGAGTATGTCATTTCTTCCCATTAGTCTGTGACATTTCATTTTTTTTAACCTTAGTTAATTTATCTTTTAATTGTAGTTTGTAAGATGAAAGAATTTCATACAGTAGAGTCATTTTATTTGAACACTACCTTTCTGGATTAGTTTGGGAACAAAATTTTAGGTGCAATGCAATAAGATAGGAAGTCACAACTTGCCTTCTCCTTGTTTTTCATTGCAGTCCCTTCCTGTTTTTATTTTTTTATTTTTTTATGTGCCATTTCATTTAGCATATATTAAATTCTCCCATGTGCTAGGATCTGTTTGAGGGCTATCGTTCAATATTTCTGGTCATGATAATGCTATAGTTTTATATGTTTGATATCTAATAAAGCAAGTCATCCCAACTGTCCACATTTTCACATTTCAAAAACATTATTTACTAGTATCAGTGCATTCTTCAGAAAGAGCTTCCTGTCATATTCCAAGAAAAAAATTCAAACTAGGGGAGAGATTCCAAGAAAGCCACCAGCAGAGGCATTGAGTGTCCCTGGAAGAGGTGGAGACTGGGAGGTCCTATCTAGTCATCTAATTAGGAAGGGGACTTGCTGATCTCCTGGGCCTTTCTGAGCTGGGGAGAAGAGCAAGAGAGGAGACAGCAGGACTGGCCAGCGGGGAGCAGTTTGCATGCTCATTCTCTGTTTGGCATTAATGCCTGAACCTCACGTAGGGTCACATGACCGGCTTCCCAGACAGCCAAGCTTGTGCAAGATGGCAGGTACCTCCACCCGCAGGAGTCTGTGTTGTCAGTGGGAGGCTGGTGGTTGAACTAGGTTGAAAAGGAGGTGGTGTTTAAAAGAGATCAAAGGGTTAGATGGTAAACATCTCATGGCCCTTTGGGAGAGCCGGTGTTTAGACCCCGTCACACAGAGGGCATCTGGCACCTGTCAGAGAAAACAGCAAAGACTAATAGCAGATTGCAATGGAGCTCAGCTACATCGGTTGCTCTTTCCCCTAGTTCCTCTTTCTTTCACCTGCAGCACAACAGAGTGACAAGAAGATGAAGGACAGAGAAGGGTATCCCAGGGGAGCCCCCACACACCATGTTCTCTCCAGAACCCCTGAGTCACAAACCTGACAGGCCCTGGGGAAAGAGAAAAACTCTGAAGGGTAAATGAAATGGACAGATTTTTAATATCCAAAGTCAAGAAATCATCCCCAAATGTATTCAGAGGGTTTGTAACCAAGCAGGGGAGGGACTTTTCAGATGGCACAGTTGTGGGAATGAGGGCTGAGAATGGAGAAAAATAAAACCGTTTCCTCTTTGTACCCTACACAGATAAGACAGTTCAGTAAAATACTTGCATATGAATAAGCAAAGAGGAGAAAATAAAAATCATCTGTTATCCCACAAGGCAGCTATAACTAATATTAAATGATGTTTGCCAGAGCTTTTTTATGTGAATTTCTTTTCAAAAATGCAATTGCAATATATTCACTGTTTGCTTTTTCTTTAATCCTCACCCAGGGATATATTGAGAGAGAGAGAGAGAGAGAGAGAGAGAGAGAGAGAGAGAGAGAGAGAGAGAGAAACATACATTGATCAGTTGCCTCCTGTATGCACCCTGATTAGGGATGGAACCTGAAACCTAGCTATGTGCCCTTAACAGGAATTGAACTCACAACCTTTTTTGGTGTACAGGATAACACGCTAACCAACTGAGCCAGGACTATTTACTATTTTTCAACTTATCTTTTATTCTCAGGAATATATTCTGAACATTTGTGTTTGTTTTTTTTAAAAAAAATAAATTCTAGTAGCTTAGAATATTTTTTCCTATGAGTCAATGATAATTTACTCAAGCAATGTCATATCCATTTATACTTAAAATTGCTTCCAATGTTTTCCTATCTCTATATATAAAAGCCTAAGTGATGGAACGACTGAATAACCGAACTGAATGATCGGTTGCTATTATGCGCACTGACCACCAGGGGGAAGACACTCGATGCAGGAGCTGCCTCCTGGTGGTCAGTGAGCTCCCACAGCCAACCTCCCGCGGCTGGCCAACCTCCTACGGCTGGCCACCCTCCTCCCTATCCCCCCACTGATTGGCCCTAATTGGAGGGCCCAGCCAGCCAACCTCCCATGGTCCCTCCCCCTGGCCGGCCCCCCACTCCCTGCCACCCATCAGCCCCCATCATCGGCCAGGCTGCGGGACCCTACCCATGCACAAAATCATGCACCAGGCCTTTAGTTATATATAATTCTTCAATGGATATCCTTAGAAATAAATTTTTGTACCATCCTTAATTATTTCCTTAGTATAAATCCTACTAGTGAAGTTGCTTTCTTAAAGAATGTATACATTTTAAAACTTTTCTATATGCTGCCAATTCCCCTTCAGTCTCCCACCAGTAGCCAATAAGAAGCTGTTTTTCTACATTTTAGCCCACGCTGGTATATGCCTTCTTTTGGGTTTCCTAATATCTATTTGTGGTACAGTACTTTTTAAATACATTTCTTGACTACTAGTGATAGCTGACATTTTTTCATTGGCTTATAGGCTATTGATGATATCTGTGCTGTGCACTGCCTGATTCTGTCTTTTGCTTATTTTACTGCTAGTATACAACTTATTGTTTCATAAAAGCTATGTATATATCTAATATATATAGCAAATATCCTTCCCAGTTCTTGTTTATGATTTTATTTTCCATTTTAAATTTTAAATTCTTTAGATTTAACCACATAAAATTATGTTATGATTTATGTCAGCAGTCAAAAACTTTTGTAAAGGGCCAGAGAATAAATATAGGGTGGGCAAAAGTAGGTTTACAGTTGTTTGTATGGAAAATAATACAATAATGAATAAACAATCATACAAGAATAAACTGTGCTTCACAGTCACACAACTGTAAACCTACTTTTGCCCACCCTGTATTTTAGGCTTTGTCATCCAAATGGTTTCTGTTGCAAACCATTTGCAGAATAAAAGCAACCATAGAGGATTCATCAATGAATGTGTATGTCAGCATTCTAAGTGTGGCCATGAATGGCCAGTACTTTCTCCACCTGTGGTTTAAGCTATCCATGTCATGTTTTGAAAGGATTCACCACCACAATGATATATTATTTCCTATGCTCTGTTCTTACTTTATTGGCTTCACTTTTTTTTTTTACTTGTCAGGTCATTTTAATCTCCTTTCTTATATTTCAATTAGAGTTGACGTACAATATTATATAGCTTCAGGTGCACAACACAGAGAGTTAGACATTTATATAACTTACTAGGTGATCACCCTGATAAGTATAAGTGGAACCTAAAACAACAAAATAAGTTAACAAAATGGAAACAAACTCACAGCTTCACTTTTAAATTTTCTACCTTTAATACATTTGTAGTTAATTTTGTTTAATTTTTCTCAGATGAGTTAGCCATCTTTCTGAAATCATTTATTGAATAACCTTTCCTTTCCCAACCTCATTGATTTGCAAACTTTTTTGAAATTAAAAATATGAACACCGGCACACGCACTTGGGATTTTTTAAATGCTATTATAATTCTGGGCTAATATCCTGCCTTTCGTTTTCTCAGTGCATTTTATTATCTTCTTTTAAGGTCTTTGTTCTTGATTTTCTCTTTTTTTCCAAAATGTTCTTCAGACTCATTTTGTAAAGTTCTAATAAAAATTGCATTGTATTTAGATTGAAATTGTATGAATCTATAGATTATATTTCAGGGAAACTGAAACTCTAAGACAGCGATATACACACAGTGAAGGCTACTTACTCATTATCGTTGGTCTTGCTAATTGACTTTATAATCAAGTAAAACAACTAAACAATATAGGTTTTTAATTTGAAATTGAATATAACGTTTCTTTAAAAGAAGAATCAAGTGTTCAAAATTTTGAAACCTACTGGTTGAACCTAATGTTGGCTTCCATCATCTTAATCTATATCTTCATATTTTTAATACCTCCTTCTAGTTTCCTTTGTTTTCTGTTTTTTTGAAAATAATTGACTTTAATTCTGCTAGTGCTTACTTAGAAGCTATGTTTACCAACAACCTAAAATCCATTAATTTGTATGAATTAAGAATGAAATTACAACATTTGAGTATCCCCTGTTTGAGCCAAAGGATGTATTACAATTTTATATTTCTGACCTTCACTCCCTGGCTCCATCAACCTTTTCAGTTGTTATTAATAGCATGATAAAGAATTTTAGAGCCACCATTTTTTAGTAATCATGTATATTCACATTTGGAAATGATTTTTGACATTTCTCTTGGATTTTATAATCAGACTTTTCATCATACACATCTACTATTCTGCAGTATTTCATGAAGACTATGTTATATGCTCTGTTATGAATGTCAAATACATTCTTGAACTTTTCCTCTGGATTCAACAGTTGATAATTACCAGAAGTTTGTTATTCTTTTAAGTCTTCTAGATATATTTCTTTCCTCTTGTTCTGTGGTATTTATCACATGATTCATCGTTACTTTAGTCACCTTAGTCCTTGGTTCTATACATTCTATTCCTTCTGCTACTTACAACAAAATGACAGGTTAATGTGCAAGTTTAAGCCAAAGTTAACTCTCTGTACCTTTGTACCATGTAAGAAAATGTCTTCTTATCCCATGGTTAGCTTCTCTAGTTCCCTGAAGTGGTTTGTTACATGAAAAACTACAATTCCCAGCATGCACTGCCACCTTGCTTTGTCCTATAATGATCCCATGTAAATAATGCCCTATAACCCTATTGCTTGTATATGTACTCTCCCTTCTCATATCCAGTAGAAAAGGAAAAAAGATGCTCAAGTCTGTGGCTGGTTGAAATCATGAATCTTTTTTTTTTCCAATCCTGACAGATTTATTTACCATAGTGAAAACTTAGAACAAACTAAATGTTCACCATTCAAAGAATGGTGATAGAATATCCACACTTTGGAATAATATGAAACCAAACCACTAATAATGATATTTTCAAAAAATATATCATGAAAGAACATTTTAAGTAGAAAATATAGTTTTTTATTCCTTTTTTAATTTTCTTTTTCACAGTTTACATTCAATGTTATTTTGTAACAGTTTCAGGCGCACAGCATAGTGGTTGGGCAATCATATACTTTACAAAGTGGTCCCCTCGCAAATCATGAATCTTTAGCAACTGAAGCACAGAATATTTTTTCTACCTTCGATGAAGCTCTTTGTGTCTGAGCCCAGCTCTTGTTGTCTTGAAATTAGTCCCAGTTTCTTCAAGATTCTGATATTAGATTACCTACCAGTCTTATTTTTCTATGTTGGGACCTTTATTTTTCCCTCCTGGCCCTCATTAGTGTTTTCTGTTAGAAGCTGAAAGAGGCTCCCTGGGGAATGTTAGCCAGATGCCACTTTGAATAAGAACAGTGGCAGCTAACATTTATTGAGCACTTACCATGTACCATCCATCCATTTTTCCATTTAATCACCACAACAACCCTCATTTAACCTCTCTCAGCCTAATTTTCCCAAGGACACTCTCTTCTAAGGACACAGGCTGCCATGCGCATGTATTTAAAGTCTTTTGCAAAGTGTTAGGCTGCCTGGGATTTAAACAAATATAGTCTGCCATCTTTTTTTATGGTTTTCTAAATTTCTTAATCTTTCTGACCCTGACTTAACCCCTCAAATGCCAGTATTTCTTTCTCTTCTTGCATGTTATGATATACTAGAGGCCCAGTGCACCGGTGGGGTCCCTCGGCCTGGCCTGCAGGGATTGGGCTGAAACTGGCCTCTAGTATGCATATAAGATCTTTGGTTAATCTCTTCCTGCACTACCCCCGCCCCCTTCCCTCTGAGATTCATCAGCCTGTTCATTGTTTCCATGCCTGTGCATTGAGCATCTGCCCCCTGGTGGTCAGTGTGCGTCATTGCTACCAGTCTAACGGTCAAATGGTTACTTAGGCTTTTATATATACAGATAACCTCATTAGTTAACTCTGGGTTAATCTGTTACATGACTTACACTTCATATCATTCGTGCCTAATTAATGGATATTTAGTAGTCAATTATTCTTTTAAATTCTTTTAGTTGGAAAAGTTACATTTTTCAGATACTTGAATAAATATTTTACTGCTCTGTGTCATTTTTTAAAACTTCATAGAAGAAAGGTCTTTTGTAAACAATACATGGGATGAGTACCCTTTCAGATAGGTACAGGGCATAAAATGTTAACAGTTGTAGAGAAGTCTACACAAGCACCAGCTTCACTAAACAGGTGATCACAGAAATACTAAGAAGACAAAAAAAAAAATACACACAATTGCTACAGGTTGGATTTTCTGTAAAGCAGACTGAGATGGAGTTCAACATGCACCATGTTTGTCAGGGGGTGATCTTGGGATCAACATCTTTGGAAAGAAGAATGAAGCAGACTTGAATAGAGGGGCAGTTGTGTTGCCATTCAGAATCCATAACAGCCCCAGCTAAGCCCCTGGAGGAGGCCAGAGCCTTCAGAGTTCTCCCCAGTTGGGCCAACTCATCAGATTGTTATAGCAGCTCATCAGTCAGCAATTGAAGTGGACCACCTGGGAGGGAATGACCTTGGTAAAGCTGTCCTCTGCAGCCTGAGGCAATCTCTGAAGGTTCTGACAATTGTCAATCGAAGGGGGTCTAGGCCAGTGGTCGGCAAACTGCGGCCCCTGGAGTGTGGCTCTTCCACAAAATACCGCATGTGGGCGCGCACGTACAGTGCGATGGAAACTTTGTGGCCACACTCAAGGGGCCAAAGAGCCGCATGTGGCTCGCAAGCCACAGTTTGCCGACCACTGGTCTAGGCAGAGCAGCACCAGAGGACCCACCACAATGATCCTCTCTGAAAAGTTAGTCATTTCAGAGATGGCCAAACTGCTTCAGTACATTTCCAATTCCTTTAAGGCTTGATGCATTTTTTTATTACTTTTTAAAACTCCTAATAAAATGACGATGCTAAATGAATGACGACTTTCAATGGGACTTGGCTAGTAATCCTGAAATACAAGAGCATTTGGGAAGGAAGGAAAACTGACATTCAGTGAGGCCTTTTTGGCTCAGGCCTTTAACACACGTCATTTCATTTTACCAGCTCCAAAGCGCTTTAAGCTTCCAGATGAGAAAACAGAGACAAAACTTACCCACAGCTGGTCAATTGTACAATTAGAACTAGATTAGCACAAAACTTTTGATTCACTCTGACGCTCATCCTGACAAAGGGACTGTAATGTCAGAAACATCTCACTTCTGGATTTTGGAGTGTTTGGGCAAAGGGTGGCGGAGCCTATGGCTAAGGAGACGGGGCCAGAGCAGATGGCCTGGATCGTGCCCAGCACTACCCGGGAGACACAAAGGGCTGCCACGCTGTTTCTGGACAAATATATTAGGCATAGGCTTCTTGGAAACTCCAGTGAAAAGGACCTATTAAATGTGTCCCTTCACAAAGGTCTTCAACCATCCCAGCATGTTAATGGGCCATTCATGCCTTGAAGGAACCTAAGTGACAGAATCCATCAATCAACTAATATATTCTGAGAGCATCCGCCATGTTCTTGGGCAGCAGAGGAGACACAACGAGATTTTTAAAAGGCTATGATACAGTCAGAAAAGCCCTTCACTTAGAAGAAAATCTAAATTCTTTGCCAAGGCCCTCCTGTCTGTTTCTCAGATATTATTCTCCCCCTTGTTCACTTTGCTCTAGAAACACTATTTCTCCACTAGCTATTTTATTTGCCGGGGACAATCTTCCGCAGATCTCTGTAGAATAGATTTATTCCCGCCCTCCAGATTTCAGTTCAAAATTTTCTGTTTCACAGAGGTTTTCTCTGACTCCCATAACTAAACTTGTCCTCTATTTAGCACTGCTTTCGTTTCTTCATGGCACTCTTCACTTTTGGAGTTATCCTCTTTGCTCATTTATTTCTTCATCATCTGTCTCCCCACAATATGTCAGCTACACGAAAATCGGGACCTTCTCTGTCCCAAGTACTTAGAACAATGCTTGACATATAATAGGGACTAAATAGTTGTTGAGTAAACAAAGCAAGGAGGCCAAGGTTCCATTCCTAGTTCTACAAGCTGTATGAACTTGGGAAGATGATTTAACCACTTTGAATGGAAGCTTGTTCTTCTAGAACAGAGTTGGCACACTATGGATAACAGACCAAATATCGTTGGTCCCCTGATTTTAGAGTTTTATTGGAACACAGGCATGCTCCTTCGTTTATGTATCTTCTACAGCTTTCATGCTGTAAGAGCCAAGTTGAGTCGTTGAAGCAGACACCCTGTGGCTCACAAACCTTAAAATATATACAATGTGACCCTGAAAGGAGAAAGTTTGCTGACCTTTGAGGATCATATATCTGCTCTACATTCCCTGCAGCACTTTTGTCAGGAACAAATAAGAAGACGCATGCGAAAGACCTTCCTAAAGTGAAAAATTATACTCATGCAAGCATTAACTTTATTAGCCGGGAAGATGATTGTCATGAAGCTACTGCAATCAGTCAATGATTATGTAACATAAAGGCACTGATTTGTATGATTCAAACGATTTCAAGAGGACTTCAGAGAAGCATGAAATGATTCTTTGGGGCGTAGGCTAGCTAGCCCTTCCCTGAATATTAGCTCAGCTTTGGGGTGACAACTACCTCACCAAAGTAGAGGTAAGGAAGAGACAGACATACCTGGGATCAAATTTCCACTCTACCACTTCTCAGCTTGATGCATTTGGACCCTCCCCAACTCTGCCTGTCAGGTTCGTCATCTGTAAAAGGAGAGCATTGAAAGTCCCCATTCCCCAGGATTCTTGTGAGGATCCAATGATACGACGCATGGAAAAAGACAGCATCCATCTCATTGTCAACATCAATGGCAATTGTTATCATTCTCATCTTTATCATCATCATCTAGCTACCTCCCACATTCAGAACAAATTCTGTGGCTAAGGAAACAAGTTTGTGTACCTGTCCATTTATATCTTGGAGAGGTCTTCATAGGATACCACGGTTTCAGTTTCCTCTCTGTTTCTCCCATATTCATCTATTCTCTCTAGAGTTACACCACTGTCTTCTGAGAAGATGGCCGATCCTTGGTTTCATCCTAGCCTCCTCTCTCCCTTACTCCCTACATCAACCAGAGCAGCGGTTCTCAACCTGTGGGTCGAGACCCCTTTGGGGGTCAACGACCCTTTCACAGGGGTCGCCTAAGACCATCGGAAAACACATCTATAATTACATATTGTTTTTGTGATTAATCATTATGCTTTAATTATGTTCAAATTGTAACAATGAAAATACATCCTGCCTATCAGATATTTACATGACGATTCATAACAGTAGCAAAATTACAGTTAGGAAGTAGCAACGAAAGGGTCACCACATGAGGAACTGTATTAAAGGGTCACGGCATTAGGAAGGTTGAGAACCACTGGCCTAGACAGTCAATTCTTGCCTCCTGGAAGGAATCGCTAGTGTCTGTGCTCTGGGCTTTACCCTTACATCCAAGTCCTTGTTTCACAGGCTCACCAGCTCCTATCTCACCTCCTATGACAGCCTTTCATGTGGGTTCCTGACCCCAGGGAACTCCAGCTCCAGCCCATCCTCCACACAGCATCAGTGTGATGCTAGAGCCCAGTGGTTCTCAACCTTCTGGCCCTTTAAATACAGTTCCTCATGTTGTGACCCAACCATAACATTATTTTCGTTGCTACTTCATCACTGTCATGTGGCTACTGTGATGAATCGTCATGTAAATATCTGATATGCAGGATGGTCTTAGGCGACCCCTGTGAAAGGGTTGTTCGACCGCCAAAGGGGTCGCGACCCACAGGTTGAGAACCGCTGCTCTAGACTAAAATCATGCCACTTCTTTTCTTTAAAATCTTGGGGATTCTTTATTGTCTGCCTGTTGCATGAGGTCTTTCTAAACCTGCCACCTGTCACTGTGGAATTTCATCTGCTCCCACCAGTTTCTTTCTGGTACCCTCCCAATACCTGTGTTTTAATCGCATTCACCCTCTTGCTGCTCCCACAGCCAACCTACAGAGACAAGAGTAAGAAAAAAAAATGCTTGCTGTCGTAAATAACTGAAATTTGGGGATTGCTTTTTTTTGAAAATATATTTTATTGATTTTTTACAGAGAGAAAGGGAGAGGGATAGAGAGTTAGAAACATCGATGAGAGAGAAACATCGAACAGCCACTTCCTGCACACCTCCTACTGGGGATGTGCCTGCAACCAAGGTATGTGCCCTTGACTAGAATCGAACCTGGGACCTTTCAGTCCGCAGGCCGACGCTCTATCCACTGAGCCAAACCGGTTTGGCGGGGATTGCTTTTTATGCAGCATTATCTCAGCAGAAATCTGACTAATACGTGACAGAAATTGTAATTATATAACCAGATAATGAGCTGAAGCTTTTCCCCCCTTAACATAACATCTATAGCATAATTTCAGTCCAAAATAAAGGCATGGATTTTCAAAAATCACAAATAAATGCATTTGCTAAATGAGTGCCTTATACACACAAAACTTAATCTCCATTAAGAGAGGCAATTGAAAAAAATACTGTAGTAAAGCTCTAAGAATAAAAAGTCTAACTGAGGAAACATCAAAGAGGCAGAAAAAAAAACAGTGGGGAAAATGGCACTCAGTGAAAAGCCTGCGAAGAGGCCATATAAAATGGGGACAATTTAGGTTGATTAAATGATTCAGAGTGTGAGAAAGAGGCTCAGCAAGACAGACATGAGTGTATGAATAAGAGGCCCCCCAAAGGGCAGGCAGAGTGAGAAGCGTGCAAGGCTGAGCCGTGTCCTGAGGCGGATCGGAACCAGAAGTCACCTAAGGGAGGCCAGCTAGCACGATGGCTGAGTAAAATGGCCCCGTACGAGAGAGAACAGTGTTCCCAAGTAAAGGCAGCCACTGAGTAATCCCCTCGGGCATTTATCGAAAAGTCGTAATGGATGAATGAAGATCATTTTGCCCACATGAGCTACTAAGGAGGTCTCACCCTCAATGAGAGGTGCCGTCACGTACATTAATCGCCCAGCTAATAGCCTGATCTCTGTGATAATGTCACATACACGGTGTGTTGTTGTTTTCCTGACTGGCTTTGAAGTGCCCCTGCTCCCACAATAATAGCATATTGTTCCTCTCACCTTGTTGCTGGGAAGGAAGGAAAGGAGGAAGGGAGGGAGGGAGGAGATGGGAGGTGCAAAAACCAAGCTGTAATTCCATCTTATTAAGTACTAGAGCCCCTGTATAAGGCAGCGTTGGCATCCTGGGAATTACCCATCAAGGTAAGGTGTCCTATTTAATTCCCAGGGCTATGTGTGCACGCTCTGAATTACCTTGATCTTCAGTCTGAATGAGGGGATTTGAAATAATCCAGGAGTTGAAGCCCATATCTAAAAACTCCTTGGATCCTTGATGGAAAAACACGGGGAACGGATTAAAACTCACAAGTTATCATTAGTCATCAAAGGAAAAAACATTGTTTCATCCAGCCTTTCTAGGTAATTAACGCGACCTCCTCTAAGAGCCCATGGTGTGAAATGGGTACTAAGTACCATGGAGAGCTGATCGCAGCTTTTCAGGTGTTTCATTTTGACATAAACATTGATTAACGGAAGAAAATTAAGCAAACAGGGTATCTTTTCATAGTTAGATATTTTAAAAAAATAAATCTGAACATTATTTCTGAGAGTAGTAAGATACTAATGTCTGCTGAAAATATCTAATTTTGGTGATTTTCAGGTTTTTCATGGACCACAAGCTTCTACATCCTTGGGGAACAGGATTGTATATCTGGTCTGAAAAGCCCTTTGTTTCTAGACCCCGTTGTACTGAATTAATAAATAAATAAATCTCCCACATCAACAAGAAATGCCCTCGGTATTTTGGAAATGGTTCTTTTAAAAATATATATATTAATGACTTTTAAAGAGAGAGGAAAGAAGAGAGAGAAACATCTATGTGAGAGGCACACCTCAATCAGCCACCTCCTGCATGCATGAACCAGCAACCTCTCAGTGCACAGGACAATGCCCAACCAACTGAGCCACACTGGCCAGGGTGGAAACGGGTCTTTGATGATAGTGTCCTAGTCTAGCACACAGACTTAATTTAAGTTCAATTAGTACAAAGTAAGCCATAGCCTGCGCTGGCACATTTTAGAAAAAAGGATTCTTTATGATTTATACTAGAAAAAAATTTAATGGTAAAAATAACGAAATTAAGAACTTGAAATGAAAAAAAAAAAAGAAGCCCTAACATTCTAACAATGCCTAACATAATAGAATAAGTAAAATAAATTTGGGAAGTGAGTGAATCACTTTATTCCATAGACCTCAGCTCCCTATTGGAAATGAAAGGCATAGACCAGAAAATTTCTAAGTTCCTCCTTGGTAACCAAGAACCAAACTCTCCAAATTTATGTGAACATCAATTGAGGGTAAGCCTTCCTGCCTATATCCAGGGCTTCTCTAAATCCAACATTCCGGTCCTACCCTGTGTCTCATTCCATTTTGTCTCAACTCACACTACTAACCAGGAACCTCTCTACTTTCACTAGGATTCCTCTTTTCTTGGAGACACCCTTGGGAAGGCCAGGACTTTGGCCAGGCTGCTGCCCTTATTTGGAATGTCATCCCTAGATTCCCCCAACCACACTCTTTTTCTTCATGATACAGCTCACTGCTCACTTCTATGGAGCTTTCCCTGACTAGATCAGTTCCAGGTCTTTCATTTCTCTGAGCTATTGTTTTTATGATCTATCATGTAATTACATAATCCAATATGTATTGTGCATGTTTCATTTAGTTTAAGAGTTGGCTTGTAGAACCCAGAAAACCTGTATTCAAATCTCATCTAGACCACTTATTTCCAGTTAACTTCAATTAACCTCTCTATGCCTGGGTTTCATCACTTGCAAACTGGAGACAATGTGATGTGTAATTAAGAAGTCCTGTGGCCAAAACCGGTTTGGCTCAGTGGATAGAGCGTCAGCCTGCGGACTGAAAGTTCCCAGGTTCGATTCCGGTCAAGGGCATGTACCTGGGTTTCGGGCACATCCCCAGTAGGAGTGTGCAGGAGGTGGCTGATCGATGTTTCTCTCTCATCGATGTTTCTAACTCTCTATCCCTCTCCCTTCCTCTCTGTAAAAAATCAATAAAATAAAAGAATAATAAAAAAAGAAGTCCTGTGCTATGGAACCATTTCTGGCCATAGTATCATAAGTAAATCCACTGAAAATGTTTCAAGAAATGTGTTCTGTGGTCTACAACATTATCAATATCACATGACATTTTTGTGGTCTATTTAAAAATGTGTTATTTTAAAACATTCACGTCCATGTAAAAAATGTTAAAATGAATGAATGCTATTCATTTACATCAATCTAACCACCCAGAGATGATAATTGTTGGAAACATTGCATTTATTCTCACAGATATTTTTCAACAAATTGTGATCATATTAAGATATGTCAACAAAGTCTTTGACACTCCTGCCTTCAAAAGGTGGAGCCTAATTCTCTTCCCACTGAGAGTGGATGAGACTTGGTGACTCCTTTGTAGCTAATAAAATGTGACCAATGCGATGGTTGCAATTTCTGAAAATAAGTCATAAAAAGCATTGCATCTCTCTCTATCTCTGTCCCTCCCTCCCCCTTTCTCTTTGTCTCATCACCTGCTCTGGGGGAGGGAGCTGACATATGGGGATATTTAAGCAGCACAATGGAGTGGCACATATGGTGAAGAACTGAGGCCTCCTGACAAGAGCCACATGAGTGAGCCATTTTGGAAGCAGATCCCCCGGCCCAGTCAAGTCTTCAAAGACTGCAGCCCTAAGCCAACATTCTGGCTCCAATGACATGAGCAACCCTGAGCTGGAACCATCCCACCAAGCTACTCCCAAATCCAGACACACAGAAACTATGAGATAATAGATGTTTGCTGTTTGAAGCCATGAAGTTTAGGGCTAATTTGTTATGCAGCAATGAATAACTAATACATATACACATATGCACACACACACTCACATTACACACACACACACATAATATACACTATATATATAGTTCCCAAAATGGGAAAACACTTCATATACTTTTTGTAACCCTCTTTATTTTTTATTAACAATTATATATATATATATATATATATATGTGTGTGTGTGTGTGTGTGTGTGTATATATATATATATATATATATATATATATATATATATATATACTTAATATGCAAATTGTCCCCTCGGGTGTTCGACCAGGAGACCAGGAGTTCCACCGCTCGCTATGACATGTGCTGACCATCAGGGGGTGGTGCAGAATATGAAGGAAAGTCCTGGCTGGCAGCCAGAAGGCCCTAATCGCCAGCCAGGCCTAGGGACCTTACCCATGCACAAATTTCATGCACCAGGCCTCTAGTATATTATAAAATCCTTTCCATATGTATTCTCCATGATTATTTTAAGAGTCAAAAATGCTAACAACGCCTGTCAGAAATTTTAAAAACAATTCCAATTTCTTATAAGAGAGTAAAAAAAGTTTCTTCTACCCTCTTAGGTTCAGTTTCTGAGGCTGTGCAAATTAAACTGACAAAAAAATACAGATTAACAAGTAAAAGGGCATACCAATTTATTGTTAACACTTTAATTTTAACATGTACCTGGGGGTCTCATAGAAAAGGAAGTAAAAACCCCCAAAAAGCAGGCCTAAAAGCCTACATACCATTTTAACGAAGAGTAATAAATTTGTTAAGTGACAAGGCAAAGAAAATGAGTTTGGGCTTCTGGAGTGGGTAAATTGTAGATCATAAATACATAAAGGGAAACTAATGGACTGTAGGGGTTACTGCAGTAAGGTTTGCCATGCGGATTCAATCCCATACAGTCTCTGGGGTAAGAAGAGTCTCTCAGGTTATTGTCCTCCTGCTGGTATGGGAGAGAGGGAGGAGCTGCTCCTTCACAAAGGTTAATGTATATCCTGCCTTTAGGCAAAAAGGGGGAAGACAGAAACATTTTCTCACATCTGCTGTCCCTCAATTGCCTTCAGCTTAAGATCATCCTCATGCCAAAGTGGCATATTTTGAGGTGGTGTATACTGTTCTGCCTCACTCTACTGAGATATAAAATTCTCCTCAAAAGGGACAAAATCTATATTCTATCATTTGAAATAAGATGTAAAATGCAACCATTGCTACCACTGCTAGCAGGAGGAAACAAATTCTAACTGAGGTGGTAATGGCTCACGTCTCTAGCTAGTGGTGGGTTTGGCTATAGGAGGAAGACTGTGATAGGACTGAAGTTACAATGAAGCCAGAGATCGGGGTGTGTCCATACATAGTTTGAGGTATGGTGCAGGTGATTTTAATGAGAGGATTGTTAGACTGAAAGTGTGAAGATCTTGAGGAGTAATGAACTCTCCTAGAAGGAAAAGAAAATTCCAAAGACACTGGGCTGAACCCTGGGTGAGTTCCATATAGATGGAGGGAATAGAAAGAGAAATCAAAAAAGAAGCACGAAAAGAGATAGGAAAGGCCAGGAGCAGACAGGCTGTGTCAGCTAGGAGAATGAGTGTGTCAGGAAAGCGAATGGAGAATAGGCCTGGTCAAAAGTCTCAGATAATGTTTTATAAAAGTACCATTGGAATTTATAAGAATGTGATTAAATGGTCTTTCAAAGTACCAACTAGGGCAGTGATGGTGAACCTATGACACACTATGAACTCATTTTTTTGGTGGATTTTTCTTTGTTAAATGGCATTTAAATATATAAACTAAATATCAAAAATATAAGTCTTTGTCTTACTATGGTTGCAAAGATCAAAAAATGTCTATATGTGACACGGCACCAGAGTGAAGTTAGGGTTTTCAAAATGCTGACACGCCGAGCTCAAGAGGTTCGCCATCACTGCACTAGGGTGAGCAAGGGGGACAGGAATCAAATGAAAGCTGGTTTTTGTTTTGTTTTGTTTTCCTCTGGCTCTCTTCCAGTTAGCCTTCAGAGGTTGGTTCAGTGGGCACTGCCAGGAAGGCTCGTCTGCCCTTGTACGTTAGGATGGGCACGCCTTCCTATGCGTTCCCGCAGCGCCGTGTGCCCTCCTGCTGCATAGTATCAATCACACATCACATTTAGTAATCCCCTGTTTTTCCCATATTTCCACCTCCAGAGTAGAAGCTACTTGAAAGAAGGGAACGTTTAGTTTTCAGCTGTATCTCCAGAGCCTAGCATGCTGCCTGCCAGAGGGCACAAGCTCAGAGGACCTTTGGTGGCTGAATGAGAGAGTGAGTAATGTAGAGCTAGGAGGAAAAGGGGAAGACCTTGGCTGAGAGGTGTGGCCACAAAAGAAGGCCAGTAGTAGAGCTGTGTGAGTGAGAACATTTAGTTTTTTGTGTTTATTTTTAATCTTGACCTGAGGATATTTTTCCATTGACTTTTAGAGAGAGTGGAAGAGAGAGGGAAAGACAGAGAGAAATATCGATGTGAGAGAAACAGAGGGACTGGTTGCCTCCTGCTTGAGCCCTGACCAGGGCCTGGGCTGGGGAGGAGCCTGCCACTGAGGTACATACATGCCCTTGTCCAGAATCAAACTCGGGACCCTTCAGTCCACAGGCCAACGCTCTATCCATTGAGCAAACAGGCTAGGGCTCAAGAACATTTATGTCAAGTGAAGGAAAACTTTTAAAGGAAGGCTGATTTGAACCTGGTCCTAAAACCATCTAACTGGACTGAATATAAAGACAAAATCTGCATCCGTCTTGGCCCTTGGAAGGCAAAACAACTAAACACTTATTTCTGTTATCTTTATTGTGCAGAGAGATCATGGGATGATATGGATTAGTATCATATTTAATCAACATAACACTTGTGAAATAAAACATATAATTCTGATTTATTGTTATCCTCAGAATGTTCACACTCAAATTCTAGGTGTAATTTGGGGTAAAAAAATAACCTCATGTTCTTTATATATTGAATGTCTTTCAAATCATTGATTTATAAATGCATATTGATCTTTGCAAAAGTTAAATACTACAACTACTGATTATGTGGAAGCTGTTAATTTTATATTTAAAAACATTATTAGGAACTTTGAAATACTTAAATAAGTAGAGACATAGCTTGACAGTTTAAACCATGTTAAGAGATGGCATTAGTTAAGTTTTAGAAGAACATTAATTTCTTTCTAAACCAACGAGTGTTTTATAAAAAAATTAAATTCAGAAATAATGCAAAGTCAAATAGAGATTAAATGATATCATGTGTCTATCTTTGGAAGGATTGCTTTCAGTGTTATCATTTATACTATTAAATAAGATAACACATAAGACTGTTTCTGAACATTTAAGATAGCATCTTTCTCACAAAATACACAGAGTTTCATTTGGGGGAAGATTGTTTCAATTCAAGTGCAGCTCCAGGACCAAAGTTCAAGTCCAACAGATGAGGAAGAAATCTTCGTCGCCTTAGTTGTCTACTAGTAGAGAGAAAGGAAAGCTTGATGTGACTGCAGCCTTACCTCCAGCAGAATACTATCTCGACAGAACAAGCCTCAAACGATTTTGATTACCCATCAACCTAATTTGAACATGAGCATCCATTTGGTATCATAAATGTGCATTAAAGTGATCAAACAATCAATCAAGCAGTGACTGAGAAAATAGTGTCTCTGATCTATAATGTCAATCTCATAGAAGTTGACTATTAGATTTTTAATAATAAATATGTTTGTTACATTTTCAGTTTTATCTCTATGACCTATTGACCTTTTAGCAGTTGACCAAAACATCTATTGAGTGTACTATAATAAAAACCATGGGTCCTGATGGGAAATAGAAAATTCCTGCAAAGTTTCGAAGAGGTTTGTGGTTCCAAATTTGAATGAAGAGAAATGTTGAGAGGGTTGCTTTGTTTTTTTCTCCAGAGGAGGGCTGAGATGGATGGGAAGATGGACCTACCTCCTGTACCCTAATTAAGAAAATAGGAGGTGTTAGGTGAGCCTCTTTGCTAGAGGACATGGAACAGGGGTGGGAAGGGGCACTATGATAGGGGAGCACATTTCGTATCTTCAAACAGGTGGTGAGAAGAGGCACAAAAAAGGACCTTCTGGTGCTGCGGTAACAAAATTACCCCCCCTTTTTAGATGGGGTTCCAGGCATGTCCTCCTCATGCCAGCTTCCCCTTTAGAGCAAATGCTACCAGCATGAAGACTGGAGATGCCTGGATATCTACTGACAGATGCAGAAATCAATTAAGCTTAGTAGTAGAGGAGCTGCAGGGCTGCTGGGATCTGAATCCCTGTAGTCACCAAGTTGCCAGGTCGAGCTGGCACAGAGCATCCCGGCCCTGCCCTCGCAGCCACTTGCCAGCCTGTCTGCCATGCTCCGTATGGAGCTCCGCTGTCCAAACCCCTAATTGCTTACCAGCTGCTGAACTCTCCCCATTGTGCACAGAGCCATTTGAAGCAAAATGAAATGTACCTTCCAGTTACATAACAAGACAAAACAATCTCTGCATTTATCTATTGAACACCTAACAGGAAAAAAACAAAACCTGATATACAAGAGTCCTCAGCGTTACCACAGAACCACGTGGTTAGGAGCTTGAAATATGGAGTCCAACAGGGCTTGACATCCAGATTTTTTCAACTCTTTGATGTTGGGCAAGTTATTAAAAATTATTGAGTCCTAGTTTTCCTCATCTGGAAAATGAGATTCAAACTCTGATAGGACCAATGAACTCGATCTACCCATTTTTTTAAGCTGGCGTTCGCAAGTCTCTTCAACCACCTGGCTATTCATCTGGCCTCGCCCATTTGTTAAGGTCTTTGAATTATTCTTCGCTTAGAAAAGATTCAAGTTTGAAGAAGGATGGCGCTTTGGGCTTAAGCTCTGCTCATCCTGGATTCAGCATTCAGGCAAGTCAGGAAGTCTACTGCGGTCTGTTTAAGGGCAGGCCAAGGACCTAACAGGAAAGACCACCTCCCTAGATAGAAAAAGAAAAATTCCAACCAATTTGATCAGTAGATTTAGCCCCAAAGTCTGACCACAAATATTTTGTGTATTCAATGATGAAAAATGGAGACTATCGTAGTATTTGGAACTTTGGAAATTTGTGAGGGTGTAGGGAGGTATTTCTCTCAAATGTCAAAAGCTTACTATATTATCTTAAAGAGTCTCTCTATTCTTTTAAACAATATTTAAGATAGTTTTCAAACTGTGGGATAGCAAGAGGCTTATATAAGCTACTAAAAGCAGCTGAAATCCACAGCAAATAATGAGTTATTTGCTTAGATTTTCTGGGCGGGGGATGTTGCCATAATGCTGAATTAGAACAGCATGTACCTGAGCAGGGACATTTCGGTATGTGTTTAATGAGGGCTCCCTATGAGTTTAAGTACTAAATAAATAGTGTGCTTGGGCAAGGAGTCACAAATGCAGCAAGACAAGAGCCCTGCTTTCATGTTATTTGTACTTTAGTTCAAGTAAAAATAACAGCAATCATTTACATCTCTATGATGTTTTACACTTTTCAAAAAGTTTTCATATCTGTTCTCATCTCATCCTCAAAGATTCCTACATGACAAGTATGATTAACTCCATTTTAAAGATGAGAAACCTGGGGTTCCCAAAAGTGAAAATATTTTTCTGAGGCCATGAAGTTAGTACATAATCACAGTTAAAATCAAGGCTTTCTGACCCTAAATTTAATGTTCTCCTTTACTATTGCTGCATCTTGGACAAAACCCCACGCCTTTACTAGATCAGGGTGGAAAGGAAGGAGCAGAAAATAATATCATTTATTTTTTCAATTAACCAGGTCCTAATCAGGGCTCTGTAGTACATCTAACCCAGACAAAAATACCATGGAGGAAAGAGTGAAAAAAGGGAGGATTTGATTCCTACTATCCAAAGGCCTTCAAATTAACTAGATTTTAAGAAGCAAGTGGGAAAAAATAGGGACTGATAAGAAGACAAACTAGAATCAATGGAGTGGTAACACTCTCTTGCAATGAGATGGCCCTTCTCCTTCTGAAACTTGCAGTGTCTGTGTTGCTCAGCTTTATATGTCCCTGTGCCTGCCATAGGGTCTAGGCCAGTGATGGTGAACCTTTTGAGCTCGGCGTGTCAGCATTTTGAAAAACCCTAACTTAACTCTGGTGCCGTGTCACATATAGAAATTTTTTGATCTTTGCAACCATAGTAAAACAAAGACTTATATTTTTGATATTTTATATATTTAAATGCCATTTAACAAAGACAAATCAACCAAAAAATGAGTTCACGTGTCACCTCTGACACGGGTGTCATAGGTTTGCCATCACTGGTCTAGGACATTATAGATACAGATACTCAATAAAAGGGTGTTGTATAAATAAAAGATCAATGGGATCCAATAACTAACCATGAAACATACCATAGTATATGTTTTAACTTCAAATGTGATTTAAAAAAGAATCCCAAAGCAATAGGAGTCAGATCTTTCTTTTCCTTTTAAATAGATTTGTATTGATTTCAGAGAGGAAGGGAGAGGGAGAGAGGGATAGAAACATCAGTGATGAGAGAGAATCATTGATTCTCACAACCTGGGCATATGCCCTTGACCAGAATTGAACCTGGGACCCTTTAGTCCACAGGCCGAAGCTCTATCCACTAAGCAAACCAGCTAGGGCAGAATTAGATGTTTCTTTAACACAAGGGTTTGGAAAGTAACTATTTGGAGAAAATAAAATCAGTGCCCTATTTCATAAGATAATCTCATAATGTCAAAAAATTCTAGATAAATCAAGGAGTCAATTAAGAACAAAACTAGTTTTAAAAGACAGAAATGAACTATATATTATAATTTCATTAATTACTGACTGAAAGGGATTTCTATATATGTATATAATGTGAGAAATTATACTATAAATAGCTAATAACATGTTACATGAAAAGATTTGGATCTTAGCTTAAAACTTTTGAATTTCTATACGTCCAAGGACACTGAATAACATATGATGAATTAGAAAATATGCTAACAATAAATAAGGAAAACAAAGGTTAATCAATCACTTAACATATTACAAATATAAAAAGCATATAAAAACATCACTTAACATATAAAAAGCTAACAATCCAATAAGAAAAACATAAACACACTAATAAAAATGATCAAAAGACAGAAAACTAATTTACAGAAGAAATTATAAATGGAAAACAGTTGAAAAATATTGCTCACTCTAAATCAAAGACAAATAAAAGAATACTGAAAGATTTTTTTTACCTATTATGTTTGTAAAAATTAAAATGTAATGCTCAATATGGCCCAAAGCATGATGAAATGAAACTGATGTTAGAAATTAAAGTGGGACAAACATTTTAAAAGATAATGGGGCAGTTATTATCAATTTTTTAATGTGCATAGACTTTTGGTCAGTAATTCTGCTCCTATAAAATCATCCCAAGGAAAATATCAGAGATACAAAAAGAAATATTTATAATTAAATTCTTCATAGGCTTCTTGATAATACTGACAAAATATAAGCTAAATACTCAACACTAGGGAATTAGTAGGCAAATGATTCATAAGACAATGCTATGCAGTTATTAAAACGAGTTTTCTTTTTTGTTAAATATATTTTATTGATTTTTTACAGAGAGGAAGGGAGAGGGATAGACAGTTAGAAACATCGATGAGAGAGAAACATCGATCAGCTGCCTTCTATACACCCCTTACTGGGGATGTGCCTGCAACCAAGGTACATGCCCTTGACCGGAATGGAACCCGGGACCCTTGAGTCCACAGGCTGACACTCTATCCACTGAGCCAAACCAGTTAGGGCGAGTTTTCTTAAATTAATCTTTACTGTTGACATTATTATAGATGTCCCTCTTCCCCCGACCTCAGCTCCCCTCCACCTGGTTCCCACCACACCCCAGGCCCTCACCACCCTATTGTCTGTGTCCATAGGTAATGCAGACCTGCATATAAGATCTTTGTCTAATCTCTCCCCGCACCCCCCAACCACCTCTACCCTCTGAGAATTGTCAGTCTGTTCCATTTCCATGCCCCTGATTCTATTCCATTCACCAGTTTAAGGTTTTAGCCTTGGCCGGTGTTGTTAACTGGTTGGAGCATTGGCCTGTGCACCAAAGGGTCACGGGTTAGATTCCTGGTCAAGGGCATGTACCTGGGTTGCAGGTTCAATCCCCAGCCTCAGTCTGGGCGCTTGCAGGAAGAAACTAATGGATGTGTCTCTCACTTCAATCTCTCTCTCTCTCTCTCTCTCTCTCCCCCTCCATCCCTTCCTCCCTTTAACTCTCACACACACACACAAAATCTTTGGGTAAGGATTAACAATCAAACAAAAAGGAGGTTTTAGATTAATATTTACTGAAATGTGAAAATTTTGATATGCCTTAAAAAGAGTACAAAAGAGTATTATGATACCATTTTGAGGGAGAAAAAGAAAAGAAAGAAAAAGGGAGAAGAGAAGGGAGAAAAAAGAAGGGAACAACAAACTTAGTTGATATCTTTTTGTTGTATAATCTCAGAATGATGACATCACAAGGGATTTCTTATTTGTTGTTTTGGTTTTGCTGCTCTATGGTATAAAAAATTATCCACATTTATGTAATTAAAAACTTAATTATTTATTTAAGACTGCAAAGAAAACCCAGAAATCTCTGGGTAATAGGATTACAAATATTCTTCATTTTCTTTTTGATACTTCTCTGTATTTTTTCAATATTTTTACAGAAAGCATGAATTATTTTTTTTTGAAAGGAAAAGAGTTCTTTTTTACACAAAGAAGATATGGATATTTCTTGTGGATGACATTTTATGTCGACATAGTAATTGTACAATACTATGAAGTATATTTTTAATAATAAAGATCTGGTCTGAATAATCTAAAATAGATGAAGAATTCAGAATGGATACAAATTTGGCAGTGAGTCCTAAGTATCAAATGTCCTTTCAATTCTTTTCACAAGGAAACTGTGACAGAAATAAAGATGTATTTCTCTCATTTTCCATTCAGCTTCCATGGTAGCCTGTGGGATGGAGAAGGCTTAGCTGGGAGGGAGGAATAATAGTTGGGGCAAGGCTGAGTGAAGTGGTCTTACAAATGCTACTCATAGGGTCTGCACACAACACTGTTAAAGGTTGCCATAAACACTCCCTTTGAAGTGTAAATACTGTTGATCTAGCCAAGCACTGCATTAAATTTTGGAAATACATCATTTCTTTTCATCTGAACAGCAGCCCTATGAGGCAAGAATTATTTCAATCTCCATTTGAGATTTTAACAGCAAGCTTAGAGAAGATAAGTAACTTGTCCAAGTAGAGAGGAAATGTATAACCAGGTACAATAATGTATGTACTAAAAGGAAACAACACCCAACAGAATGCTTCACGTGGTCACCAAAAGACACATGCTAACTAGAAAGTCAATAGCAGCACTGTTCTTTTTTTATTGAATTTATTGAGGTGACATTGGTTAATAAAATTATATAGGTTTCAGGTGTACAATTCTATAATACATCATCTGTACATTGTACTAAAGGCCTGGTGCATGAAATTTGTGCACAGGTAGGGTCCCTAGGCCTGGCCAGCGATCAGGGCCAATCAGGTTCCCCGCCTCCCGGCCTCCTCCTTCCCTCGCTCCCTCAGCGCCCCACTGCCACCACCACTGGTTGCTCACCATGTTCCGTGCTGCCCCCTGGTGGTCAGCGCATGTCATAGTGAGCTCTCGAACTCCTGGTCGAACTCCTGAGGGGACACTTTGCATATTAGCCTTTTATGTATATAGATTGTGTGTTCACCACACCAAGCACTGTTCTTAAAAGCCCAAAACCAGAAACTACCCAAATGCACATCAGCAGCTGAACAGATGAATTGTGGTATATTTACACAATGTAATGCTATACAGGAATGAGAACGAGTCATGTACAGCTACATAAAAATGGATGCATCTCACAAACATAAGTGGAGCAAAAGAAGTCAGACCCAAAGAGCACATAAGCTCTGATTCAATTTACTCCTGTTGGGGTAAAGCCTTGGATGATGGCCCAAGAGGTGTTTCTGGAATGCTAATCATGTTTTGTTTCTTCATTCAGGTCCTGGTTACAAAAATGTGTTCAGCCCTGGCCGGTTTGGCTCAGTGGATAGAGCGTCGGCCTGCGGACTGAAGGGTCCCAGGTTCGATTCCGGTCAAGGGCATGTACCTTGGTTGCAGGCACATCCCCAGTGGGAGGTGTGCAGGAGGCAGCTGATCAATGTTTCTCTCTCATCGATGTTTCTAACTCTCTATCCTTCTCCTTTCCTCTCTGTAAAAAAATCAATAGAATATATTTTTAAAAAATGTGTTCACCTTGTAAAAATGAATCGAGCTGTGTATATGGCATGTGCGTGCCTTTGTCTTAAGGCTAGTGATCCAGGGGAAGAACGTAGTTGACGACAGACATCTAGTTTGGTTTCTTCTACGGGGAAACCTACAATAAGTACACTGCACACACAGGAAAGTAGTGCACAGCGATAAAGATCATGGAAATACTGGTCGATAATGAGCAGCTTATTTAGATATAAACAATTAGGCCCGAGGAGTGACAAATGATACACTACAACAGGCTCACCTGGTTACCTTTCCATCAGAATTCAGGACCGCCATGTGTCTGTTAGGACAACAGGAAAGTGTTCGCTTTAATATCACCCCTTGCAGAATGAAACGCAACCAATTAAGTTAGGAAATTGCCATTTGCAGATAATTATTATTTAGTTGGTTTCTAACTTCATAGCTCTGCAGCCATTTGAGGACAAGGTCTCAAAACTGCCACAGGGTGTGGTGTTGGAGTTGGTCTATTTTAACTTAATGATCTGGAAGAGGAAATAACCAGCATGGTAATGACACTGAAAATGATGCTAAATTGAGAGTGTTGCAAATGCTAATAAAGGCAGAGGAACAAAACGGGATGACTTTGCTGATAAAATCTGGGCTTTAGTGAATAATACCAGTGCATTGAATTCCCAATTCTCTGCTCTAGCAATAGAATCCTGAGCATACTTCTTTCTGCTCAAATATAAAGTTCTCACATCTAAAATATTGAATATTCTATTTCAGCATTGCAATTTTATTTTTTTCTTTATTGATTAAGGTATTACATGTATCCCTATCTCCCCATTGTCCCCCCACCCCCCCCAATCATGCCCTCACTCTCACCCCCTGTTGTATGCATCTATCGCTTATGCTTATATGCATGCATACAAGTCTTTTGGTTGATCTCTCTCTCCCTTACCCCCACCCTCACCTACATTCCCTCTGAAGTTTGATGGTCTAATTGATGCTTCTCTGTCTCTGGATATGTTTTTGTTCATCAGTTTATGTTGTTCATTATAATCCACAAATGAGTGAGATCATGTGGTATTTATCTTTCTCTGAATGGCTCATTTCACTTAGCATAATGCTCTCCAGTTCCATCCATGATGTTGCAAATGGTAAGAGTTCCTTCTTTTTTACAGCAGCATAGTATTCCATCGTGTAGATGTACCACAGTTTTCTAATCCATTCATCTGCTGATGGGCACTTAGGCTGTTTCCAGATCT
Source organism: Myotis daubentonii (assembly GCF_963259705.1). Taxonomy (NCBI): domain Eukaryota; kingdom Metazoa; phylum Chordata; class Mammalia; order Chiroptera; family Vespertilionidae; genus Myotis; species Myotis daubentonii. The sequence goes on along the minus strand of NC_081861.1, from coordinate 1,749,909 downwards.
TAGCTATGGTAAGTTGTGCTGGTATGAACATAGGGGTGCATATATCCTTCACCTGTGTATTTCTTACCTCAGTCCTAGAATGAGCTATTTTCCAAGGAGCCCTGGATGCTTTTATTGGGGAATGATACCAGAAACCAAGACCGGGGTTCTAGGTGTGATCAGTGCTGCTGTGGTATTTTTGCTTCTAGGCTTTCTCTGCTGACAGTGCAAAGAAATATATGTGTGTCTCTAACTCATGGATGAACACATATCTAAATATCTCTATATGCACCCACCTGTGTCTATATTACGCTAGTTAGATACCCAAAGGAAATGAAGGAGTACCCCCTTAGGTTACCTGGAGGGAAAGTATTTAGGGACCATAAAGAAGGCCAGTATAGCTGGAGTGTGGCGATCACAGAGAGTCACAGAGGCGCAGGCATTGGGAAGCCTCATCGTGTGGAGCCCCATTAGCCATAGTAAAGATTTGAGCTTTACTCTGAGTAAGATGAAAAACTACTGGAGACTTGTCACACAGAAGAATACCGTAAGTTGAAATATTTTTAAAGGGTTGCCCTGATTGCGGCATTGAAAACAGACTTTGGGGCTATGGGAGACCAGATAGAAGCTACAGAGGCTGCAGTAGTGTCCTCTTACCCCAGAGGACATTTTCCAAGAGCCCCAGTGGATACCTGAATAGTACATAGCACGAAACCCTATGTACGCCATGTTTTCTTTCTATACATGAATACATTTAAAGGAAGCACTTTATGGCTTCTCTTTGGCATGGCCAAATGGCCAGCTTCCCTACTTTTGTGCTTTGGAGCCATTATTAAGTTAAAAAAAGAAAGGTTCCTTGAACATAAGCCGTGTAATACCAACACTGTGGGTCTGATAACGCAGTAGGAGTGTGTACCGCGTGGATGTGCTGGACAAATGATTCCTCTCCTGAGTGGGATGGAGCAGGACTGCTTGAGATTTCATCATGCTACTCAGAGCAGTGTGCAATTTAAAACTTATAATTTATTTACTTCTGAATATTTAATATTTTTAGACCAAGGTTTCAGTAACTGAAACCACAGAGAGCAAAACTGTGGATAAGGGGGGGACTAGTGTATCTAGGATGCCACTGGAATAACTCAGGTAAGAGATGATTTGAGAACATGAGATGTCATCAGATTCTGGAATTATTTTGAAGGTAGAGCCAACAAGATTCCGGATGGATTCTTTGTATTATTTAACCTTTATACGAACCCTTAGTAAAATTTGAGTAATAAATGTTATGAAAAATGAGGTAACTAACCCTCAAGGGTATCTTGCCTAAGTCTCAGAACTAATGAGGGACACATCAAAATTCAAAGCTAAATCTGTCAGCCTCCAACCCCCTCACTCTGGGCCTTCTGCTCACAGCCTGGGAAGTCTCAGTGATCCCACTTCTGGGAACATATTCTGAGAAACCTGAAACACCAATCAGAAAGAATGTATGCACCCTATGTTCATAGCAGTGTTGTTTACAATGGCCAAGATCTGGAAACAGCCCAAGTGCCCATCAGCAGATGAGTGGATAAAACAGCTGTGGTACATTTATACCATGGAATACTACGCAGCTGTAAAAAAAAAAAAAAAAAAAAAAGACAGATCTCTTACCCATTGGAGCAGTATGGATGAACCAGGAGATTATTATGCTAAGCAAAATAAGACAGTCAGAGAAAGACAAATATCACATGATCTCACTTATAGGTGGAATCTTAGGAACAAAAATAAACTGACAAACAAAATAGGTCCAAAGACATGGAAGCATGGAACAGACTGACCCTCTAGCCCAGTGGTTCTCAACCTCTGGCCTTTACACACAGCTCCTCATGTGACCCAACCATAAAATTATTTTCGTTGCTACCTTATCACTGACATGTTGCTACTGTGATGAATCGTCATGGAAATATCTGATATGCAGGATGGTCTTAGGCAACCCCCATGAAAGGGTCATTCGACCGCCAAAGGGGTCGCGACCCACAGGTTGAGAACCACTGGCTTAGAGGGACAGTGGGGGAGGCGGGAAGAGATCAACCAAAGAACTTGTCTGCACATACGCTGAGCCCTGGGGTGGGGCCAGAACTAGGTAGAAGGGAGCAAAAGGGAGGACACGGGGGACATCTCTAATTCAACAATAAAAATAAACTTAAAAAAAGAAACAAACATATTTTAAAGAAACAAAAGCCACAGCATCAACCAGTCCTAGCTGCCTAAGAAACACGCCAGGGCTGGAAAAATGTTTGATCTCCACGAGTTCCTGTAGGATTCCTCGGGGACTTCTGTACCAGCAGGAGTAGCTGAGGCACTGTCTAGTTACTAGGCTCTAGTGCTAGTATAAGAAGCAGCATCATTCTGTTTATCTTAATTGGCTGTTTTGTTCCTACAAAAGATATTCTTGGGGAGCCGGGGGACATGAAAATGGCAATGCCTGGAAACAAATTGGGGGCTTTTGCATTTGTATGATACTGTGTTTGCTTTTAACTTAGTAATGCCTAGTAGTCCTTCAGATTCAACTAAATCTACTATTTAGTAAGCCCTTACCATACGCCGGAAACTGGGATAAGGGATGTACGCAATGTATATTTAAGTCTTCAAAACATCCTTATGATGTAAGTATCGTCAACTCCATACTACAGAGAAAGTGATGAAATCTACTGAGCTGTATGGCCTCTCTTGGCTCACAGACAACCCTGGGTTTACTTTTACACCTTCACTTCCGCACTTCCACAAGTAAATCAAGATGACAGAGCGATGTGAGGTCTCTCTCCCACTATGTTTTGAATGCCTTGAGGGCAGAAACCCTTCTTTCCCTCCTCTTCAGCATTTCAGCATACCCTGAGAAGTAACACAGACTTTTCCCCGGAGTATGTCACTTAATTCCATTTATTCTTCATCACAGCGCTATGAGGTAGTCCTTTAACTGCCTCCTCCTCACCCCCTTGATGAGGTGGGGAATTTCACCCTAGAGTACATGAGGATGGACAAATAAGATTGACAGCAGTTGACTAGTCACAAATGAACCCTCAGTTGCTGTAGGAGTCGGGCTTTGTGGTATCAAGGGGGTTCAATGCCCCAAGGTTCCCACAGGGGAATGTGATTGGCATGTTTGTATAATGTCTTGAGCTGGCAGGGAACTAAAGCAGCTACTCGGGGATAAGCAGGGTTGTTTGCTGAGAGGAACTTATCTACCAGAGTAGAGGGCTTTGTGGTTAGATCATTAAAGGTCCTCCTGACTTTACCAGATGGCAAGGCAGCACAGTACACGGAGCCCTCATTTTAGGCCTTATACCACAGACAGGCATCAGTATCTCCATTTTACACATGAGGAAATGAAGTTCAGGATGCTTATCTCATGGACAAAATCGCACAGCCACTGAGAGGGTGAGGTCAAACCCTGGTCTCTCTGACCTCAAAGTCATATTTCATTTACAAATGGTTAATGGAACATCTTCAGTTTTTAATCAACATTTCAATGTGATTTCTGAGATATATGAGAATGGAAAGAAAAGAATGTACCATTTTCTGGCTGAAATCGATGAACAACAGAAAATGTCTTTCCCACATGCCCAAGTCACCAGACATTAGGGGTGGAAAGAGCCACTGTTGGCTCATGCCAAGGTCCCCTTGTCTGCCTGGCTGCCTATTTAGCCAGTTTACCTGGGATTTGGTTCAGTCCAGGCCAGTCTCAAAAAAGTACAAGTACAGCTTAGATAAATTAACATGGAGATTTTAATATGCATATTTGTGATCTTGATGTTTGCTTGGACTATCACTTCATAATAACTTGTTCCTTTTTGCTTTGACTATTGTAATAGTTGTTGATCTTCTCATATTCTTATTTTCAAGCATCTCAAGTTTTCCCAGATTCTGCTTTAATCTTAAAAGTGTTTTTCTATAAAAAAAAAATGCATCTAATTTCTAAAACATTCAGTAGAGCACCTTCCTTTTTCCCTAAATTTGCTGACTCATTCCATTGCAATGGGGAACTTTGAGGCAAAATAACTGTTGTTCTTGCAAATTTCCTGGGAGCAATTATCTTAATTGTGGCACATTGGAGTGAGGGTAGTAGTGAACAAGGGTCCCGCAGGGCTGCTGTTTGTGGATTTGGAAATATAAACAGCAATTTTTAGGCATAAAGCGTTTAGAAATTTTCTAAACAGTGGGAGAGCATGTGTAATTTAACAATGTCAATAAGCTGCACTATAAGTGAGTTGGCTGTTAGGCTGTGTACAGTCTTCAGAAGCTGGCAACCAGGAAGAACACAGACCTGAAGACTTTGAAGTGATTCCTCTGTCCCAGTCGGCAAACTCATTAGTCAACAGAGCCAAATATCAACAGCACAACGATTGAAATTTCTTTTGAGAGCCAAATTTTTTAAATTTAAACTATATGGGTAGGTATATTGTTAATAACTTCAGTAGGGTACTCCTAAGGCTTAGGAAGAGCCACACTCAAGGGGCCAAAGAGCCACCTGTGGCTCTCGAGCCGCAGTTTGCCGACCACGGCTCTATCCCAGTGAAAGGGAGTCATGGGGGGCAAAAAGCAAGCTAGTGGCAAGCAAAACAGCAAGTCAGCAATTGACATCATTTCCCATAAAGCAGCACGAAACTTGAAATCAAGGCAAAATATATGATCAAAGTCCTAGAATCTCCTGATGATAGAGCAAAATTAAATAGGCAACAACTGACCCAGAACTCCCACCCCTAGGAATCTATACCCAAAAATACACTGGTAAAACTATACTATTTGTATTAGCCAACAACTAGAAACAACACAAATATTCATCATCAAGAGAAGGATTTAATAATTAGTGGTGCATCTACCCAATGAAGTTTTATGCAGCTATAAAAAGAAATATTAATATCTCTATAATCAGTGGTTCTCAACCTGTGGGTCACGACCATCGGAAAACACATATAGCATATCAGATATTTACATGACAATTCATAACAGTAGCAACATTACAGTGATGAAGTAGCAACAAAAATAATTTTATGGTTGGGGGTCACCACAACATGAGGAACTGTATTAAAGGGTCGCGGCATTAGGAAGGTTGAGAACCACTGCATATTACTGGATGGAGAACAGTGTATAGAACAGAGGTCCTCAAACTTTTTAAACAGGGGGCCAGGTCACTGTCCCTCAGACTGTTGGAGGGCCGGACTATAGTTTAAAAAAAAGACTATGAACAAATTCCTATGCACACTGCACATATCTTATTTTGAAGTAAAAAAACAAAACGGGAACAAATACAATATTTGTATTTGCATGTGGCCCGCGGGCCGTAGTTTGAGGACCCCTGGTATAGAATGTACTAAGTAATGGAGGAAGAACAATCAGAGAAGAGACTTCAGAAACATGTCAACTAAATGCAATGTGTAAACCTTGTTTGAATTCTGATTTTCATGTACTACACAGAAAACATTTTCCTTTTTTTAAAATATATTTTTACTGATTTCAGAGAGGAAGGGGGAAGGAGAACGAGATGGAAACATCAATGATGAGAGAGAGAAAGTCATTGATTGGCTGCCTCCTGCATGCCCCACACTGGGGATGGAGCTCACAATCTGGACATGTGCCCTGACTGGGAATCGAACCATGACCTCCTGGTTCATAAGTCGATGCTCAACCACTGAGCCATGCTGACTGGGCTAGAAAACATTTTTTTAAAACAACTAGGTAAAATTAAACACAGGCTAACACAAGATAACAGGATTATTATTAACTTCATGGGTGTGATAATAATTTGGTCATGTTTTCTTGAAACATGAGACAAATACTACCCTTTTTTTTTTTTTAATAAATGATCTGATGGCTGGATTTGCTTTAAAAATACTCCAGTAAACAAAGAAAGTGGGGGTAGAGAAGATTTTAAACTAAAATAAGAGTGTTTATAAATATTTAAGTTAAATGGGAAATACTATTTTTCTGCTTAGGAGAGAGAGAGAGAGAGAGAGAGAGAGAGAGAGAGAGAGAGAGAGAGAGAGACAAGCCTTGGTCCCAAACAAGAGATCCTGACTCAGTGAGTGTGGGGAGGGCTTGGGTATCTGAATTTTTTAAAAGGTCCAAAATTCTTTGGTATTCACATTAATCAAGCAACAAGATATGCATCTGGAGGTTAAAAATTCTCAATAATTTTGTCTATTATAAATCCATGCTGACTATTAAAGCCATGATTAATATAATGAATTTTTCTCAGATGATTTAAAAAATTCCTCAGGGTTTTAAAGTGACATAAATAACAGGACTTTTTAAAAATCTCAGCCTACTTTGATGTTTAACTCTCACAGAGCAACCTGTTTTATACCTTCTTACCAAGTTCTTGAGATACCACCTCATGTAGCTAGGTCTTTCACACACTTTTTAATGAACAAAATCACAAATGTTGGGCATTTGAACAAGAATAGTTTTAACATTTTATGACATTTTGTTTGAGAGCTTCCATTTGGCAAACAGTTCTAAATAGTTGGATTGTAAACTCTTACTGGGACAAAGGTTCTGGACATTCTACAAATAATTGCCTATTGTGTCCCTTTGTGCATACAACAAACTAAGAGTTGTGGCATGTTCTCTTGCCAATTACCATAAATTTCTGTACACTGATTTCATTTCTTTTATTGATTTCAGAGAGGAAGGGAGAGGGAGGGAGAGATAGAAACATCAATAATGAGAGAGAATCAGATTGGCTGCCTCCTGCATGCCTTCTACTGGGAATCGAGTCCACAACCAGGCATGTGCCCTGACAGGGAATTGAACCCGGGACCTCCTGGTTGATAGGTCAACCACTGAGCAATACTGGCCAGGCTGTACACTGATTTTAGAGATGGCTTATGAGTTATCATATCTAAGATGAACTGTCTATTTTACAATGAACAAGTAGAATGTTTTGCATAATATAGATTAGTGATGGCGAACCTATGATGTGTGTCAGAGGTGACACGCGAACTCATTTTTTGGGTTGATTTTTCTTTGTTAAATGGCATTTAAATATATAAAATAAATATCAAAAATATAAGTCTTTGTTTTACTATGGTTGCAAATATCAAAAAATTTCTATATGTGACACGGCACCAGAGCTAGGTTAGGGTTTTTCAAAATGCTGACACACTGAGCTCAAAAGGTTCACCATCACTGATATAGATCAATCAATAAAGTCTTGATGTCCAGGTCTAAGAAATGTCTCTGATTGGCTTTAAGAATGTAGTGCAGATCAGGCCATCTCCACCAATGCAGGCACAAGGTGCTTTATCCAGCCTCACAAACAGAAAAAAAAAATCACCCAGGGTTTGTCACCTGCTGTCACTATCCAATTTTGGAGTTTCAAGAAGGAAAGAGAATAGGCAGCTATTACAACAATGCTCTCTCCAAGCCCACAGGCATCTAACTCTAGTCTAAGCCCAGGAAAGGGAAAACTCCTATAGTCTTATCAGGCTCCCTGCTTTCTGCAATTTCTATCTTGGCTTGAGTGCCAAGGCAACTAGAACAGAGTTTACCTGTTTGACTTTTCTGCTTTCACAGGCTTTACAAAAGCCATGACTGAGGCTGGCAGAATCCTCTTTGTTCATGAATATATAAAAATTGTAATAAACTTTATGATCATATAGTAAAAATATAATCATTGCATACAATCCTATCTAATAAAAGGGTAATATGCAAATTAACTGTCACTTCATCGCAAAGATGGCAGTACCCAGTCCTCTCAGCCCCGCCAGAGTCCCTCAGTCCCAGGGGGGCGGCTGCTGAGAGCAGGCAGCGTGAGTGGCCTGGCTGAATGCTTGCTTCGTTGCCATGGTGATGAGGCAAGCATTCTACCCCGGCCACAGAGGGCCTCTGGGCAGCAGGCATGGAGAAGCCAGGCCCCGCAGAAGGCTACTGGCACACAGATTCATGTACAGGGCTACTAGTTTAGAATATAAATTGAAGAAAGTATAATAAGAAAATATGGCCACCTGAAAAACCTATCACTCCAAAATAACCAGTATATGTTTCTCTGTATACAGTCAAGCATTTTGCTTTTTTCCACTTTACACGAAGTCATATTTTTCATGCTATTATGTATTCATCATAAACATGACTTTACAGGGCTATAAATATCTTGCTATATTTGACCATTTCCTACCATTTGACATGTCTACAATTTCCAAGTTCTCACTGTTAAAATTAACACTTCGAATGAAAACGCTTGCATATAAATTCTTTGTGGACATCAGTAATTATTTCACAGGATAAAACACTAGCTCTGAAATTACTAGATTAAAGAGTAAGCAGACTTCAAATCATTTTTATTAAAGTATAACCTACATCCAGAATGTATACAAGTCATAAATCACTTGATTTATTACTTGATAAATTTTTATCAAGTGAACACATATATGGAACCAGTACCCAGATAATAAATATTACCAGCACCCCACAAAGCAAACTTTACGTTCCTAAACACCCCAAATGTGACCATTATACTGACCTTCAACACAATATATGAGTTTTATCAGTTTTTTATCTTCATATAAATAGATCATTCATATGGTATGAATACATTCTTTTTTACTTGGCTCCTTTCATTGAATAGTATGTTGTTAGTGCAATTCATCCATATAAGTTTGGTGTAGCAATCATTTGTTCATTCTCATTGCTGGATGGTATCCCATTGTACACATATGCCACACTCATTATCCATTCTAATGCTGGTGGATGTTGATTTGAGTGCTTTTCATTTTAGGGCTATTATGAATAGTGCTGCTATGAACACTCTAGTACATGTATTTTGATGGACATATGTACAGATTTCTGCTGGATATGTACCTAGGAGTGGAATTGTTAGATCTTAAATATGGCATATGTTCAGCTTCACTAGATACTGTCAAACAGTTTTCCCAAAGTATATGTAGAATATTCACATTTTAAGTCTCTTGATGCAAACTGCCACTATTCACAAAGGCACTCTCCCCACACAATCTCCCAATAGGGTAGGAGACCCCAATTGGAACCCTCCCCAATAGTATGTATTACACATTTTTAAAAAATTGCCATTTAAGTAAGCCAAAAACTGTGTGTGTGGGGGGGGTCTTTCATTTTAATTTGTATTTCCTTCATTGTTATTGATAGGCAATATACATTCCAAAAAAGAAAATATATACATATCCAACAAACAAGAAAAAATATCTTCACATTATTTTCAAATTATCTATTGAAATCTTTGTCCTATTCTTGTTGTTTTGAAAGGCTTCCCTTTATATTAACAATATTACATACGATTTTTAAATGACTACATACACACACATACTCAAATTAACACAGGGAAATATTTTGTGACTCATTCTTTCTATTTTAAACGTTTGATTCACTAGGTCAATCTGTGGTGCATACATAATACTCAATGTTATATGCTGTACGCTATGCTGGACACAGTTGCTCAAGGTGCATAGGCTATACCTTCAACTGGCTTATACTCATTGGCTACATAAGACGGGAAAATGGATATTTACAGTGCAGAGCAGTGAGCTCTACAAGTCACCTTGGCAATAAGACAGTAGGGGGCTTCGGAGTGGAAAGAAAGGACAACGAACCTTTGGCTGGAGGCCCTAAGTGTGCATAAAGCAGGAAGAGAAATCAAGAAACTCAGGTTGATTCTTATTTGGAATGTAGACAGGAGAAATTTGAGTTCAATATAAGATGGGAAGACTGTTTGAAACCAGAGTTACTGTTGCAAAAGATTTCACGGACACCAAGCTGTTCCTCCAGTTTTAGCATCGTGTCCCTTCTGGAAGAACCCCACCCCCCCGCCGCCCCACTGGGCTCTGAATGCCAGACTAAGGTGTGCGATTGGCCATATGCATGAAAACACGAGGAAACCTCCGCCGTTGAGGCAGGTATGAAAGCAAGCCGGGAGGCACGCTTACAATGCTGGAGGCAGATTGAGTCGGTCTCGAATATTCTCCTGTTTGAAAAGCAAAGGAAAACAAAAGCAAGAGCGAACCCAAGAAAACCGTGGCTGTGATTAGAGGCTCTGGGCATGGGGGCGGGAAGCAGACAGGCAGTGCCTGAGGAGCGCCATGTGAGCTGGCGAGTATATTGGCAAAAAATATACACAAAAACAAGATTCTCATTAGACTTTATCTTAGGCGCATTGTGGGATGATCAGGGCTTTCCTTCCAGTTGTCATATATGTACACCCTATGAACCCTGTAGCCAAATTCATCTTCCAGTGTTTCCTCACTCTGACACCTGCCCTCCATCCCTGCAACCCCATCAACACACGCACACACGCACACACACGCACACACACAAACACACACAAACACACACACAACACACACAACACACACAAACAGAGAGAGAGAGAGAGAGAGAGAGAGAGAGAGAGAGAGAGAGAGAGAGAGAGAGAGAGAGGCAGTGCTCCCTTAGAGCCAATAAAAGTCCATAAAACTATTCCCTGGCTTAGAGCCCAGCAGAAGAAAATGATGGGCTAACCCGACGAGAATCACTGTGCTGTTTCACAGGCTCATTTCCCTAATGCCATTGAAAGGCTCTACAAATTATCAAAAGAACTTGTGGAAGAGTGGGAGTAACTTTTCTTCCTGGAATTTGGTGTACCACGCACGGGTGGGGCAGTGGGAACGTCAGGACCAGTTATTTGTAGATGCTTTTAAAACCATAATAACCCCAGCTGGTGGTCTGCTTTGTTTCATCAGGCGCTGGCAATTCTAAACAAGGCCTCCAAAAATCTTTTCCTGCTGCTGCTGCTTCTCAGTGTTAATACTATAATACATGTGTACCCTTCAGCAAAGCACTGTTTGTGACTATCCTTCAATCAATATGGTATTCTACCAGGTAGTGAATTTAGAGAACTCCCAGTTCTAGAGCCAACCCCAACACACGCAGACCCAGCTAAATTCATTTCTAGAGAAGATCCACATCCAAATCACGTGAGCTCACTTTGGTTGCAGTTCCTGTCTCCCATCATCATGGTACCGCACATCCCCACAACCAAACAATAGATTCAAAAGAAACATCGAGAGCCAAATGATTCTAAAGACAAAAATGAGCACAGAATTTGAGTTCCTTCAATTCTGTCAGAACCTTGGATGTCATCTCCGCCCCTGGTGACAGTCATACTTTCAGAGTATTTTTTCATGTGTTTTCCCTTTTTGCTGTTATTTTTTAAAAACTGAAGTAATGTAATGAGAAAACATTAGTCCAGTGGTTCTCAACCTTCCTCATGCCGCGACCCTTTAATACAGCTCCTCATGTTGTGGTGACCCCCAACCATAAAATTATTTTCGTTGCTACTTCATAACTGTAATGTTGCTACTGTTATGAATCATCATGTAAATATCTGATATACAGGATGTATTTTCATTGTTCGTGACCCACAGGTTGAGAACCACTGCTAGTCTCACCTGGCCAGTGTGGCTCAGTGGTTGAATGTCAACCTATGAACCAGGAGGTCATGGTTCTATTCCCAGTCAGGGCACATGCCCGGATTGTGGGCTGGATCCCCAGTGCAGGGAATGTGGGAGGCATCCAATCCATGATTCTCTTTCATCATTGATGTTTCTTTTTTTTTAAATTAAATCTTTATTGTTCAGAGTATTACATTTGTTCCTCTTTTTTCCCCCCATAACTCCCCTCCTCCCAGTTCCCGCCCCACCCTCCGCCCTCACTCCCCACCCACTGTCCTCATCCAAGGTGCACAATTTTTGTCCAGTCTCTTCCCACATCTCCCACACCCTTCCCCCCCAAGAATAGTCAGTCCATTCCCTTTCTATGTCCCTGATTCTATTATGATCACCAGATTATTTATTCACTTGATTCTTAGATTCACTTGTTGATAGATGCATGTTTGTTGTTCATAATTTGTATCTTTACCTTTTTCTTCTTCTTCCTCTTCTTAAAGGATACCTTTCAGCATTTCATATAATGCTGGTTTGGTGGTGATGAACTCCTTTAGCTTTTCCTTATCTGTGAAGCTCTTTATCTGACCTTCCGTTCTGAATGATAGCTTTGCTGGATAAAGTAATCTTGGTTGTAGGTTCTTGGTATTCATCACTTTGAATATTTCTTGCCACTCCCTCCTGGCCTGCGAAGTTTCTGTTGAGAAATCAGCAGACAGTCGTATGGGTATTCCCTTGTAGGTAACTGAGTTTCTTTCTCTTGCTGCTTTTAAGATTCTCTCTTTGTCTTTTGCTCTTGGAATTTTAGTTATGATGTGTCTTGGTGTGGTCCTCTTTGGATTCCTTTTGTTTGGGGTTCTCTGCACTTCCTGGACCTGTAAGTCTATTTCTTTCACCAGGTGGGGGAAGTTTTCTGTCATTATTTCTTCAAATAATTTTTCAATATCTCGCTCTCTCTCATCTTCTGGCACCCCTATAATTCTGATGTTGGTATGCTTGAAGCTGTCCCAGAGGCTCCTTACACTATCTTCGTATTTTCGGATTCGTTTTTCATTTTGCTTTTCTGGTTGGGTGTTTTTTGCTTCTTCGCATTTCAAATCTTTGCCTTGATTCTTGCGCTCCTCTGGTCTGCTGTTGGGAGTCTGTATAGTATTCGTTATTTCAGTCCGTGTATGCTTAATTTCTAGTTGGTTCTTTATCATAACATCGAGGGTCTCATTAGATTTCTTGAGGATCTCACTACATTTATCAGCGGCTTCTAGACAGTTCTTAAGAGACCTTAAAAGTGTGGTTCTGAACTCAATATCCTCCATTGACAGTTTTGTCCTGTTTCTTTGTCTCCGAATTTTTTGTGCTTTCTTGGTGCACCCCCTAGTGGTCTTTGTGCGCAGTCTTGTTGTAGTTAAGCCTTGATTGTTGTCGGCAATACCGGGGGTGATTTGACTTCCAGGCTAACTGGCTATGAGAGTCCGCTGTGTCTGCAGTGGGAGAGCTTCTGTGCTGGATCTCTAGGGCGGTGCTAATCTAGCGTTTGCCTGATGCTATCCGGCAAATGGCTCTGCGCAGGGCTTGGGTGGGGCGGGTCCCCGGGGATCTACAGGGCGGGCCGGAGCGAGCAGTTATGGCTGCTCTCAGTTCCGTCCCTAGGGGCTCTGCCTCACAGAGTCCCAGCAACCACTTCAAACCTCGGAGAGAAAGCTGCCAGACAGTCTCGCTTCTCCCCTTTGAGTCTGGGTACATAGAGACTCGCCCGGATCTGGAGCTCAGAGTCTGAAACTCCCTCCCGATCGAAAACAACAACCATGCCCTCCGCCTCCAGCCCGCTCTGCGTGCACTCCGCACCTTAGTATTTCACTTCAGCACTGCGCCTCCTCTGAGTCTGGGTATGATATTCTCTTTCCTCCTAGTTGTAGAATTTCCAATCAGCCAGCCTTCCTGTGGTTCTGGATGATGTCCGTTCCGTCTTTTAGTTGTTTTTTGAGGTGGTTGTTCGAGGCAGCAATCTCCGGCGTTAACCTATGCCGCCATCTTGGTTTCCTCGAGATGCTCAATTCATCATTGATGTTTCTATCTCTCTCTCCCTCTCCCTTCCTCTCTGAAGTCAATAAAAATATTTTTTTAAACAATTTAATAAAGCATTAGTCTGGTAACTTTTGTCTATTTTTGTACTGTTATATTTATTTTATTTTTATTGGCATATCATATTCAAAGTTCAATAAAAGAAAACGTTCACCATCTACATTTCTTTTCTAGCTAGTATTATTATTCACTAGTGTCCCGGTGCATGGATTCATACACATTGAAAAGAAATTAATTAGAAGAAATATTTTAATATCACTATTCACGTCTTGCTAATGAAAAGAAAATAGGGTTCTACCGAGTCTCCTATCTACCTACTCCAGGACTTCTGTGACAATCAAATGAGATGAGGTAAAGGGAAAATGCTTCACAGACATTTGGTTAAAGTGTGAAATGTTTCCCCCTGGCCATAAAGCAAGGCATGTTCCTGGGCTGAAGAAACTCCAAGGAGGCTAGTCTCTGGGGAGAAGAAGCTGGGCATTGCTACGTGACATCATTACCCCGGTACCTACAGCAACTTTTTCCGGGCTGGGCTTGGCTGGGCTGGGCTGGGCTGTGGGCTGCATTTTGTGCCATGAGGTCTTGGCAGTGTTGGCTGCGATTTGGTGGGGTGTCGCTCTGGGGTGGTGGTGGGACCTGTGTCCCACTTGGGGAAAGCCGAGTGTTGTTTTGTGGGCACCAGGTCCACAGTGCTGCTTATTTTTAAATGGCCAGTACAGGTCATGGCAGCTCCTGCATTGAGCATCTGCCCCCCAGTGGTCAGTGCAAGTCATAGCAACTGGTCAGATGGATGGACACTTAGCCTTTTATATATATAGATTTTATTTCATTATTATTCATGAAGATAATCTTGTCAAAAAATGATAACCTGGAGCCTCAGTGGAGCTTGGGGTCTAAACTCCCAGGAGGAAGTTAAGCCACAACAGGTCTCAGTAACCCATCTGGGAAGACACAGCTCAGAACAAGGGAAGAGCTCCATTAGATACACTGAGGGTGTGACTCCAGCTCCTTAAACCAGGGGAGAGCTCTCCACTGGCCAAAGAAGGCAGCATTTAGAACAGAAATGGAGCCAAAAGAAAACCAGTTCAGCATCCAAGATGAAAGCTTTCAAGCTTTCTCAATAGCAACCAACATTAAATAAGTAAAACACATGCAAATAATATACACACATTTATTTAAATAATACTTCAACTTTACTATGGGTGATGAAATCTCCCTATTCTGCTCGGCTCCACTTTTTTAAAATGTTGTTTATCACTCAGTAAATTGATTTTATGACTCACTATTGAGTAGTAGCCTGCAGTAAAAGGTACTGGCATAAAGGAAAGGAATCTTGACCTTTCAGTGTTCAGACAATCATGTAAAATTTGTTGGTCTTTTGCTCCAGAACAAGCTTTGAAGAACCAGATGTTCTTTCTTACCCTGTGTCTTGGGGCAACCTGAGCTCAGACATCACTATGTACCAGAGACAAGGAAGAGTCAAAACAAAATTAAAACAGGACCAAGAAAACAGATGAAAGTAATAAAAGAAGACCTGGTAATTTCCTGACACTTTTAACAAATAAAATAAGCATTCTTCAACTAAGAGTATCTCCATAAATTGAGAGCTTAATTTATTAGGGCAATATAACAAATTATTCAATGAACTATTGAATTCTATGTAGCCCATGGACGTTGATTAATTTAGAAATTAGAAATTTCAAGAAAGACCTTTTGAGAAAGGACATATAATGGAATACTATGTATTTTCCAGACAGCAAACAATATTTACATAGTCACAATAATGTGAACTTTTTTTAAGTTTCCACTTGCAGATTTAACCCATAGAAAAAGCAATGTGTTTTTTTTTAACGTATAGTTGCTATCAACCTTCAAATTCAAGAGTAGATGTAAAGAAGATATGGTGGCGAATGTAGGAAGTAGACATGTGGGAGAAAAGTTGAGGATGGGTGGGATCACTAAGATCTTCACCTTAAAAAGTAAAGAGTTAAAGATACTGTGCTTCTTCTCTAGTTGCTAAAATAATGATTAAAGCCACAGAGGGAACTAATAGTGAAACCTAAAAAGAGATATGAACGTATTAGTCAGCTGAGTAGAGAAGAAACACAAACATGACTGAAATTCTCATATCCCAGAGTAGGGAGTCAATATATAATGTATGCAAGTGATGATCAAGAAATAGAATATATAGGAGAAACTAAGATGGCGGCATAGGTAAACACCGGGAAATTGCTGCCTCCCACAACAACTTCAAAACTACAACGAAAAGACAAAACGGACATCATCCAGAACTACAGGAAGGCTGGCTGAGTGTAAATTCTACAACTAGAAGAAAAGAGAAAAGCACACAGAGACTCAGAGGAGCTGCAGAAGTAAAGTGCAAAGGTACAGAGGCTCGAGAGCGCGTGGAAAGGGGCTGGTACCTGAGGACGTGGCTGTCTTTTTGAATCTGGAGGGAGTCACAAGCTCCCGACTGCTCTGAACTCCGGTTCCGGGAAGTCTCTGGGGACCCAGGACTCATACAGGGAGAAACTGGACTGTCTGGCAGCAGGCAGAACTCTGAACTTGAGGGCAGCTTTCCCTCAGAGGTGCTTGCAGCAATTACCAGGACACTGAGTCACTCAGCCCCTTAGGGCAGGGCCGAGGACCAGCCATAGCTGCTGGCTGCAGCAGAGGCTTTTGCATATGAATGCCCTGGCCCTTTGCAACCTGAAAATTACCTAACAAATTGCAGCTGGGCCAGACAGATCCAGAACTTCCAAGAGAAGGCCCAAGGCCCCACAGCAGCTTGCATTGCTTCACAGCTGGGCCTCATCAGGGCACCTCCAAACTCCAAAAAAGGAAAGGGGATCTGCAGTTCTCTTCTTAACTCCTGCTGGGTAACCTCAGGCGGAGGCTAAATTAGCACCTCCTTAGATCCAAGAGCCAGTGTACCCAGTGGTCAGAGGGGGACCATCCAGATTACAACTCCTCAGATCCATAAGGGACACACTCAGGGGCCAGACTCAGTGAGCACCAAAGCCCCACTGAAGCAAGTCTTGCCCCAGAAGGGTGTCTTCAGCACAGAAGTCCTCCCACTGCAGACACAGCTGATTCTCACTGCCAATTGGCCTGGAGGTCAATTCCTCTCAGTGATCCTACAACAATCAAGGCATAACTACAACAAGACTGTGTACAAAGCCCACAAGGGGGTGCACCAAGAGTGTCCACCTCAGGTAACTGGGGAGGCTGAGCCACTGGGCCCTACAGGACACCTAGCACACAAAACCACTCTACCAACACAGGGAAGCATAAAAAATGCGGAGACAAAGAAACAGGTCACAAATGACAGAAATGGAGGAAAGCAAATGACTGGATATAGAGTTCAAAACCACGTTTATAAGGTTTTTCAAGAATTTTATGGAAACCGCCGATAAATTTAGTGAGACCCTGGAGGATATTTAAAAAGACCAACTAGAAATTAAGCATACACTGACTGAAATAAAGAATAATATACAGAGATCCAACAGCAGACAAGAGGATCCCAAGAATCAAGTCAAAGATTTGAAATAAAAAGAAACAAAAAATACCCAACCGAAAAAGAGAAAAGAAAAAAGATTCCAAAAATATGAAGATAGTGTAAGGAGCCTCTGGGACAACTTCAAGCGTACCAACATCAGAATTATAGGGGTACCTGAAGAAGAGAGAGGGCAAGATATTGAAAACCTATTTGAAGAAATAATTTCAGAAAACTTCCCCTACCTGGTCAAAGAAATAGACTTACAGGTCCAGGAAGCGCAGAGAACCCCAAACAAAAGGAACCCAAAGAGGACCACACCAAGACACATCATCATTAAAATGCCAAGAGCAAAAGACAAAGAGAGAATCTTAAAAGCAGCAAGAAAAAGACAGTCAGTTACCTACAAGGGAGTACCCATACGACTGTCAGCTGATTTCTCAACAGAAACCATGCAGACCAGAAGAGAGTGGCAAGAAATATTCAAAGTGATGAATGCCAAGAACCTACAACCAAGATTACTTTATCCAGAAAAGCTATAATTCAGAATAGAAGGTCAGATAAAGAGCTTCACAGATAAGAAAAAGCTAAAGGAGTTCATCACCACCAAACCAGCATTATATGAAATGCTGAAAGGTATTCTTTAACACTAGATTGCCCAAGGAAGTCATTTTGACTGCTTTTTAATTTCAATTAGAAAAACAATTATGTATATAAGGACACAATGTCTTAGAATTTTGTGACTTTTTGTACAACATATAAATGCGTTTATTAATAATTGTAGTTACCTCCCCCTCCTTCATTTCCGGTATATATATATGTGTTATACCTATGTTGCCCAAAATCAGTCATTTTGACTGCTTGGGAAATTTTAAATAATCAAATGACTCTTATTATTGAATTGAGTAAATTTCTTATATGACCAGTTCGGCTCTGTATTGAAATAACAGTTTTCACTTTTTTTCGATTACCGTCACATGATAACATACAAGTACATGATAAATTGTCGACACTTGATAAGTTGCAGTTGCTCAATAAGCTAAACTAGTACTTGTTATTCGAATCTTTATGCAGTGATACTTGTTCTAATAAGTTGTTTATTTTATTTCTTTTGCGCCCTAAATTCATGAAAGAAATGTCGAATAGAAGTGAGTTATTGGAAAAGCTAAGGAACATAAGTGAAGAGTGCTCCGATATTATTCTTTCACAATGCAGTCATTTTGACTGCTTTTGGGCAATATAGGTATATACTAAATTTCAGTCTTTCTAGTGTTAAGAAGAGGAAGAAGAAAAAGGAACTCTTATCATTTGCCACAGCATGGATGGAACTGGAGAGCGGATAAATACCACATGATCTCACTCATTTGTGGAATATAATAAACAACATAAACTGATGAACAAGGACTGATCCAGAGACGGAGAGGCATTGATTTGACTGTCGGGCCTTGGAGGGAAGGTAGGGGAGGGTGGGGGTAAGGGGGAGACATCAACCAAAGGACCTGTATGCATGCATATAGGCCTAACCAATGGACACGGACAATGGGGGGGTGAGGGCATGAGCGGAGGGGTGGGGTAGGGGGCAATGTGGGGATAAGGACACATATGTAATATCTTAATCAATAAAAAATATATTTAAAAAAAGAAATAGAATATATATTATGTTTAAGGATGTGGAGATAACTACAAAAAGGGGGGGACGTCATTTAAAAGAAGCAACTGGCAAGGGGTGGTATCAGAGATGATTGCTTTTTATTACACACACTTTTTTGCACAAAGTGACTTTTTAAAGTATATTCATGTATTATTCTGAGTCAAAATAATACTAAAATTAATAATAACAGTGATGATAATAATTCATGTAACCTGAAAATCTATAGGTTTTATATTCTATCGAACTTCTAAAGTTGTGACTCAATAGTGGAGATTAAAATCATCGTAGTGCTTTAGAGTTTTCTCTCTCACCCATGGCCCAGTGTGCCAGCTTCTAAAATGATTTTATATGCCATTCATTCACAAACAACCTTTAAATATGAGTCAAATAAAAACATTCCCCCCAAATTAATCAACTTCCATGGGATACAGAGAATTCAATAGTATTTCAATAATATTTTATGTTCCATATTTGGTTGATGTGCTTCTTAATGCTAGCAATCTTATCCTGCAGAAGAGAAAAGCCATTTCCTCTTTGTTGCATCGTAATTTGCACTGCCAGGACCTAGTGTGTATGAGCTGCATTAGCAGCATCAGATGAGGTGGAGCTGTGAGTCCTAGCGGATTGCTCAGGTATAAGATAAAATCTCAGAGCGGAAACCGTTCTCAGAGATGCTCTATCTCCTGGATGCTCAAAGTGGGGTCCCAGGACCAGCAACTGAAGCACCACCGCATGACCTCAAATCAACCCCCAGAGTTGCTGGATCAACGTATGCATTTTAATCAGATCCCCAGTGGATTCCTTTGATTCATGTGCACATGAAATTGTGAGAAGCAGTGGTCATTTGAATCTAATCTGGCATCCAGTGTGGGGACCTCTCTCTCCAGCATCTCGGGCAAGTTGCGTTGAGAGTGGTGGATTTATTTATTTATTATTTATTTTTCTTTCTTTCTTTCTTTTAAAATACATTTTTGTAATGATTTCAGAGAGGAAGGGAGAGATAGAAATGTCAATGATGAGAGAGAATCATTGATCGGCTGCTTCCTGCACTCCCCCCCCCCCCACTTACTGGGGATCAAGCCAGCAACCCGGGCATGTGCCCTTGACTAGAACCGAACCTGGGACCCTTCAGTCCCCAGGCCAACACTCTATCCACTGAGCCACACCGGCTAGGGAGAGTGGTGGATTTATTTTGCAGAAGGGATGTAGCAGCATGGCTTTGAGGGAGACTAATTTCACAGTGTGCTAGAAATTGTCGGACAGGCCGAGAAAGGAGGACGGCCGGCAGTATCGGAGTCCGTGGAAATGAGGTCAGGCCTGTGGAGGTAGTGTGAGCAGGAGCGGGGAGGTGGGGAGGGGGGAATGGGAAAGTGCACTAAGAAGCAATTAGGGTGAAAGGGGCAGGGTTGCTGTGAGCAATCAAAGGAAAGTGGCTGGTAGAAACTCAAAAGACAGTCTAGTCTAGAGAACTAGAAAGCAGGGGATGACAGAGAGCCTTGTGGAAATATTGACCTAGGCGGATAAGATAGCATATTTTCCCCTTGAATATCCTCCAGTTAGTCTTCATGAGCTTTTTTCCCACAGCTTTACTGAGATATAACTTACACGCCATTCAATTAACCCATTTCAAGTGTACAACCCAGTGGCTTTTAGTATATTCAGAGAGCTGTGATTCCACTAAGCCCAGTTTTAGAACATTTTTGTTGTCACAAAAGTAAACCTGCCGTCTTTTAGCCATCACTCTCATCTGCCCCAACACACACATACACGCCACTCCTCCCCACTCCACTCCAGGCAAACACTAATCTGCTTTTTGTCTCTATGCATTTGCCTATTCTGGACACTCCATATAAATGAAATAATGCAGTGTTCGGACCTTGATGACTGGCTTCTTTCACTTAGCATGTTTCCAAGGTTCATCTGTGCTGTAACATGTATGAGCTTTAAAAACAAAATTATACTAATAATAATGGCTCCCCGTGCACCTGAGATATTTCTCCCAAACAAATGATTAAACTCTCCAGTCTATCCTGGTGTTTTGCTGTGCCATGAAGGTGTGTGTGTGTGTGTGTGTGTGTGTGTGTGTGTGTGTGTGTGTGTGTAAAGTCAAAGGCTTCTTTCTCTCAATCCTCCATTCCTCTTGCTCCATATAGCAGGGTAGCTAGCTGGGCCTGGGCCTGCCCCAATCAGTTAAAATGCCTTAAAAGCAGAACTGAAGTTTTCCTGTAGAAGAAATTTCACCTGTGGATGGAAGCAGTTCTGGTCTAAGAGGCCAAGCTATCCTTTTTAATCAATCATTTTGGACTTGCCTAGAGAGCCTCCCATAATCACATAGATATGTACTAGTATATAATGAATAATATTTTAATTTCTAAGCCTTCTTTCTTGTTCTCATATTTTTCCCTTTTCATATTATCCTGTACTTGTTTTATGAACATTTACTTTTATTCCTTCTGAATTTCAAAAATTTATTTTCCGCCTAAACTATCCCTCCCCTCTAGAATTACTTTTTCCCTCATTTGTTTACATAATCTCTTTTTCATAACAGAGTTTTTCCTTAAATGCCCACCAAAGGGGAAGGAATGGGATAAAGGATAGGAGTTCTCCATATTTAGATATTGTTGACTTGTAACCTCTGCTGTTAGACTGTGTAGCTATTAAATGTCAGAATGTAGAAATGTTTTATCTGGGGGCATTACATTTATTTTGAGAAGAATTCTATTATTCTCTTCATTGCCATGATTTCATATCTGTCACTTGGGAGTTGGGAGGAAGAGGAGGTAAATGCATGTGGTCAGTCCATCAAAATTAATAGAGAATTTGTCTATTGTTCTGTTTTTATGATTTTACTATTAAATATTCATGGAAGGTGGTAATAGTGATGGTGACAAGAATGGTAACTAGAAAACACACATATTGTAAAGCAGAATAAAAACACCTACATTTGTAAAATACCATTTTCTATCTTCTCTTAATAAGCCCTGTGTGGTTCCTCACTGATCATCAGGTCAAAGCCAGATGGAGTCCTCAAGGTTCCTATTAACTTGTTCAACTGTAACAGCAGATTCATAGATTAGCCACAGCCAGCCCTAAATAATCAATCATCAGTTATCAGCTGTTTTCCACGGGACTAAAATGGAACAAGGGGGTCTTAGGTCATAACCAGAACTCAGAGTAGGAAGGAAAGCAACATGATCATCATGTTCTACTGTAATCGTCATGAACATCTTACATAAAAGGCTTGGGGACCATGTAAAGCAATATAGGCACAGAGATGGATGGACAGAATATTCTTTGTTCCTATGTGTGCTTGATGAGTACCTGTGTTATACACATGAGTATGTGTGAAACTGTGTACTGTAATAGTGGCTGAACACTGTTAATGGCTTCCTCTCCACAGGGGAAAGGCAGTTGGCAGATAGAAATGGAGGCAGGGTTAGGTATAAATAAAGCACTTTGCTGGAGTAGTGTCGGTAGCTGTTTGCAAGGGGATAGAGTCATAGTTTGTGTTTCTGGACAACAAATTTGAGACAGAGTTTGGCATGCCAAGGTGTTTATTAAAGAGCGCTTTAGGGGTTCATCCTGTGAAAGTGGGGGAAAGGAAGGTATCGTGGACAGAAAGAGAGGTTAGGTTATAATGCCCAAGGTTCAGCCAACTCCACAGGGTTCTACAGAGCATGGATGACCTTAGTGTTGTCTCAAGTTAGTGAAAAAGGGTCAAGCCTTCTTATCTGTGCACTGATCAGTCAGTCACTGGATGCAGAAGGTAAAATCTTGGGTGAGGCAGCTTTCTACAGTGGAGGCAATCTCCAATGACACTAACAGTTGAAGATCATCTGCAGACAGTACTTCCAGCAGCTGGGGGAGTAAATGCTTCATTCCTGAGGAGGAATCAGCACATCATGGCATTCATCAGAGTTGAGTTTCGCAAAAGCCTGCCCTCTAGAGAATGGTGTATTACTGAAATAGGTGCAGGCACAGCAAAATAAATTCAAAATGTTTCCTGGACCAAAGTGGTATTTTCTCACTCGGTTTCCCCCAGGCCTTAGGGGAATGTCACCAGTAAGGATGCTCCTACCACTCTCCACTCAGCACAACTTCAAAGAGCTTCCTTGCCAAAGAAATAAAAAGGGGGTTGGGAAGAATGTCGCCAGCTTTCAAGTTACCAGTATATCCTTTCAGATCAATGCAGACAAAGAATCAGCATAAGACAAAGGCAGGGCGAAATAAGAACCATGCTCAGCCCTTTACTTGTTATGCCATTCATCCCTTTTTGTACTTGTCCGTGTGTTGCTGACATTACACAAAGGTTACATAATCTTTTGCAAACAGTAGGTGCTTGATAAACATTTATTTAAAGAATGAGTAAAGCAACCGCATAAAATCTCTCCTCTACTCAACCACAGTGAAGAAAATAAGAGTGTTGGAGAATGAACGGGGAAAGTATATTTTATTACTTAGTTTCTCATGACCTATTATGTTAAACTAGATGCCCAGTGCACAAAATTTGTGCACTTGGGTGGGGGGGGGTGGCCTCAGCCTGGCTTGCACCCTCTGGCAGTCTGGGAGTCCTCGGGGGATGTCCAACTGATAGCCAGGGGGAGGGGGCGGGTAGCGGGCCTAAGGTGGCAGTCGAACATCCTTAGTGCTGCTGCAGAGGTGGGAGAGGCTCCTGCCACTGCCACTGCCACTGCACTCGCCAGCCATGAGCCCGGCTCAGGGCTTCTGGCTGAGCTGCGCTCCCCCGTGGGAGCGCACTGACCACCAGGGGGCAGCTCCTGCATTGAGCGTCTGCCCCTTGGTGGTCAGTGCACATCATAGCGACCGGTCGTTCTGCCGTTTGGTCAATTTGCATATTAGCCTTTTATTATATAGGATGTCCTGGGTGGTGACTTTTTTGCTTGACCACTAAGAAGATAAATGTGGTTAAACTCACTAAACAGTAACCGTGGGTACTCATACCTCTTACAGTGTCCATTTCAGTTTATGTTTCAGAAACAAGAAATTAAAATCCTGCTTTGGATTGATCCCTTGCTCACTGTACCATCTGCTTCCCTGTGGGTTTTCAGGAACCAGTGGTGAAGGTCAAGGCATATGTCTCTGACATGGATGATATTTTCAAAGCTTGTTACTTCAACAATGAAAACAAATAAGAAAAGGCAGATAATAAAATGTCCATTAAATGCATAGGATCTAAATGTCATCAGTGTTATTTGCCACACGGCCGATGAGTCCTTTGAATGAGAAACTTCTAAACTGAAAGGTTCCCCATGGAAAGCTCACCACAGTTTCTTTGTCTTTCTCTCCACAATGTTCATCAGCCTGACCCTGATATCCACCTGACTATTGTAAGGCCATGGGGCTACATTCTCCCTCTCACTTTAGACCTTCTTTTTCAATGTCCTAGAAGAAATTATCCTTCCATGACTCCACTGATGTTCTGGGTTAGACACTGAGCAAAATTACAACAGCGTGATGTTCTTTAGAAACACAAAATGAAAACCAACAAAACTGTGGTTTTGACCACAGCCCTTGAATGCCTAAGTGCATATGCACAGACCTATGCACTTAGGCATTTGAGGGCTGTGGTCAAAGACAGACCACACCTTGAAATCTGTGTCATTTCTCTTAACACTGTCCCAAGAACACTCTTAAAAAGTCCTCCCAGACTTCCACCCAATGGCCATTACCCATTTGCTCACACACATAAAGAGATCAGTTCTTCCTTCAAGATATTGCTTATCATTCAATGCCGTGTGTAAGTTTGCTTCCTTCCCTGCTGCAGCTGTCACTGCTCTCACTACTGAGAAATCCTCATTCTACTCTTATGGCCAGGCTGTGCTCGTGGTGCCAACTCATAAGAACAATCAATCCATGAATGGATTACAACATCCTGGACTGGGGAAGCATGTATACTCC
This sequence comes from Myotis daubentonii, assembly GCF_963259705.1. Lineage (NCBI taxonomy): Eukaryota > Metazoa > Chordata > Mammalia > Chiroptera > Vespertilionidae > Myotis > Myotis daubentonii. The sequence continues at coordinate 1,725,359 of NC_081861.1, read as the reverse complement.
AAACGGGAGTCGGGCTTCTCACATCAGAGCACACGACATCAATAACTCCTCAGGCACCCCCTCAATCTGGTCTCTGAAAGAGATAATCTATAATAATAAAAGCGCAATATGCTAATTAGACTGGATAGCCAAACGACCTTCCGGACGAAGCCGGGGCTGCGAGGGCCAAGCCCCTTGCATGAATATCGTGCATCAGGCCTCTAGTAAAATATAAGAAGCTAATTGACTATTCACAAAGTAGAAGGTTATTCGGAATCTGTGCTAAATTCCCAAATTTATGACCACACTATATGGCTTTAAATTACCAGGAATCAAGGGAGACACACAAAAAAAAATAAAAATAAAAATAAAAAAATTACCAGGAATCATTAATGTCTAGAGACTTTTGTTCCAGAAATTTCCAATATTCTGGTGTTTTGTTATTTAATATCTAATTTATAAGACAAGTGCAGTTAATGTTGTAGTATGGAGAAATTGTTAAAAGAGGGAAAGGGGGTTTCTTATCTTTAATCAGATAAAGCAATTTGTTTCCACTAGGGGAGGATAGGAAAAGAGTGAAAAGCAGAAAATGAAGGTGTGGGAGAGGCGTTTAGGACATCTGTCTGTCCCAAAATTAACCCATTATTTTTTCTGAGAACTGCTCTCTTCATCCACAGAGATGAAACCCTGGTGACCATGTTTGTGTTTTGTGATTCTGTGCCTCAGGTCATAGCTGATTGGATCCAAGATAGAATCCGCCTCCAAGCTAAACCAATCACAGTGTTCTCCTTGGAATGTGCAGTTGAGATTCTGAAAAGCGGTTTAGTCTCCTCCTGTGCCTGGAAGAGAGGATAAGTTAAAGTGGGAACCACAGGCAGTCCTTACCTACCATGAATGTGGAAAAGGCAGCCTGCAAATAATAGTGAAGAAGCCACATTGAGAGACACCAAGCAGTTGACAGACAAGTTGAACCTACTGTTACCACTTTTTGCTCATGGCTCCAATTCACAGAGGGGCATGTCTCCACTTCCTGCCCTTGAGCTCTATGATTATCCCTGTATTCTCATTAAAATATCCCTCCTGTTGGCAGAAGCAATTTTGAGTGGGTTTCCATTTCTTATAACTAAAAGAACCTTGACCAAGATAGTAGGATTCTTGTTTTGTTAACATCATTGAATATTAACTCTCCCTGACCTATGCACTTAGGCCTTCCAGTGTCAGCAGCAGAAACAGTGTTTCATTTTCCTGAGATGGAACCATGGCTTCAGCTTCTCAATCATGAGGGTTGAAAGGAGGCAAAGGAAAGAAGATTCAAAAATCCTGGCATGGCACTAATGCACTGGGCGCAACAAATGTAACGAATGTGTTCACTCAGAATTGATTAAAGTGTTCTGTTTCTCTCTGTTCATCTAAATAATTTTGCACAGAAGATGAAAGAAGCAGCCTGTTGTAAAGAAAATAGTCCTTCTAGCTCTAAATGTAGTGCCGAGTCATGATGCATCTGACATGTTGAAAAAGAAAACAAGAAAGGATGATGATAATAATAATAATAATAACCGCTATAATGGTGGCAGCTAACACTTAGTAAGCCTTTATTGAGCTGTGGTGGACATTTCACTTACATTAACTCATTTAATCTTCACAACAGCCCCAATGAGGTAGACACAACAGCACACAACTCAAAATGGTTAGGTAAATTTCCAGATATGCACAACCAGTAATTGTTGAATTTGTATTCAGGCCCAAGCAATATGACTCCAGGATTGAAGTCTTTTGTTATTGTTGTTGCTTAAAGTATTACAGATGTCTGCCGGGAGCCGGTCCATCCTTGCTGTTTCAAGGGACCTGGTATATATGGCATACGGTTCTTGATATGTTTGCTCACCTTCTTGGCGCTGTGTTTTAGCCAAGGTCACCTCTCCGAGAAGGGTTGAATCCCCAGGTAGGGATTTTCCCCTGAAGTTAGGGAGGGAATAAAGCCCCTCAACTGGGTGCCAGGCGGGTAATTAATCCCTTTAACTACGAACAATCATGCTTAAACTACATAATCTTTTCTCCCTGGAATGGAGATAAGAAACGCCCTAACCTTTGTAATAGAGATTGATAGGATTGAATCAACTGGTATAAATACAGTTGTAACAAGACAGAAAGACTCAGAACTTAGAACAGAATCAAGAAGACAGAACCTACACGGAGCCTAGAGACAGAAGAACTTTGCTGGAGAGAGCATGCCGGAGGATCCTGGAGAGGGACTGGCCTCGGAGCCTAGAGACAGAGCCTAGCGGGAGAACATGGCAAGGGATCCTGGACTGAACCTGACTACAGAAATTGGCAGGAGAACCTGACTGGAACCTGGACACTGAACCTGACTGGAGAGCCTGGACAGAACCTGGCTGGAGAACCAGCAGAACCTCTCTGGAGATCCTGGCTGGAGATCCTGGCTAGGCTCCTGATCAACTGAACGCTGTCTCCGTGACATTCCTTCTTCGCCGACTCCGTCCACACCTTTAGGGACCCCTGGACCTGCTGGGGTTGGACCCCGGCAGATGTCCTCCTTTTTTCCCCATTGTCCCCCTCCACCCTGCTCCTGCCCCCTCCCCAGGCCTTCCCGACTCAATTGTTTGTCCATGAGTTATGCTTAATCTCTTCCCACCCACCCCATCTGAAATACATGAATCTGTTGTATATTTCAATGCCTTGGCCTATTTTGTTCGTTAGTCTATTTTTTCCATTCGATTCCACATATGAGTGAGATCTTTCTGTGACTGGCTTTCTGTGACTTGTTTTTCTCTGACCGGCTTATTTCACTTAGCATGATACTCTCAGGTCCCTCCATGCTGTCTCAAAGGGTAAGAGATCCTTCTTTTTTACTGCTGCATAGTATTCCATGGTATAAATGTACCACAGCTTTTTATCCATTCATCTACTGATGGGCACTTAGGCTGTTTCCAGATCTTAGCTATGGTAAATAACACTGCTGTGAACATAGGGGTGCATATATTCTTTCTGATGGGTGTTTCGGGTTTCTTAGGATATATTCCTAGAACTGGAATCACTGAGTCAAATGGCAGTTCCATATTTAATTTTTTGAAGAAACCTTAACTTCTAGGTGTTAGGTCGGAGAGAGCCCAGGATCAGATACATGTGATGAGACAATGGACTTCCCCTGGGATTTCTCACAGATCAACGTGCCAGACACAGATACCGGCTTCTTCTCCCTGAACCCACATACCCCGACACAGATAGGGACTTCTTCTGAATACCCCCGCCCATCCCCTGCGACAGAGAATTCCTCAGCTCATGTCCCCGCCCCTCACCCAACCGCAGTATAAAAAAGCACCCCCCTCCCTGTTGGTGTGAATCCACGTGCCTTGTCCTGGGGGTACGTGGGTCTCCCGGGGACGCAGAAATAAACCTTTTCCTTTCCTTTCTTTTCTGATTCACTGGACTCTATTTCTTGCGCCGCCTCCTGAGCCACCTAACCTAACACTAGGTTGTCTCAACAATGGACAAATGGAAGAATTGACCATCTGAAGTTAAATAATAGGTGTTGAAACCTCTTTACCAAAATGACTTCCTAATCTCTTTCACTGGGCTTACAATTCGTGCATTTTCTCCAATCCTATGCAGGAGCTGAGCTGACTAGAATGAGTGGGCTTGATTCTGGGATGGGAGATGAGCTTGAGCAGAGATAAAGGAAGCATAATTTAGGGATTAGAGCCACTGTTGGTTCCCCGATCATATTCCCTTGACTCACCCAGGAATTTACTTGCAGCTTCAGTGGACAGTTTCCTTATTGTCACTACAAATCTACAGTGACTTTCTACAGCAAGAATCTGTGACACTGCCTGAAAGCTTTCTCTGGCTTCAAGAGAAAGCAAAGCCCACGTAGAGGACAGGCTGGAAGTGTCAGAGAATTAACACCCCTGGGAGCAGCCAACCGCCACAGAGAGATGTGAGTTGGCAGATAAATACCCCCACTTCTTGCCTCTCAGTTCTGAGGCACTTACACAGTCTCTTAGAGGCTCCTCATTAGGAGTGTACCCATTTGTGCTGGGAACCAATTCCAGCATGTCATAATTTCAAGAGTTTCATCAAAAGGTTGATGAGACTTGGGGACTCAACAGGGTTGAGTCACACATGTAGTCACCTGTTGGGAATGGCTAAAGGCATTTCCCCAAACCTGAATAGGAAACTGATTGTGGCTGCCAGACAGTTAAATGGCTTCTTAATCTACATGTTATTGCCTCCCCTTGGCCAAACACCTGAACAGCCGTAGGCTATTCCCCAAACTGACAATGCTTCTGTACCTTTTGAAACCTTCCCCTTTGAAGTCTATTATCTCCACCTTGCCTTAGGACACATTGTGTTAATAAAAGCAAGGGTCCTAAACAAGGAGGGAGTCTTCAGTCCCTTTAGCTGAAGGTCCTCTGACCCCCAATGCCTTTCAAAATTATATCTCCTCTCTGGACTCCTTATTAGTCCTCAGATTCCTGTGTCATCTACGCACAGCCCCTTCTCCAGATTCCTGATCCCTTCTTGATGCTGGGACAAGAACCCCGGCACATTTGCCCACAGAGGTAACCTGCTCATTTATGCGCCCCATATTGGCATCCACATTCCTTGTCTCATTTCCTCTGTCCCATAAAGTGCTTCCTTGAGTCACCTCCCAAATAAACTGCCCCCGAATTCCCATCTCAGGGTATTCTTCTGGGAGTGGTGGAGGATGATTCAAACCAACACACGTAGGCTAGATATACATAATAATGACAAGAGGGGGGATATGTCTAAAATAAGAAGTACCCCATAATATAAACAGGTTGGAAAGTCAATACAGGACCATTTTCCAGAATCTCAAGGATAGGAGAGAGGGCCTACACATTTCTCTGGGCACGCTCAGGCCAACTGGGCCCAAAACCTCAACAAAAGGTACTATATAGATGTTACTGAAATATTTACCTTGCCCGACATTCCCTTAATTTATATTTCCACCGTAAAAATTTAGATGGAATTGAGGTTTAACTCTAAAAAATTTATGTTAAACAGACTCAAAACCTGGCTTGATAAAGCTGATCCATAAAAATATTGTTCCTGCAAATAAACAGAAACCTTTCCTTTCCCACTTGAAGTCAGATGGAGAGGAAATAAATTAGAAGGTAGCGAGTGCTCTGCATCGCCACCATTGTTTATAGCTCTCTTTACTTAGCTATTCTAAATCAGGCATTGCCTCTAAGGGCCATAAAGATATCAGTTTCTCCACTAGGCAAGCAAAATGAGAGGTAAGGAAGGAGAGCGTTATTTTGCAGAAAGGGAAACAGGAGTTCTGGAGATTTAGCCAGGCCTGCAGCAGGGTAACTGACTGACCATGGAATTTGCATTCAGAGCATCAGAATCTCAGCCATTTGCTTAATCTAGGCTAGAAATGGATGAGATGCCAGGCCTTCTGCAAACACAGTCACAGCCAGATCATTAGTACCTTCCAATTAAGTGATATTACCCAGCTCTTCCCTACTGCGAAATTTTTAGATATGTAATTGCTAGAAATTCCCAACCAAGAGTTTTCTGAGAGACCAGAATGAATAAGAATTCAGTTAAAGCCATGGGCACATTTCAACGGCAGCTACGATGTGTAGGGTCTTTAGTAGCAGAAAGTATGAGGCACCTATGGGTGTCCAAGTGGATAACAAAGACAACCTCTTCTGCCCACTCAGTTCACCAAGATCTGGGCAGCCATTTCCATTCTGAAACTTCCTGTCTGAATTAGCTATATTTAATGAGGCCTTGAGGGATTCATTAACAGAGGGCTTTAAGAAGAAAACCAAAAGGTTCATTGAAAATACTGTAACTGAATCCAACTTCAGTAGCAATTAAAATACATGTTCCTCTATATATTCATGTGCTAATATCATAAAAATCCTAGAACTTGCTGTATATATTTGTAATACATACATCTAAAACTTTGAGAACCACCAGCCCTTACTCACTTTGAATAGGCAAGGTAGTGTGATAATTATTTTCTATTTATCACTTAACACTAACAAAACCCCATGCAGTAGTTATCATTACCATCATTTTGAAAATAACAGCAATGCGGCCCAGAGAGATATACCAACTTGTCCAATGACAGCTAAGAAATAGGGGAGATGGAATCTGAACCCATAACCAGTGATTCAAAAGCCCATGGTCTTAATTGCTTCATTGTAAAAGAATTAATTTCTAAGCTCTCCTCACTTTATTTAACTAGATGCACAGATTAGGGATTGGAGGTTTACTAAGTATTTGAAATGAGATTATAAAACCCCCAAGAGATATCTATTCGTTCTTTTATAATTAATTAACAGACATTATTGAATTTTTGTTAGATCTAGCGAACACTACACCACATATCTGGGAAACAAAGGTAAATAGGCCAGAAAACCTTCCTCACAGTGAATTTATTTATATCTATATCTGTATCTACACCTACACCTATACCTATAGCTATCCCTATATCCTATGTCTATACCTATATTTTTAACCAGAGGAACTGGTATAACTCGCATAGAGTGGGCATGAAATGGTCAAACAACCAAGGAGAATGCTCAGGCTTCCTCCCAGGACCAAGAAGGATGTTTAATGCTTCAGTATATCATGAAGGGGACGATTTGTGGGTAGTAGGAAGATGTTCTGATGTTCTATTGTAGAGAAAAAGGAGAGTATATTTGTTCATTATTGTGGCTCTGGAGTCAGGCAGACCTTGTTTCAAACCATGGTTTTAACAATGTGATCTTTACTAACTGTAATTTTAGACAAGCAACTTTAGCACCTCTGTATTAGTTTAATAAGGCTGCCATAACAAATTACCACAAACTGGGTGACTTAAAATGACAGAAATGTATTTTCTCATACTTCAGGAGGCCAGGAGACCTAAATTAATATGTTGGCAGGGTATGGTTCCTTCTGCAGGTTCTGAGGAAATAATTGGTCCCATGCCTTTCCCCTTGCCTCTGGTGTTTACTGGCAACTTGACACTCCTTGGCTTGCAGCTATATCATTTCAATTTCTGTCTCTGTGCCCTCTCCTGTTATTATAATGACACCTGTCATTGGATTAGGGGCCTACTCAACTCTTGCATGATCTAATATTAACTAATTATATCTGCAAAGACTCTCTTTCCAAATGAAGTCACATTCTGATGTTCTGGGTGGACATGAATTGGGCGGGGGGGGGGGGGTAACTATTTAACCCACTATACCCTCTAAGACTCAGTTTCCTCACCTATAAAATGTGGATAATAGTTATACTTCCCTTATGGAATTATTATAAAAGTTAAATGACCCTAACCGGTTTGGCTCAGTGGATAGAGCATCGGCCTTCGGACTGAAAGGTCCCAGGTTCGATTCCAGTCAAGGGCATGTACCTTGGTTGCGTGCACATCCCCAGTAGGGAGTGTGCAGGAGGCAGCTGGTCGATGTTTCTCTCTCATCGATGTTTCTAACTCTCTATCCCTCTCCCTTCTTCTCTGTAAAAAATCAATAAAATATATTTTTTAAAAAAAGTTAAATGAAAGAATACATGTATAGTCGCAGTACATCGTAGGCAGCCAATAAATGGTAACAATAAATAACAGCTACAAGCATCACACCCTTCCGGAGATATCGCCCTATGCGAGGCAGAACAGGCCCCGTGGCCACTCTGAGAAGAGTTGAGGCCTAAGGCCGAGAGATGGAAATACCTGGGATGACACGTACCTATCCTGTGCTCTACAGTTTACTCCCGTGTTTCCTGGGAAGTGTCTGCATCGCATGAACTAAGGAACAAACCATTTAGAAACAGGACTAACAGAGCAATGTAAGTGAGACATGGGTCAGCAGCACGCCAAGTATGGAGAGTGAAAAGTGCAGATAGACCGGCCGCATTCTCTACAATTGATCTATCTCTTCCACAAGCAGATGCGAATTGAAATATATTATCACTATCGGCTTTGTTGTTGGTAAGGCTGTGCCGGGAGCCAATTCCAGCAGGTCAGCAGGGCTGAGTCATCTGGAGGTGGCTGAGGGCATTTCCCCAAACCTGAAAAGGGTACATGAAATGACTGCTGGCTGCCAGACAGCTAAGGGCATTTCAATCTACATGTTACTGCCTCCTACAGGCCAAACACCTGAACAGCGGTAGGCAGTTTCACCAATCTGACAATGGATTCTGTATACCCTTTGGTGTCTATCTACCTCGCCTTAGAACAATTTGTGTTAATAAAAAGCAAGGGGTCCTGAGACAAGGAAAACTTAGTTGCTTTAGCTAAGTCTTCTCTGACTCCCCATAACGCCTTCCAAAATTATGTTTCATCTCTGGACTCTTATTTAATTTACACACAGCACTTCTCCGGATTCCTGAACCCTTCTAGATGTTGGAACAAGACCACCCAAGTTGTAATGAATTTTCCTACTCCCTCCTTTTGATTTGTGTTTCTCCAGTTGGATGCATTTGAAATATGCAAACGTCTCTTCACGGTGTGGAAGCCTTTCTCTGATCAGCTTACCACGTGGATGGAGGACTGAAAAGGAGCAGGTGCTGCCTTAAAGACACATAGACGGAGTGCATTGTCTGGGCCAGAAGAAAGAGGACACCATGCTGAACAATGACCTTTGCCTTAATAATAACTTTGCGGAGCATTCAAGTCAAGGGCACGAGGAAGGGTGACAGTGTTGAAGTTAACCAGCATTTATTGCACTGAAGGAGAACAAGGCCAGAAGAAGTTCCCATCACATGAGCTGAAGCAGGAATGCAAAGAAAAAGAGAATGCCACACTATTCAAACAAAAGTAACCAAAAAGCAGTAAGAGGGTAGCTGTGGAATGTCTGGGTAAGAGATTATGGTGGCTTGGACTGAGAGGAGCTCAATCATGGATTGCCGGAAGACCCCCCATGGACATCCACAAAAGAAACTGATTTCAAGTGAGGAGGGCAACTGGTCTATTGCTGGCCACGGAAAGACCAGGAGAATGTGATGTCAAAAGTTTTCAAGAAGGTGACACGGATCCCATAATATCAAATTTGGCCAAGTAGGTGAGCAAGGACGGATAAATTACCACTGGATTTAGTGAGGTAAAGCACTTAAGGTGTTGTACTTCTTGAATGTATCTCCTGTGTCCTTTCAGATTCTTCCTCCTGTGCTATCCATCATCTGTGTTCCAGGCCGTGCCCCACCCCAGTCTGTGATGGAAGGATCACTTCTTCACATCAGAGCCAGCACACCTAGAAAGTTCTCACACTTTCTCTTCCTAACCTTTCAAAGATGGCCCTTTGCTTTGGATATGGACTGTCCTAGAGTTCTAGCTACCCGACGCACAGATGTATGCAATGCTGCGCTTTCTAGCTTATGACCTACACAGCTACTCATGGTCATTACCTCACTGGCCCACTCACTTTCACATTTAGCCAAACCACCAAAACATGTGCCGGCCCATAAACAAGCTAACTATTCTAAGAAGTTGCCTCACATTTCTCCTCTTTTTACTCAACCCATGTGCTTGCTCCCATCTTTCTTATTTCTGGATTCTTGGCTCTGTACTTCATACCTACTTTGCACTTCTAGCCCCTTTGGTTTGGCAAACCTTTGAAGGCCTCTTCTTGGTATCTTGGTCATCAGCCTCCTGGTTAGCTTTAAGCCTAGCTTGCTTCTTTTAACTCCAATGCCTTAGGCAACACACACACACACACACACACACACACACACACGGGCACAAACACACATTTCCCAAAGGACAAATCGCACTAGCACTTTCATATACACCACACAGATAATAGCAAATCCAAACAGCTGCCTCCAACCCCCTCCTCCCACCTCGTGCATTGAAGCGAGAACAGTCCAGATCATTGTTCTTTAGGCATGTGAGTTTCAAGCCTGCTCTGTGGGGGCTACATTTGCCCTGGATGCAAATATTCATGAATATATTTCATTCCCATCCTGAATCTCTCTCTGTTTCATTATTGTCTGTCTAGTGGGCTGAGACTGAGTCTGACTTTTTCTATATATCTTCTCAGTCCAGCATCACACACAAATGGGCACTTAATAAGTGATTTTGGTCATGATGGCATAATTAAATCTTTTCTGTATTGGAAATTACACATGACTTGACTCGAGGGCTGGTCTAATCTAATTGTGTTTGTGTTCATTTTCGTGCTTTGCCCTTTATCTTGCCTAATCCTGTCTCAGTGAAGTGGCCTTTACATTCCAAGCAGGTTCACATGGGATTTTAGTCCCAATTCCCTTTTGTTGGTTGACCAAAGGCAAGGAATTATATATATCCCGCCCAGAGGGGGCATAGAGTGATCCAGCCCTCATGTATTCAAACCACTAATGCTGTCATTTCTAGGGAGAGCTGAAGGAAGGACACCATTATTTCTCTTAAGAGGCCTCCAATTCTTTCCACATACAGTGCCTAGAGAATGTCATGTCTTAAGGAAAGCTTTTATTCTTTGGAATGACTCCAGTTTCTTACTCTTACTGAGAAAACTGATCTAGCTTTTGGAGGCAATAGCTAATTATCTGGAGGAGAAAGCAGCCCAACATGTTAATTTGACCTAAAAGCTGAAAATGAGAGCAAGGTGATCCTACCCTTAACAACAACATGGCCAAGAAGATAAAATAGTTAAATGTGCAATTCTGGGGTTTCAGGCTTTTCTTTAATGTAAAAAATGAATGTTGCTAATTATTCCATTTTCTCATTATCCAAGGATCACTTCTGCACTCTGTATAATACATTAGCCACTAGCTACATTAGGCTACTCAAATTTAAATTAATTCAAATTAGATCAAATTTAAAATCCACTTTCCTAATCACATGCCACAAATGCCGTGCTCAATCACATGTGGTCAATGGCTATGTATTGGAGAGCACAGACGTAGCACCTTTCCATCGTCACAGAACATTCTATCTAAAGAAAAGTGCTCATTTGCCTTAAAGCACATTGAAATAAATCTGTTCATTATAGTCTTGACTTGGGGGATTTTTGTGCCCCATCTAGTACCCTGGAGTGTAAATTATGAGTTAGGTGGTCACCTGAAAAGGTGCCACCGGCATAGAGACAATGCACTGCATCCTGGGAAATGCTGGCAAGAGGCCAGGCCTGACTACATCCCTTCCAGGTCAAATGTTCTGTTGATGTTCAATTCAGATCTTACAAAATCATAAAACTTGCAGCTTCTGAAGATGCCTTCGACCACGCACCAGGCTGGTTAGGATGCGGGTGTTTGTCAGCTCATATATCTCTGCCACTCAGTCTTGTAACTTGCCTTTATTTCTTTACAGTTTTCTGTAACATTTTACATTTTACATTCCATAGATTTGATCAATGTAATGAACAATTCAAAAAAATTCAGAGATTTTTAAAAATTCACAATGAATGGATCTGTGACATGAACGGGAGAATAAAACTCGGCTTTGACTTAATTGCGTTTACTACTCCCCCGTGATAAATTATTATTGTTTGATCAATTATTTTTTCACGTTTGGATACTGTTTTAAATACAAATATACTTACTACCTGTTTTGAGAAACACAGTGAGTGTCCGATGCCTTCAGTGAGCGGCAAGGACTAGAGGAAGTTGTGCAGGGAACCAATCAGGCTTCAGAATGAAGTGACAGAGAAAGATCTGTGTTCTGTATCGACGACTCCTCTGGAAGACTGGTGGTTCTAGCCATTCTTCCTCATTTGGTTCCCTTCACTTAACAGCTGCAGCCAAAGCACACGTTCTCCTTAAAGACACCGAATTAATAGTCTCCTTTCTGTTCACTTTTATCGTCCTCAACTGCACTTTTTCAGCTTCTATTCCGTTAGCTCGACCGCTGGAGCTGGCAAGAGTACAGTCAGCCCCTTTTTCGCAGCCTGGCCCCTTTCCCAGACCAGCCAGAGCCCAGTGTTAGATGCGGCTTCTTAAGAAGACTTAGTCATCTCTAATTCCCCCACCATGGCCCTCCCTCTCATTTCCTGGCACCTTTCCTTCACTCCTCCCCATACAGCAGGTGGAATCCTCATTTTTTAAAAATCGGTGTGCTCTTTAAATAATTTCAGAAATCAACCTTTTTTCTGTGCCATCAGCAGGTTCTGGTTGCCAGGGTTCCCATTACACAGAATCTGTCATATCAAGATATCTAGCATTCTCCTTACGTAAAAACAACAACGTTTTATCGTTACTCAGAATTTTAAACTACGTTCTTCTCAAAGGGAACACGATGAGCTCAGCTACACTATTGCACTACAGGTGTTGGATAGTAACTGTGTTTCTCTGTACATGCCACATATTTGGATCAAAGGGGACATGACTGCAGAGGATATCTTTCCAGTGAGGGGGACAGAATCGATTTCCTGAATGTTGGCAAGCATTTGAGCAGGAGCTCAAACCCAGTCTTGTTCCACCAAGCCCCTCCCTGCCTGGTAGAACACTGGGGCGACACTCCTCCATCTGAGAAGGAAGGAAATGAAATACCAGCTCACAGTAGCTAAACTGACTGGCGGTCAGACCTCTGAGAGCAAAATGTTGAGCACAATTTATTCCAGATGCTATTCGCACCCCTTCCCCTGTTTCCCTAGGCAAGAAGACCCTCTGTGCCGGAGAGGTTAGGGAGGGAGAAGAGGAATAGAAATAGTAATTCACATCCGCCAGGTAAATAGAACGTGAATAAAGGGGGTAGTCATTTCAGCCAGTGTGCCCCAAACAAAATGGCTTTCCTCTGCATTGCTCGAGTAACATTTTCTGAGCTCTACTTAAAGATAAACAGTATAGCTCACTATCTGCTGAACGACTCAATAGAGAAAACCACTGATGCTAATAAACTCAGGATTTGAAAGAAAGCTTAGGGGATTTGATGGGATGCATCCATATCCACGGAGTTGCAGCTGTTACATTGTAATAAATAGCTTGGTGGCTGGTGGCTTGTCACTCTGAACACCAGAAAGCCACTGTGTGCTGTCAGCAGCCGCCTGGAAGATGATTTTATCTTACTCCCCATGTTATTACTGTTCATGCTTTTGCTTTTAGCTGTAAAAGTTAACAAAGAGCTTTACATATCAGCTTATCAAATGTGTGTTTCAGGTTATTGAATCGACCACAGAGGTCTTGAAAATGGAACGCATGGTTTACCTCTCCTCGCTGCCCAGCAGAGCCCTGTACCTCCACACCTAGCACACCTCAGACATGGCCACAGCCTTCTCAACACGAAGGACACAGGCATCTGGCTCAGGGCTGGAGCCCTCACTGCATTTCATCTTTCCAATAAAGCAGTGAAACCTCTCCTCTGTACTAGAAATCACAACATAGGACCTTCTGTATTTATTTCTCTTCTTCATGACAGAGGACCCTGAATTTCACACAGAAAATGTCCGTTCGAGAGCTGGATACACTGAACCTAATCCAGCAGGGACCTACTGGAGCCAGTGAGAAGGGGGATAGGAGTGAGCTATGTATACACCCACTCCTGTCAGTCCCACTCACATGCTCCTCGGGGAGCATTAACTCCCATAACTTATGGGATGCCCTACGCGCAGGGACGTGGGCTCAGAGAGCCAGAGAAAGAGTCCAGGGAATGAAATGCATGTGCTGACATGGTGACAGGGACCTGCATGCATTGAAGTGGAAAAAACAAGGCACAGGAGCAGGACACCAACATCATCTGCTACTGACACTTGCTCTCCTGCATCTCCTCCGTGCACTGCGTGCCACCAGTAGGCTCGCAATAAATATTTGGCATCTGGCTGACTTTGCAGCCTGCCTCACCACATCCTACACTCCACTATAACTAGTAATTTTTTCCCCTTTGAAAAGGCCATGCGCTTTTCCAGCCTGTGCTTAATTCTCAATGCCTCTGTACAAAAGAAGAAAAGAAGAAATCCCTAGTGAGGTCGAGGTGGGGAGAAAACAATGCTGAAAGCCTTCATTTGAACACCATTATTTACTGCCACCATTTCCTGTTCATTACAGATAAGGTCTCTGAAATTTTCTTTGCTCTGCTTTACTATAAATGTTTTCCAAGATAAGTCATCTACACGACCATCTGAACTGTAACAGTGCCTTGCCTTCCTCCTCAGTCCCTTACTAACAAGCAGCCGGGCAAGAGAAATGCTTTTCAACAGCTTGAAAAAATTTTCAGTTCCAAATAGAACAAGTTAATATACTAGTAAAGGTGAAAGAAGGTATAAGCTAGTGCCAGCTCCATATTTAATCCGCAACCCCAACTGACACTGGGCACACTGAAATACTGTGATCAGGTGCAAAAACAACCACTCTTCCATGATTACAAATGAGCCCATTGGCCAGTATTCACCCCTTTCCCCAGGTCATCTTTGCCATATGATACCAGCTGTTGCAGCTATCATCTGTGCCAGAACACAGACCTCCTTCCCCTGGGACCTACTGTGTCCTTCTGGTAATCCTTTCTCACATAAGTGCCTCTTACAGCTAATCCTCCACGTCTGTAGAAAACAACACAAGAAGGTCAATTCCCCTGTGGCTCTGGCTGACATTCTCTTCTGTTACAAGAAAATGTAGTATTGAACAGAAGAGACAGGTAAAGCAAGACTGGGAGCGTGGAAAGGTGGTTTACAGGAAGAGAGAGAAAGAGAAAAGTGCCCCTAGATTGTATTGAATACATACCCACATATGCACACTGTAGGGAGCAGCTATAGCGTCAAGCCTCTGACTGACCTGTGGCAGAGCCACAGACAAGTCCCAGCTTGGAGGCAGAGCCCTCCTAGCACAATTAAGCTTGACGTTATAGTCCTCCCTTGTTCCTAGGTAGCTAATGGGCTGTGGGAGGTGCAGCAAGTGCTGCCAAAACAAGGCTTGAGTAACGAAATAGATTTGAAACTCGCAAGAACACTGTAAACATGTTGACCGCGCCCCTTGTTTGGCTTTGTGTGATCTGACTATAAAATAAAGCTTCGGCTTCCAGGCTGGGTCACTGTGTCCTCATCCAGGCACAGTGATCCCACCTGGCCCCAGCTGTATTCTCTTGTCTGTCTTCTTTAATCCTTCACCGCCCCTCCTCAGGTTCACCCCAGGCCGTGCTGGATGCAGTTCACACGCCTATATTTCCAAAACAACTCCATAGTAGAAGGATGGCATCACAGGCAATAAATGGACCACTTGAATTCTGTTGCCATGAAAAGTCAAAGCACTGTGAAATCTCTCTCACCTGATATTGGATTGGTCAACGTTCTCTTTTTAACAAAACCGTACATCTACCATATTTGGATAATTGTCATTCAAATGCTGATGTTCAAAGTATCAGGTGGTGTGTACTTTAATATGGCATCCAAATTCCCTTTAAGAAGGAAAGAATAACTATTCCCCAAGATGTTAAAAATGTCATCCAAAGGTGTTCCTCAACTGTCAGCCCTCTTTGGGAATTCCCTCTGTTAAAGTAAACTACCTTGCCCATTGTCATGCTTCCTTTCAGGGGTAGCCTGCATTAAATGTTTAGTCAATTCATAGATATAAAGGCTGGTACCCCTCACTCCAATTTAAGACCTCTCTGAGGGGCCATACAAGGCTCAGGGCTCCTTCCCCTGTCCATTTGTATGCCCTTCCTCTGTTTTCCGCTGGTGTTGACCCCAAGGGCCCTTTCTCATCAATTCCCTGCATGTTAATTTCCATTTCACAATCTGCTTCCTGGGAAACCCAATTATCACAGGTGCTCAAATCCTCCTAATGCATTGAACAGTAGTTTACATACAATGAAAAAATAATTACGTTCTGCGTATTGTACAGTGCTACTTTGGAAATTGCTCATTGATATATGACCATATCTTAAACAGAATATTTGATTAATTAAAGGACTCTACTTCTCAACCATGTTGGTATAACAAGAAAACCTGAGATCAGGTCTAGTGAGCCAGTGGAAATAGGTAATATAATTAAATCACACTTTTATTCACTCTTCCTTTTCCATATTAACACAGATAATAATAATAGCAATGACAAATAAGATGTATTAAGGGCTTACAAGGTGCTGGACATTGCTCTAAATACTTTGAATTATTTCATGTAGATTTCAAAGCAACTCTGTGAAATAAATACTATTATTGCCTACACTTACAGATAAGAAAATCGAGTCATAGAGAAAGCACACAACTCTAGTAAGTAATGCAGCCTGGATTTGAATCATGGCAGTTATACTTAAGAACCCAAAATCTTTATCAATTACAGTATTGCTATCTCCTTAATTTAAAAAATGATTATTGAATGCTCAGTCATAGTTAATGTGGTCAAAGTCAATGGTTATTGACTGGAAATTTTAACTCACTCAAGAAATGCCAGGTGGTTGAAGATTGTGACACCCCAAACCATAATCAGCTCTGTGCCTGTTGAGTCCTGCTGGGGCAATAACCTCAGCAGCAGAGGCTAAGTTCTTACATCAGCTGGGCCCTCATTGCCCACCAGAAACAACCGTAGTCTGAGCCGGACCAGCTGTTTCTACCGTTCCCCATATCTGCAATCTTGAACCTTCACCACTAAGCTAACATCTCCAAGCCTACAGCTTCCCCTTTCACTCTCAGTAATGGCCTTCCCTCCACATCACAGCAAAAATGGAGGCCAACAATGAAGAACCATCTTACTGCTCCCTGTCCCACATACAACTTTGCCTTTGAATACTTGTCTTTATCTTCTCCTCTTCTACCTTAAGGAGTGGCTAACCCTTCTCCTGTCCCAAGCCTAACCCCATCACATGTTTAAATCCCATCTCCATCCCCACTCTATTCAAAAATTTATTTCATCAACATATTACAGCCACTACTCAAAAATAGCATTAACTCTGGTAGATAGATAAATAGATAGATAATAGAGATAGATATAGATACATAGATATAGATAGATATTCCATATTATTTTTTACTGTTTTATAAACTTTTCAAATATAAATATTTTTAAAATATCAGGTAATGGCCACATAGTTATGTTAGATATGGGGGACATAACATCCATTTCATTCACCCTCTTTTGTATCTTGCTTTAGCTGGGGGCGGGGCGGGGGGGGGAGGCTCAGAGGCAAGTTTTCTCCATCACCTTCACCTTTCAAATCTCTTATTATGAGTGTATTTAATTAGTGGAGCCATAATACCCAAAATGTTAGCTACAAGGAAGTCTGGGAAATGTAGTTTTTCGCTTTCCAGTCACTGACTCAGTCTATGGTATTTTGTTATAGCAGCCCCAACGAAATAAGACACATTCAAAAGGGCGATGTGATCCTTTCCATCAACTTAAAAATGGCCCAGGGGTTATATAGTTTTTATTGAAATTATTTTTTTAGAAGGTACGCAAAAATAAGGACGTCTGAAGAGCACTTGCCCGGTACAGAGGTCTGGAATGAGGGCGGAAAATGGGCAACTCAGCTTCAGGGGGCTAATGTCCGGCCTGATGCATATCCCAGTTCCTAAAAAATGGACTGCCTTTGTAGAATCTCTCCTTCTGAAGAGGATGAGGAAAATGTGCTATTTTGACGGGAGTCTTGTAGAGGCTAAAGTTCTGGTTGAGAGTCTGTAGACAAGGATGGATGCTCAGTCTTGCGCTGGATAGGTCAGTGAATGCCGTCCGACAGCCCAGGAACCAATGCTGAGATGCAGCTCATGTTCTGCTCCACAAGTCTGGTGTCTTGGCACATAGCTACTTCCTCGACTTAGAAGGAGCATCTTTTTATTTTGGACAAAGGCCCTGAATGGACGAGCAGAACCATGGTCAGGTCCCTGTTCATGTGAGGAATATAATCAGCAGAAAATTCCCAAAGCATGCAGATATCTGTCTGGTTGAATCCCTGAAGACACTCATTTGGCATGCTTTTGAAGACAAAAGGAACTAGCAAAATGCTGCAAAGCCTCTAAGAGGTATCTTCTTACCTAATAATAGACAAACATGTAAATTGACCATACCTTCACTACGCTAACCAGCCAATCAGGAGAGTATGCAAATTAACCCAACATAGATGGCAGTTAATTTGCATACATAGGCTCCAAGCAGCGGAGCGAAGCCAGATGGCCCCTGGCCGGAGCAGCGAAGCCTGATGGCTCCCGGGCCAGCTCCAGCAAGAGCCCGGCCAGAGGGAAGGCCTGGGTCCTGAGTGCCAGAGGCAAACCGGTGCCGGCAGCCAAGCGAAGGGAAGGCCTATTGCACGAATCTCTTTGTGCAACAGGCCTCTAGTCTATAATAAGTAAGAAATGATTCCTATTTTTGTACCAAGTGCAATATTTCCATATCTGCACTCAAGAGGCACAAAAGAATCAGCAGGAGGTCCCAAAAAATTCTCCAGGATCCTGAATGAGCAACTGCTCAGGGAAGATGAGGTTGACAGGTAACCCTTGGGTTGGTCAATTTTAGCCATAACAATGGAGCCTAATTCTATTGGTGATTCTATCATTCAGAACTGGTAAGAGCTTGGATATTAGATATAATAGCAGACCATAAATGTTGGGTCAGGTTCTCAAATCTCTGGCAAATGGGTAGCTTGTGAACCTACCCCCAAATATATGATCCGTACTTAGATTTAACAGAGAACACTGAGTACAATTATAGTTGGGGTTATACACTTTTAAACTCCGACAGTTTATAGCCGTTTCAAACAGTTCTAACTACTCAAGGATCCCATGGTAGTGCTCCTAAGGCTGAGAGCTTCACAGGATTTTCGTAAAAGGGCTCTAGATGTGTTTTTTTGTGTGTTTTTTTCTTATAGCTTTCCATTCTCAAGACTCAGCTGTGAACCAAGTGCTGGCCAGGCCGGGCAAGCCAGCCGTAGGATTGCTCTGAGTCCACTGGAACTGCCATTTCCCTACAATGACTGAGGCTCCCTCCCCTACCGGGTCATTTAGAGGAACACGGGCAGCTGTAAGAAAAAGTGCTGCGAGTTGTTTTACTAAAACCCTGGCAACAGCCTCAGGAGCACGGCTGTGGGATTGCTGAATAGTTTTCATCTCAATGGTGAGAGGCGCCCCTCCTGCCTCTAGCCATTGATGTACTGAAGCTGATTGGTACCGACTGGGCTGGTTGAAATTCACGTTGGCAGCTTGAAATTGGCCACAGTGAAAGGATTTCTACCATGAAAATTGGCAAATGTTAGAAATCAGGGCTTTTTTTTGTTTGTTTTTTTTGAGAACCAGTCGTTAATTTCTCAGCACAGTGCAGATGTCCCCTAGAAGAAACCGCCAGGTACCACACAGCGGGGTCAAAGGTCTCCGCCCACCTGTAGCGGATGCAGATGTCCCACCCACAGCTGAGCAGCAGCAGTAGAGATTGTGATGGCCAGAGGAGCAGAGCGGTACCCAAGGCATCTAGGAGAGTAAAGCTGTAGTCAGGCAAAAAGATAACTTGTTCTTTTCCTGGTTAGTCCCCCAAATTTTGGGGGGAGGCAGGCAGTTGAATACGTTGCAGGGGCCATAGGCCTTAAATCAAGCTGCAGCAGGGATGGGAAGGCAAGCAAGAGCAAATAAAACCTAGGCTCATCTTACTACTGTAATACAAGGTGTTGAGGAAAAATAACTACGCCTCGGAAACAGTCCTCTCAATGTCATGTAGGAACAAGCTTACCAAGAATTGCTTACTCATCTACAAGAACGTGCCTTTGTTCGATGTTGCTATTTACGATTAATTATTGGCCCAGATTCTGTGACGTTACATGTTAACATAGAGATGTTTTCCAGTAACGGTGGAAATAATTTCTATCCAGGGGACAAGAAAATCCCAAACGTTCTGATTTTTATTGTCGTATATAGGATATAAATCAGTTTTGTATCTTATAGCAATTTACTTGAATATCCGTTTTAAATGCCTAGAAATACTCAGTCCCTCCAAAAATGCTTTTAACCAGCTTTTATCATGTTACCATTTCTCTCATTAGTGAGTTCATAAATCTTCAACAGGTGTTCAGTCTTTATGCAAAAACGTTTGTAACTTTTGGAAAATTCTACTTTGACAGTGTAAATAGGCTTTGACAAGGTACAAGGAGTTCATCTCAGCGGATCCGAAGGATAAATATAATTTGGAGCCTTGTCTGAGAGCTGCCGTGGGCACAGTCCGCCAAGCTGATACAATCTCTGCTCTTTATAATCCTACATTGGGGGCCCACCTCCCCAAAGAATACAGATGACATTGGCCAGGCTTGGTGGGGTTATGGAGTTGCCATAAATCCTTAGTCCTGGAGACAGAATCTCTCTCACCAAACACATGTATCGATGTGTTTAGTATGAGAAAGCTTCCATCTATAGAAGCGGAAAAGATTCCTGTGCGTGTGAATCGTTGGTGTCTGGAAATGTCTTGAATGACAGCGTCTCACATAACCTTGAAAATCAATCACTCTTTCTAAACGGATTCACTTGACTACAGAAGCCCCTAGAAAAATCTCCACTGGGCTTCGCTTTGCTTCGTTTTGCTTTGTCATTGTAGCCAACACTTTCCTAGCAGCCATTCCAGGTGCGTGAGCTGCATCTGTCACTGCTACAATGTGTGTGAGGCTCAGAAATGGCAGGCAGCAGAGAGAGAGAAGCAAAGCCGGTGACAACAGGCCGGTGACGGCTGGCTGGCACCATAATCTGCAGAATCCTCCTCATGGACACAAGCATCTAACTCTTCTGTTCAGTGTTTTCCTTTTTGACAAAAAATCCCGAGGAGTGACAGCCAGTGACATAATCCCTAAAAACATGCCATCAGACCCGGGTGACAGTGAGTCCCAGATCACCGGCTCTTGAGACCCTATTTTATACAAAGCACGGGAGTGTGTGTTGCGCGCTGACAAGCAGCTTTCCAGGCGCGCAGTTTCAGCAACAACCCAGGCCTGGGGAAGACCTTGACCTTGACCTTGACCTTGACCTTGACCTTGGCCTGTCAGTAGGTTCCTGGGTGGCCTCCGCTTCACATAGAAAGGGGTGCAGTCTCCTCTCGTGCAAGAAGCGTGGCCTTTCTCTCTTTGTCAGTTTCTTTACAACAACTTTGAAGCCAAACCGCCTCGTGCAAGGTCACATCGCACTGAGAGGTCTGTCGCCGACCCCCTGGTTCTGGTGAATAGGAAACGGAGCCTAGAAGCCCTGAGTTCAGAGCCGGCAAACTCATTAGTCAACAGAGACAAATATCAACAGTACAACGATTGAAATTTCTTTTGAGAGCCAAACTTTTTAAACTTAAACAATATAGGTAGGGACATTGTTATTAACTTCATTAGGGTCCTCCTAAGGCTTAGGAAGAGCCACACTCAAGGGGCCAAAGAGCCGCGTGTGGCTCGCGAGCTGCAGTTTGCCAACCACTGGCCTAGGAGAGAGGCCTGATCAGCACATGTTCCTGCTGAGATGACCCAGAGTAAAGAATAATAAATATCCCCCATGTCTCCACCGCTGGCTAGATGGCTAGATGAGACTTTATGCCCTCAAACCTATAGTAAAGGCCTGAGAATCCACTTTGCTGGGACCCCAGAGCTTGCGAAGCAGCTTGCCCTTGAACTCCGCCATGCCTATCTGACATTGTCCCCCACACACATACCCCAGCAGTGCCCCGTGACTACTCAGCAAATGCAAACAGCTCTCAGGAGGAGGCAGAGCCAGGTCAGAATATCACATAATGCATTGCAGAGTGGTCTATGAGTCAGTCTATTATCGTTGATTATAATCCTCACCATTCCAGAAGATAATTGGGAAGAAGTGTTCTACCCTCGCATCTGAAATGGCATCACAAATGTCTAAGAAGCCACATCCAAACCCATTACAAATCACAGCAAAGTCACTGGGAAAGCATATTGAGAGTAGATTAGTGTAGAAATAAACGAAATCATGTGAAAGAGTTGCTCCTGCGGCAAAAACACTGCTGCTTCCCTTTTTATTTGTGTGATGTCTGGACCGATTGCCACATAAAGTAAGAAAATACCTAAAAGGTATCAGAAAGTACTTGGTGCTACTTTCAGTTCAATTCATAACCTCCGCTGAAAGCTTATTTGCACTTGCATTTATGATAAAATCTAGAAGATGGGGTTTTTTTCTCCTCCCGCAAAGACTGGCACAGTAATGGGTTCTTCATTTAGGTTTTATCCTTGGATCAATGGGTTCCTTAATTCCTGGATTTTCTACTTCAATACAAAATATCTCAGTTTAATTTCTTTCTTATATGGCATTTGTCCGAAGACTTTGCACTTTCCACAATATTTAAAATCTCATACAAATCCTCATGTCAATACATGGTCTCCTTTTGATTAAAAAAAAACCCTAAAACAACTAAAAAAAAATAACTTTGTTTCCTGCTTTGGAAAAAGAGGAATAAGCATTCAGTTCACTGTGAACACAGACAATAAGAATGGGTTATTGGAACATTATCACTTTTCTACCCCACTCTGTAAGGTTTTATTAAAGATTAAAGTTAATATACAATCCAGTTATATTAATATAAAAGTTGCTCATGTTTTTTTCTAGTGAATGGTGTTGTGAGAATAAATGAATAAAAGAAAGCAAGAAGGATTATCTACTTCATTTTGAACATCTAAGAACCTTCCAGTAAAGATTTCTTGAATGAATGGGCCTAAAAGTATTTTGTTGAGAAACAAGTGATAAGAATTTAAAGAGAACCCGCTGCTTTGGGAATGAGGGAAACCGTCATTTTCTGGTGGCATTACTTCAGCAGACTTTTCCACAGCCCTCTCTTTCAACTTCAAACTTATTCTACTTTTCTATATTTTTTGAGGAAAAAAGTCATCATGTGGCCAGCACCCTTTTTAAAGGTCAAATATAATATTTTCTACAGAGACTAGACTGTGCAGTTATTTCCAGAAATTTTTGAAATTAAAACACGTCAGCTGCATCAGGGCAGATCTACACTAAACAGGTTTTACTTTTCAAATCATAGAGAGCTTGTTTCCCTTTGTTTATCAATGTGTTTATACTTGGCCTTCAGTCCAGCTCCTCAGTGTTTTGAGAAGCAACAAAAAGAGCAAGTCAGTCAGTGACTTTAAAAATTTTTTACCAATATTTGGAGAAGGTTCACGTAATCATTTAAGACAAACATCAAACAAGCAAGTGCTTTTTAAACTATAAGGACAGGATTTGCCTTCAGGGACAATTATACTATGAGAAAATATTCAGTGTTTTCTCCACTTGGGAATTCTTGGTTGGCTTTTTTCCAAGAAAGAAAAGGAAGAGTCTATAGGAGCTAACAAGGGGAGGGCCTAAATGCAAACACATCATGTGCCGGGAGCCGGTCCATCCTTGCTGTTTCAAGGGACCTGGCATATATGGCATACGGTTCTTAATATGTTTGCTCACCTTCTTGGCGCTGTGTTTTAACCCAGGTCACCTCTCCGAGAAAGGTTGAATCCCCAGGTAGGGATTTTCCCCTGAAGTTAGGGAGGGAATAAAACCCCTCAACTAAGTGCCAGGCGGGTAATTAATCCCTTTAACTACGAACAATCATGCTTAAACTACATAATCTTTTCTCCCTGGAATGGAGATAAGAAATGCCCTAACCTTTGTAATAGAGATTGATGGGATTGAATCAACTGGTATAAATACAGTTGTAACAAGACAGAAACACTCAGAACTCAGGAGACAGAACTTAGAAGAGAGCCAAGAAGACAGAACCTACACAGAACCTACAGACAGAAGAACTTCGCTGGAGAGAACATGGCAAAAGATCCTGGACTGAATCTGACTACAGAAATTGGCAAGAGAACCTGACTAGAACCTGGTGACCGAACCTGGCTGGAGATCTCAGACAGAGCCTGGCTGGAGAGCCTAGCGAGGGAACATGGCTACAGAACCTGGCTGGAGATCCGAAACAGAACTTTGCTGGAGATCTGGGCTAGAGATCCTGGCTAGGCTGCTGATCAACTGAACGCTGTCTCCGTGTCATTCCTTCTTCACCGACTCCGTCCACACCTTTGGGGACCCCTGGACCTGCTGGGGTTGGACCCCAGCAATCATGGAACAGTTGAAATATAATATCTTGAAAATTAATCATGTTATTTCGTTGATGACTAAATCATCACGTCTTTTTTTAATTTTACAAAAAACCATGTATGGGAGGAGGAGTAACTCATTTAGACTTGGGTCCCAGCTGCCATGGGCCCTCCCACTGTCCTGACTGGTGAACAGCGGCTGGGGCACCAGTGGTGGCCTGGTCCCTCCAGGAGGCACAGCTTGTGCCAAGAAGAGGCTGCAAGGCATCAAGCCACGCGTTCTAGAGGCAGTGCCGCCTGAGCAGCCAGAGTGGCCTCACTGAGCTCCTTCCCTGGGACCCAGCTCAGCATGTCAGCAGCTCAGCAGCCCAGCATGTCAACATCAAATCTGACCTGTGTCTGTGAGCATCTGTGCTTCGGCTCCTCTGATTTTGTGTATCTGTTTTCATCGCGTGTCCTACGGAAAAATCAAAGGCCAAGAGTCTGAATTCTCCCAAAGCGACCACCATTTCCATCAGGGTCCGTCCAATCCCAGCTTGGAAAGAGATGTCATTTGAAAGGAGTATCTGCCCCAACTCTGCCTCACATAGCAAACACCTCACATATAAGAGAGTAATTTTTTTTCTAACGTCACCTCACTGATTTCAAGGCTTTGGAATATAGGAAAATTTTCTAATAGGTTGGGGTGCATGTGGTCTGGAAATTCTCATTGTAATCATCCAATATAATAAAAGCCTAATATGCAAATAGACCAGATGACAGAATGACCGGCGGGATGACCAGTCACTATGACACACACTGACCACCATGGGGCAGATGCTCAACGCAGGAGCTGCCCCCAGCCCGCAGGCCCCAGGCCAGCCCCACAGAGGGAGGTGACTGGTGGTGGCTGTGGGGGGCGGGGCCGGCGAGCAGGTGGCGCCAGGCCAGCCAAGGTGGGTGCCAGCGGGACCCCCCCCCATCACCCCACAGATCGGCCCTGATTGCCAGCCAGTCCTAGGGACCCTACCCGTGCACAGATTTCATGCACGGGCCTCTAGTATTTAATAAATCTAATAAAAATGTCAGCTTATGTTTTAAATAAAGCTATTTCTTTAAAAAATAAAATAAATAATAAAGAGCATCTGACTATTAAGAAAAACATGCTTGAACAAAATAAAAATGGCCACTCGCCATTTACTAAGCCTGACTCCAACCTTGAGGGCAGGGGGATAGCTTAGTAATAATTTATCTCTATATAACATCAACTGATGAATAATTAACATTTGAAATATTACAAACTATTAAATATTACTTATTTAACTACATTAAATATTTTATTGAGCAGTATTCAAGAAAACAGTATGAATCAAAGGTTTTCACTTGAAAGGAAAGATAAATGTCTTATTCATTTCTAGAATATTCCCTAAAATTAATTTTATAATCTATATGGGATGATTTCTGAGATAGTAGATCCAAATAGGTCTAGATTAAGTAAATCATTCATTTAGCAAATATTCATTGAGCAGCAATTATGTGCCAGGACATCATATATATTAAAGATCACAATTCAATGTTACCTTCAATCCTTTTCAAAAGGAGGTTGTGGATAAAAACATTTCTCAAGAGATCATTCGTAGTGACAGCAGGTGGCTGTTGGTGTAGGCTTAGAATTAGATAACTTTCATCAATCAGTCCAGAAACTGCCCCGGGAACGCATTGCATCACTGAGCTGGCACCAAGCCACCAGGACAACGTGTCACTTCCTTTATATTTATGTTTCACTGTGAGGGCTTCTCACGAAGAGACAAGCATTCAAGTAGAAGGAGTTTACTTAGGAGACGAGCCCAGTCAAATCTGGTCTGGGAGTGAACAATGGAAAGGGGAGAAGAGGAGGAAGCCAGTACAGAGCTTATCACACTGGTTACCACTGGGCTGAGCCGGCATATGAGGCATGCTTCAGAGTCACCACACCCCAGGGGCCAGGGGCTGGGGTCTTTATACACTGACTCCCAGCATGCTCACCAGTCGGGCAGAATAGGTCTTGGCAGCCAGAGGAGATCTTCAGGTAAAAAAATGCAGGTTCTGGCAGTTGGAAGTCCAGCAGGTCACGGTGCACCGAGGTGGTGGATGAGTCTACTAGAGCCACCATCACACATTCACACAGCCTGGGTGGCTGACACACAAGAGAAATCGATTCTCCCACAGTTCTGGAGTCCAGAAGGTGTCATCAGGGCCACACTCCAGAAAGCTCTGAGACAGTGGTTCTCAACCTTCTGGCCCTTTCAATACAGTTCCTCATGTTGTGACCCAACCATAACATTATTTTCGTTGCTACTTCATAACTAACGTTGCTACTGTGATGCATCGTCATGTAAATATCTGGTATGCAGGATGGTCTGAGGCGACCCCTGTGAAAGGGTCGTTCGATCGCCAAAGGGGTCGCAACCCACAGGTTGAGAACCGCTAGAGAGAAAATCCTTCCTTGACTCTTTCAGCTTTTGGTGGCTCTAGGCATTCCTTGGTTTGTGGTTGCATCACCCCTGTTTCTTCTTCTGTCTTCACATCACCTTCTCTCCTGTGTCTCTGTCTTTTCTTATCTCCTCGCCTCTCCTCCCCTCCTCTCCACTCCCCTCCCCTCCCATCCACTCCTCTCCCCTATCCTTCCCTCTCTTCTCTTCTCTTCTTCCCTTCTTCTCTCTTCTTCTCTCTTCTCGCCTCTTCTCTCCTCTTCTCTCCTCTTCTCTCCTCCCCTCCCTCTCCTCTCCTCTCCTCTTCTCTCCTCCCCTCCCCTCCCTCTCCTCTCCTCTCCTCTCCTCTCCTCTCCTCTCCTCTCCTCTCCTCTCTCCTCCCCTCCTCTCCACTCCCCTCCCCTCCCATCCCCTCCTCTCCCCTATCCTTCCCTCTCTTCTCTTCTCTTCTTCCCTTCTTCTCTCTTCTTCTCTCCTCTCCTCTCCTCTTCTCTACTCCATACTTGTCTTTGAATTTAGGGCCCACCTTAAATCCAGGATGATCTTATCTCAATATCCTTAACTTAATTACATCCACGAAGACTCTTTTTCCAAACCAGGTCACATTCACACATTGGGCGCTAAAACATGGACATGTCTTTTAGGAGGGCACTATCGAACCCTCTACAAGTGCTATGAGCGAGGACATATGAGCACACATGGATAGTGTCCGCTGCAATTTAGTAAGTCTCAACAATTACCCTCAACCTGTTCTTACCCTCATCTCCACCAGCACAAACCATTCACCAAGATCAGCTTTCAACTTGCATGTGTCCGGTATTAACTGCCATCTCTGTTTTCCTTTCCTCTATACATTTTCATTGGGTGAATACTTGTTTATATAGAACTCAGGATTTATTGGTTATTTACCAGACCTAAATTAATCCTAAAAAGCAGTATCCACAATAAATACAATTGGATGCCCCTTACCTTTATAACAAATATTTCTGTAAGCAAAATATAGTCATTGTACAAAGCAATACCCTAAAAGGCTTTCCATAGAAGATAGGGTTTGGGACTGAAAACCTAAGCTTCGTGTCACAAAATAATTTAACGGAAACCCCAAGAGTTTCACACTTACGATGGTAACAAGTCAGGAGAACTGTCAAGCCACACGCAATGGAGGAAATATTAGTTGGGGCCCGTGCCTTGCATATTGGAGTTTGTTTCTCTAGGTCTGCCATAGGCTGCGAAATTAAAGCAATTCCCTCAGCAAATAAAAGAGCTAGCAAGCAAATACATAGCCCCGCCACAGCTGCTCCTGAGTTTTTGCCAGGTGTCGGGGGTGTTTTCCAGAGCATAGGTGTGTGCTGCATGTTTATAGATTCTGCTCCTCACTTGTCTGGTCCATTTTTCAGAAAGGACCCTTTGGAGGGCAGGAAGGAACGATCCTGAGTTGGGTAGCACTATGGGAGGCAACATAGATGAGTCAGCTGAGAAAATGATGGACAATTCGGGAAAGTGGCTTGTGGAGTAAAGGGTGGGATGGAGAGAAGCATGTCCATAGAGGGAGCCACAAGCAGGTGCCAACTGATAGATCATCCCTGACCCTGACCCTGACCCCGACCCAGCCTGGTAGCCATTTAGAAAATTCTAAATGGCCCTTGTACAATCTTTCCAGCCCAGCACACTTGGTTGAACGTGAAGAAACGGTGAGGGGAGTGCTGCTATAAGACAGGCTATGCCTATTTGCACACTTACAGGTGAGACTCCACCAATTCCAAATACGAAGCACATAATGTGCTTTCATTCATTCATTCATTCATTCATTCAATAAATGTCTAGTGAGTTTCTATTGAGTGACAGGCAAAATACAATATACCTAAGACTCACCCCCCTGAGACCTTACCCTTGCCTCTCTTCCCTCTGACTTTGAGGGAAAAGACTGACACTATTTCAGTCTTTTACATTTGTTTACTAAAGTTAGGAATTTCTTTTTTCTTTAGACAAAACTCAGATTCAAGATCATGTTCACACTGCATCTAAGACCTTTATAATTGCCTTATGCTGTGTTAAGTCCAGATGCAATATTAAGTAGATTATAAAACTCTCCATGATATATAATAAGAAACTAATGAAAATTGCAATCCCAAATTTGTTTTTAACATATTTGTTGAAAGCAAGAGAAAGGAAAGATTAAAAACAATATCTATTCTTCAAGGAAGCTGGGGTTTTCACTAAGTAAAGATAATTTAAGAGCTGTGGAGTACGCCACAGGTGAAAAGTTACGCAGCAGAATGCCTTACCCACAAATTTGAAGGATGAATTATAATCTCTTTTGGTTTAATCACTCTGCCAATTGCCCTCCAGCCAGCCACTTAAGGATGACAAAACTTTTTGTTCTCTATCTAAAATAATAAGCTCATAGACGTCAATGATCCAGGAAAAATTCATCCTGAATTTGTTACATTCATCCTCTTTAACAGTGTTTGATAGCAAAGATATTTTATTCAGTTTTCAAATTTTTTAATAACAATTTAATGAACACTTACTTTATGCCAGGCATTGTGCTAAGGTATATATTAGCATGTGCATGTGTGCGCGCACACACACACACACACATGCACACAGTTCTCACAATGACTCTGTGATAGAATGTCCCTAGTTTACCATGAGAAAATAGAAAGTCACAGAAGTTGAGCAAATTGCTCAAAATTAAACCTAGAACATCTGACACCAAAGAATTTGTTTCCAACACTGGCCTCCCAAAAATTCCATTTATATTTCTGATGCTCACCCAGCTAACCTCGTTCCCACCAGCTCCTGTTGTGCCGAAATCGCTAGTGTAGGTGGGCAGATGAGACAGGCAGAGAATAGCTCGTCGCTGGGAACCAGTGGCCATGGTCAAGCAATCAAAGAGAATCCAAGCTTCTGTCTTGGAAAATGTACTAATAGGCCATAATCCCAGTAGGGATGGTTTACAATTTCAAAGAGGAGGCTCAGGACTTCTAGTAATGGCGATGTAGCCGATATTGCACTCACTCTTCTGCTGAGAGCAACTATAAACTCTGAAAACATATCAAATGACTGGAGGCACTGGACAGCGGCCGAAAGCAGGAAGACCTAGGAGCAAATTTAGCCCATGAAACAGGGGCATCACAGTAACTGAGATTCCGATTGCTATGTCTCTTTAGGATATCCCTCAGTCCTCACAAATCTCCTGGATCTGCCGAAAGCAGAAATCCGCAGCTTTATTGACTTACAGATTTAGAGGACAGAGTTTAGACCCGAAAGGGCGACTGTGAATTGAGGAGGAGAAAATCCCGGAAAAGGAGGCTTCAGAGCGGGAAGCCGCAAGACCTGCATTCACACACTCCTCAAATCTGTGACTGACTTCTGAGTTGTTACACAGGGGATAAGACCCTAAGGACCCTAAGAGAACAACAGCTGGAAATCTGAAAAACGGAATAGCAATTTTAACAGCTGCATACTGCCGAAGAGAGTTTGGAGTTTGGGTACGCTGAGGTTAGAAGGGTTTCGTAAACACCCCAGACTTGCATTGTAATTCCACCTTTGTAATAAATACTACGCACCTGTATTAAGGGACTTACCCAGTACAAAAGGCAAAACTAAGATACACTTGTCTTAATGAAAGATAAAACCGAATCTCCATAAAATCGAGTTGATCAACTTATAATTTAATTGCCTACTGAACCCAAACTAGCATTCTTCATAGGAAGCTAAGAGAATACAGAGGTCATGATTCGATTCCAGGTCAGGAAAGCGATATCACAGCCCAGGCGTGAGGTTATTTTGGGGTCAAAGTTAACAAGCACTGGCCAACAGCATCATCCAACAAGCCAGGGCTTCAGGTGGCAGGCCCAGCACCCTGATTCGTCTGGACACTGATCTCGGCCTCCTCCTCATCAAACTCATGGAACCAAATGGTAGACCCAACAAAGTGCTGACTCACCCATTTGCCATGAGAAATACAAATGCCAAGAAAACAGAAGACTCAAAGGGGCAGATCAGCAAATCCCATCTCTGCCGGGGAGGCCAGAAGTCTGGATGACTATAGATTCAGAGCAAAAGAATTTAGTTGACCCGGGGGAATATTTCACAGCTGAAGCAGCCTGCACTTCCTCACACAGAACAGAAAGAATCTTGCTACTGATACTCTCCTTGGCCCAGATTCCCTCTCTACTATACTGTGCTTAGAAGGATCCCTTCCCACCACTCGTAAGGCTGTTTTGTTCTTCAGAAATGTCAGCAATGCAGGTCTGGATGCTGTTGGGCCTTGCTGGTCTGAGAGCCATGACACCTCTTTAAGCAGATACTCCTCCCCTCTGATCTAATGCATATGACTGTAAAAGTTCAACTCTCACACAGAAATCTCATGTCTGCTATTTAAGTTTCTAAAATCGCCACCTCATTGTGGCCTCCAGGAATGACAGCAAAGTGGATCTGCTGTACAGTGGATACAGAAACAATGGAGAAGGCGCAAAGGAAGCTGTTAGCACAGAGTTAAAGGCAGAACAGATTTTAGAACAACAACAACAAAAGCCTGCTTTTACCAGCACCAAAATCCTACTCAGTACCAAAAGGCCTTGCCTTCCAAAAACACTGAGAAAATATTTGTGGAATGGCAATGGAGCGGGAACTGAAGCGTCATCAGCTCAGGTTTGTAAATCCTCTGCAAATTCCGGGAAGTACTCACATTACCCCCGTCCCCGTGGCAGGGAGTACAGGCTGAAGGTGAGAGACGCCCAGAGATTCTGTTGGAGTAAAGAGAATTGAGCAAGGTAGGGATAGATGTACATGAAAATCTTTTGGAGGCTCAGAGCTGTCTCCCAGAGGGCTTTGATCAAAGGGTTAGTTATTACCTAGATTTATATAGCTCAGTAGGAATTATCTTGCTATTTATTCCAAACAGTTCTAAGAGCAAATACTTCCAGATTGCATATAGTGCCTTTCCGCCTCTTGTCCATTTATATCCAATCTATATATATTTATATAAAAGGCTAATATGCAAAGTGACCCATCGGGAGTCGACCAGGAGACCAGGAGTTCGCTCGCTCGCTATGACGTGCGCTGACCACCAGGGGGTGGCATGGAACGAAGGAAGGCCCAGGCCGGCAGCCAGAAGGCCCCGATCGGCCCTGATCGCTGGCCAGACCTAGGGACCCTACCTGTGCACAAATTTTGTGCACCGGGCCCCTAGTTCTGAAATAATTATCTCTATTTTACAGATGGGGAAATAGAGGCTCACAGAGGTTAATTGACGTTCCCAATACTAACTTGTGTTTCCCAAGTAGCAATGGAACCAGAGCAATCTAGCTCTGGTGGCTCCTGCTCCTGCCCACTTGGCCATACCTCTCTCATGTTGTGCCAGGCCCAGATCTCAGATCCGTAAACCTCAAGCCCACCGGGAGCAACAGGGAAAGCACTAAGGAAATGTTGAAGCAGAGAGGTGTCTTATTTGGTCTAAGATCCTGTTTCTAAGTGGACCAAATGGCCTGCATCTCCAGAATTAATCCCAGGGCCAGTGCCCGCTCACTACGTGTTCTGTGCCTGGCATGGCCAGAGCCAGGTGACATGCAGCAGCAAGTGAAAGAATCATGCAGCTTCTCTGTCTTTCCTATTATGTCAGTTTGTGCATTGGAGGTCCGTGAGCCACTGAGATAAAGTTCTTTTTTCTTCGCACACCTAACTTGGCAGATGCTAGCATTAGAGCTGAACAGATGTTTTCCCTCGAGAATCTGTTTCCACTATCTTATGATGAGGAATCACCTTCAGAGAATAAACAAATGTGCATATGCGGAGGCTCCAGCAAGACAAAACCATCCATTTCCGACGAGAGACAACAAATGGTCTGTGCTCCGGGAAATAGATATCAGACAGGCTAGAAGTCACTCAAGGATTTATGTTCAAGTGCCATTCCATTTGAGTTTTCTCACTGTCCTTTCCTGCTCCCAGCAATTGCAATTTGGATCATTAATTCTGGATTTTACTGTTTATTTTCCCCAATGCAGTTTGCATCAAACTGACGGTAGGCATTTTTATAAAGCCAGGATACTAAACGTGTTTCTTTAACATATTTCTGCAGTGCTTGAATTTAAAGCAGAGAGAGAGTGTTCACCAATATATAACAATGTTTCTTTCTCTGAACACTTTGTCAGTTTTCCTATTGGTTTATCGTTTTGCTGTCTTTTTTTAATGGCCAAATTATTCCCAGAGGTACCAAGATGCTCATGCAATTCCTTTCAATGTTTACAAATGGCTATAACTGATCAAGCTTATCTGTCTCAGAAGTATCTACTGGATTTACTAACATTATTTTATTGAATAATTACATTTCATCCTCACTTACATTGTTCATTCAGTTGTAATTTACATGGGAAATAATTCTTAGTATCGTAAACTTCTATAAATAAGGAAAAGACAAATGGGATATATGCATTACATAATAAATTTAAATTGGCTACATGTGGTAGATTGAATAATCGTCCCAAAAGCTAGATCCCCAAAACCTGTGATTATTACCTTATATGGCAAAGATTTTGCATAAACTTAGAATTAAAATTCTTCAGTATATATTTTCTGCTCATAATATGATTAAACTAGAACTTGACAACAGAAAGATACCTGGAAAGTCTTTAAACATTTGGAAATTATATCATTACTACATAATCCACAGTTAAAAGAGGAAGTCTCAAGGAAGTTAGAAAACATTTAGAACTTAATAAAAATAGAAATAAAATATATCACAATATGCGAGATGTACCCAGAGAAGTTTTCAGAAAAATTTCTGTTGCATGTTTGTATTAGAAAAGAAAGGTGTCAAATCAATAACTTAAGTTTTCACAGCAAATCCTCAACAAAATATCAACAAATTGAATTCAACAATATGTAAAAACATTATACACTATGACCAAATGGGATTTACTCCAGGTATGCAAGGCTGTTTCAACATTCAAAAATCAATCAACATAATCCATCACAGTAGCAGGCTAACAAAAGGAAAATCATGTGATCATATCCATGCAGAAAAAGCATTTGACAAATCCAGCACTTATTTGTGATTTATAAAAAATAAAAAAAAAACACTCAGCAAACTAGAAATAGAGGGAAACTTGCCCAACTAGATACAGAACATTTACAAAATATCTGCAGCTACCATCATACTTGAGACTGGATTTAAGTATGGATGCCTTTACCCAAGGTCAGGAACAACGCAAAGATGTGCTCTCTCACCGCTTCTATTCAACTTCTCACTGGAAGTTCTAGGTAGTTCAATAAAACAAGAACACATAAATGTATATAGATTGGAAAGAAAAAAAACACCTTTTGCAGATGTATAAAATCCCAAAGAATTTCCCAAAAAATCTCCTGGAAGTAATAAGCAAGCATAGCAAAATCACAGCATAAAAGGTTGATATACAAAAGACAATTGCTGTCCATATAGTAACAATGAATAGCTGGAGTTTGAGATTTAAAGAAAAATAGCTTTTACAGTAGCACTAAGAAATATTAAATACTTAGGTATAAATATATAAGAAGTGCATAGAAAACTACAAATCACTAATGAAAGAACTCAAAGAAGACCTAAATAAATGGAAAGACATATATGTTCATGTATTGACAGACAGAATACAGTTAAATGTTCAATTCTCCCCAAATTGGTCTATATAATTTAAGCAATGTCAATGAAAATTGTACCAGGATTCTTTCAGACAAGATGATTCCTAGATTTTTATGAAAAGGTAAAAAAAAAAGTAGAAAAACTAAAACGATTTTGAAAAAGAACAAGTTGGCCCTGGCTGGGTAGCTCAGTTGGTTAGAGTGCCATCCCAATACATCAAGGTTGCAGGTTCAATCCCCAGTCAGGGCACATACAAGAGTCAACCAATAAATGCATACTAAGTAGAACAACAAATCTCTCTCTCTCTCTCTCTCTCTCTCTCTCTCTCTCTCTCTCTCTCTCTCTCTTCATCTCTAAAATCAATTTTGAAAAATTATAAAAAGAACAAGTTGAAGGACTTACACTACCCAATATTAAAACATATTCTAAAGCAAAAGAAATCAAGACATATTGATCAAGACATATTGATATTGACCAGAAGGATAGATAGGCCAAAGGGAAAAAATGATGACTCCTGAAATAGACCCCTATTAATATGGTCAGTTGCTTGACAAAGATGTAAAGGCAATTCAGTAGACAATGGAGAGTCTTCAACAAATGGTGCTGGACCAATTGCACATCCAATTGAGAAAAATGAACCTCCATCTATAGTTCACACTGTCCACACACACAAAAGAAACCTCAAAATGGACCAAATAGCAAAACTCTCAGAAGAAAATATAGGAAAAATTCCTTGTGACCTTAGGTTATGCAAAGATTTCTTACATATGACACCAAAAGCACAATCTATAAAAGAAAAAATTGAAAGAGTGGACACATTCCAAATTTTAAAAATTTCATTCTTGAAGCACACTATACCGGTAAAGCAAGTGAAAAGGGAAGTCTCATATCTGACAAAAGACAGATCTCAAAACTTTGTAAGAAAATTAACAACCCAAAATAAAAAAACCTTTGGGCAAAAGATTTGAAGGAACCCATCACCAAAGAAGATAATAGGGGAAGCAAATAAACACATGAAAACATGATCAGCATACTTATTAAGGATATGCAAATTAAGACCACGATTAGATACCATGATCCCCCTAGTAGAATAACTAAAACAAAAATTGCTGATAATATCTAGTGCTGACAAGGCTGCAAAGCAACTGAAACCCTCATATGCTGCTGGTGGGACTACACAATGACAGAGCCACTCTGGAGAACAGTTTGACGATTTCTTATAAATTTAAGCATACACTTGCCATATGACCCAGCAGTCCAACTCCTAGATAAATTGCCCTGCAGAAATGAAATTCATGTTCTCACAAAATAACTGTACATGAACACTTATAGCAGCATAATTTGTAGTAACCAAAATCTGGAAACAACCCAAATATCCTACATTAAGTGAATGAATAAACATATTGTTGTAGCCTGCAATAATAGCGAATGAACAATTGGTAGCTGCCAACAGACATATGAAAACATGCTCAAAGTCACTAATCATCCCAGAGATGTAAATCAAAACAACAATGAGGTACCATCTCACACCTGTCAGAGTGGCTACCATCAACAAATCAACAAATGACAAGTGCTGGAGAGGATGTGGAGAAAAAGGAACCCTCGTGCACTGCTGGTGGGAATGCAGACTGGGGCAGCCACTGTGGAGAACAGTATGGAGTTTCCTCAAAAAACTAAAAATGGAACTGCATTTGACCCAGTGATCCCACTTCTAGGAATAGATCCCAAGAAACCAGAAACACCAATCAGAAAGGACATATGCACCCCTGTGTTCACAGCAGCACAATTTACCATAGCTAAGATTTGGAAACAGCCTAAGTGCCCATCAGCAGATGAATGGATTAGAAAACTGTGGTACATCTACACAATGGACTACTACGCTGCTATAAAAAAGAAGGAACTCTTACCATTTGGAACTGGATGGAACTGGAGAGCATTATGCTAAGTGAAATAAGCCAGGCAATGAAGGAAAAATACCACATGATCTCACTCATTTGTGGAATATAATGAACAACATAAGCTGATAAACAAAAATAGAGCCAGAGGAGGAGGACTAATATTCTAGAATATAATAGAAGTAATCCTGTTATGTGCAGATTTTTAATATTTCCTACAACTTTTGTGATATCATACTATGTTAGTACAGTTTGGTAAAATTATTATACTGATATAATTCTTTAATAAATTGCTAGAAACATTAAAAAGAATAGCAAAATCTACATGTAATGTACACCAATTATTTTTCAATAAAACTGGAAAAAAAAGTTCTTGAAAAAAATAAAATAGCCCAGCTGGTGTTGTTCAGTGGTTGAGCATCAACCTATGAACTAGGAGGTCAGGGTTCAACTCCCCCATCAGGGCACATGCCCGGATTGCAGGGTTGACCCCAAGTAGGGGGCGTGCAGGAGGCAGCCAATTGATGTTTTTCTTTCATGGATGTATCTATCTCTCTATCCCTCTGCCTTCTTCTCTGAAATCAATAAAAAATATATTTTAAAAATAATAAAATAAAAACTTAATCAACCCGAAGTGAATTACATCTATTGCATAGTCAATCTAACCAATTGTGTAGAAACCCATCATTAAGATGACCCTAAAACCCCTGAGTTTCAAAATGGCAAATTCGCCCTGACCGGTTTGGCTCAGTGGATAGAGCGTCAGCCTGTGGACTGAAGGGTCCCAGGTTCGATTCCAGTCAAGGGCATGTACCTTGGTTGCGGGCACATCACCAGGAGGGGGTGTGCAGGAGGCAGCTGATCAATGTTTCTCTCTCATCGATGTTTCTGACTCTCTATCCCTCTCCCTTTCTCTCTGTAAAAAATCAATAAAATATATTTTTTTAAATGGCAAATTCATGGACACAGACACTGAGGGCATGTGCCCTGGGCTAGGGGAGGCTGGGGAGGTCAATGAGGGAGAAAGGAGACATATGTACTACTATTTGTAATACTTTAAACAATAAAAAAATTAAAAATAAACAACAAAACCAAAAAATGGCAAATTCAGAGATCATGTATAGACATGACCTAGGAATATAGAAAATTTGTTCTGTCAGCTAGTGTCTTGATCTTTTTCATATTTGTAGGTGTAATGATATTTCTTGATTCTGAGATCTTCACTTCAATTTCTGCAAGTAACCAAACATTGTGATTTTTTCTTAAAAAAGGGTTTCCCAGCAACTATATAAATTCTCCCCAATCCAGAGGATGAGAATATTTGCAGAAGAATTCCATTTGAATAACGGGGTGGCCTTGTTTTTGCACTTAGCAAAGATGGTTTCATCCATCACAGGAAATGACACTTCTGACAGAAAGAAAATAAGATGTAAATTAGCTGGAGGAGAGAACAGAGCAGTGACTATTCCATTTCCAATAAGAAAGGCTCAAAAGAGCAAATTGTCATGCAGGAGTTATGATCCTATTGCAGTTTCATCACCAAATTTCCAAATGACTTGCAGCCTTCCTTCCAATTATGATGAAAAGGAAAATGGGGGAGGGGGGTGGGCGTTGCAGCTTTGCTCAGTATCTGGTTAAAACTAGTCTTACTTCCCCACTCAGACTGCCTTGGGCAGAGCTACAGAGCCTCACCCCAGGGCCCCGCCACAGCTGCCTTGGGCGGAGCTGCAGGGACCCTCAGAGGCCACCACAGGAGGAGATATGTAGGTCAGAGCCTCCCCACGAGTTCAGTTCAGGCTTTGGATCCAGAATTGCCCTGGAATAGCAGATCTGCAAACGAAGGTTAAACTTTCCTCCCTCCCTCAGAGCTGGCTGATCATTCTCCCATGCATTCTGCCACCACAATGAAATCTGCATTATTTGACTTGTTAAAACTGGCCTGGAGGGAGAGAATCATTTGGCAAAAGCTCAACGGGAGCAACCCTTTAGGAACCTGGTGCTTCTTCCAAGAGAAGCATTGTTCAATAGAAATAGAATGTTAGCCACATATATAATTTGAAATGTTCTTGTAGTCACACGGAACAAAGTAAAAAGAAACGAATGAGATTCATTGTAATAACATATCCTATTTAATCCAATATATCCAAAATAGTATTATTTCAACAGGAAATCAATATAAAAATGCTTAATGATATATTATCCTTTTCATACTAAATCTTCAAAGCCCAGTGTATATTTTATACTTATGGTACATCTTAGATAGTTAAGAATGACCACATTTCAAATATTCAGTAGCAGCGTGTAGCTAATGGCTACCATATTGAACAGTACAGCTCTAACGAGTTTTTATATCCATAGAGAATTAGAGGAAGGATCACTCACTTCATTTGGTTTTTGGACCTAAGAATAGATATTTAGAAGAGGAGAAAAACTGGAATAAAGTTGACCAAACTGACTTCTCTGCAAAACATGATAAAATATATGATTGGGCTTTAGTACAATTAATGTTATTATTGAACCTTGTCAAGGCTCACAACAAATAAGAGACCATACGTCCTTGGTCTCTTTATCTCTTCTTTCTTTTCTGCACTGCCTCATCCAGGACAAGTAGGGAGGTATAGTAGAAAGTGCACAGGCTATGAAGGACAGAAACTAAGAATTGCCCCTCCAGGCTCAGTTCCTGCCTAATATCTCTTGCCCTCCTTAGCCCTGTCCCTGCCACTGAAAGTGGCCACTCATCCAGCCACTCAATGGAACAGAGGCAGGATACATCATAGGACTCTCAACATCCCTGTGGGTGGAAATTAGAATTAACAGCACTTGACAGGCATTCCCCCGCCTCCATGTTGGTTCAGGCCATGGCACTCTACTTTGACCTGGAATTCTCTTCTGAACATTCCAGAATCGCCCCATGTGTATTTCCATTGACATGTATGTGCTAAGTAGCCTCTCTCTTGATACTAGTGATTGCCTAAAGTACCATATACTCAAACGTGCTCTGCTGTCAGCTCCCGGTCTCAGTCTGCCAAGCTGTTCTTGCGGGCGCTATTCTCTACAGCTGGTTCAGTTTGCCATACTTCCATTTCTGCCTGGTAGAGGTCCCACCATCACCCCCCAATTTCACGCAGCCCACTAACAGTATGAAAACTTGCTGGGTATATTACATTGAGGAAAGAAGTTAGCCTCAATTTCCTGTAAATAGAAGCAGTAAATAATATTTACCTTCCACAGTTATTATGAAGATCAATGAGACAGTGCATGAGGAAATGCCTTGTAAACTATAAAGAGCTAAGTAAATGGTAGTTATTTAGTTTGCTTAGTACTGAATATCTTCATGGCATTGTCCTTGTAAGTAACAATCTAACAAACACTCATACTGTAGATATAGCACTTACATGTCTGAAATTTTCATGTAACATTCCTTGAATGGGAGTATAGGTCTTACTTAACTAATTATTGTGTAAAAAATTTTAAATAGTCCACCAGAGAGGCAGAAGAAAGATGGGAAACAAGATTATTGAAGTCAAGAACACCATATATGACTTTCATACTTGGGGATTTCTCATTTTGAGATGTCCCTTCTATAATCTTCTTTGATCAAGTTTATGTTATGTAGTTAATACTTTAGATGGCAAACCTAATTGAAAATGTAAAAATTATATTTTTATCGTTGGGAAAACTTTGGAGCAACCTATGTTATAATCAACATTGCAAAAATGAGTTACTTCTCTCATCTCCAAAGAA
The DNA here is from genome assembly GCF_963259705.1 of Myotis daubentonii. Taxonomy (NCBI): domain Eukaryota; kingdom Metazoa; phylum Chordata; class Mammalia; order Chiroptera; family Vespertilionidae; genus Myotis; species Myotis daubentonii. Next base: position 1,685,780 of record NC_081861.1, on the reverse strand, counting down.
AAAAAATGCCAGCAGGCACAGATTATTTGGATAGTGAGGCGGGATATTTATAAGTCATCTCAGCCAGTTTAATAACAACTGTAAAAAGCCAGTTTTATCCCAGCTAGTTTGGCTCAGTGGATAGAGCATTGGCCTGTGGACTGAAAGGTTGAATCCAGCAAGGTCATGCACCTCCGTTGCAGGCTCCTCCCCAGCCCAGGCCTTGGTAGGGGTGCATGTAGGAGGCAATCAATTGATGTGTTTCCCTTACATGAATATTTATCTCTGTCTTTCCTCTCTTCCACTCTCTCTAAAAATCAATGGAAAAATATCCTCGGGTGAGGATTTTTTAAAATCCAGATTTAGAATTGATATCATAGCATCCACATCCCAAGTAAAACACAACAAATCTAGACAGAGATCCACTTGTACTTCTGATATTGTAAGACTTAAAAGAAAAAATGATCTCAACTCCCTTTTAGAAGCAATTAATCTAGACACCAGCAGAGAAGCTAAAACCAGCCTAACCCACAGAGATCCCTAAACTCATCATATTTTACCAGAGAAAGGTATGAAGAGATGTCCTAGCTTCCTGTATAATTTGTATAAGACTTGGCACAGAGCCTGCTTGGATGTTCTGGATGGTTCAACAGTGGAAAGAGATCATCTATTCTTAAGGGCAAAGCCTGAACTGAGGACACTAACTCAACAGTGAAGACTACCGGGCTAGCCAACAGGCAAATAACCTTATCTATGGTGACATGGCAGACTCTGGTTCAATATAAACTAGTGTGCCTTGCCCATAGGGTCTGTTTAGGTATGTGGCCAAGAGGAGGCATGTAGTCATGTCACACTAGTCAGATCCTGGCAGGAAAAAGTTACTCCACATGGCTTAAATGAAGAGATTTTAATTAAGGTCTACTTACAACATTGTGAGAATTAAAGGAGAACACAAGGAACATTGAGTCACCCAGAGACTAGAAATAGCAGAAAGCCATTACCATCCTCAGTCCTCTAGCTCAAGAGAGCTGGAGACTGGGAGTAGGTGCCTATTGGTGGAAGCTTTAGGCCAGGAGAAATGCCAGCTGAACTCTAATGGAATGCCATAGCCCCCATTGTCCTAACCTGGAGTCAGCAAACATCTATCTATCTTTCTATCTATCTATCTATCTATCTATCTATCTATCTATCTATCTATCTATCTAAAAGGCTAATGTGCAAAGTGTCCCCTTGGGAGTTGGACTGGGAGAATGGGAGTTCAATCACTCGCTATGACGTGCACTGACTACTAGGGGGGCGTGGAACATGGTGGGAAACCAGCAGCTGTGGCAGGGTGCTGAGGGAGCGAGGGAAGGAGGAAGTGGGGAAGTGGGGGGAACTGCACAGTGGCGGTGCATGAGCGGCAAAGGAATGAAGAGGTGGGGAGGCAGGGAGGTGGGGAGTGGGGAACCTGATCAGCCCTGATCTCTGGCCAGGCCTAGGGACCCTACCCACACACAGATTTCATGCACCGGGCCTCTAATTTTCTATAAAAGGCCAGGTAGTAAACATTTTGGGCTTTGTGAGCCATACAACCTGTATTTCAACTACTCGACTGCGCTGTTATAGAATGAAAATAGCCATAGATAACACATAAATGAATGAGCATGACTGTGTTCAATAAAACTTTGTCTACAAAAACAGGCAGTGGGCCGGATTTAACCCACAGGCCAAAATCCAATTCAAAGGGAGCCCAGGTGAAGCAGTCCACCAGAGTCAGCCTCCTGTAGCACAGAACAGGACAGACAAGCATGGGAAGAGTGGATCTTGCACCAGGGGAAAGGTATAAAGGACAGCAGGTACACTATTCTTCAAGTGGCCCTTTTATGGTATAGAAAAAAGCCAGCCTTCAGATGAAATATGGAGAGCCATGTCCACTGTCAAAGGTAGAGAAGGTGGACCTAAGAGGATATGGGCAGGAGGCATAAGGCCTCAGTCAAAGAAAGTGGAGCCCAGGATGGTATCCAGACATAGAATAGGAAACCATTCTCCAAGGCAGGACTCAAGCCAGAAACTTAGGAACCCACCTGAGGCCTACATAAGGCAACTGTCAAGGAAGGCTGAAGTGTGTGAGCCCAGGAGAGCTTTTCCATGCTTTATCATTGAAGAGACAGCTCTATATACGAGCTGAACGTGGTTCCATCTTTCTACCAAGACCCATCTCTCACCTTTTGGTACTTCTTTAGGTAGGATTGTAGAGCCTACCTAAATCATATATTTATTTATTCATTTAACAAACAGTAATGGAGTATTTATTGTAGGCTAGACACCCTGCTAGTCTATGAAAATAATTTATGCATAATGATGCTTTTATGGAGCTTATAGTATACACTAGAGGCCCGTTGCACGAAGAGATTCGTGCACTAGGCCTTCCCTTCCCCTGGCTTCCGGCACCAGTTTTCCTCCAGCACCCGGGACCCAGGCCTTCGCTCAGGTCGGAGCCTTCAGTCTTCGCTCCCCCGCTTCGCGCCTATGTATGCAAATTAACCACATCTTTGTTGGGTTAATTTGCATACTCTCCTGATTGGCTGGTGCGTGTAGCGGAGGGACAGTCAATTTACATGTTTTTCTATTATTAGGTAAGATAGTAGGAGAGATAAGCAATGTACAAATAACATTATGCAGAATAATTAACAAAATAACCTACTCCCTTAAAAAACACAAATTATGAACTATGAGGTGTACCTGAGAAGCAACTAGGTGTATAATGGGGAGGTGTTGCTTCAAGAGCAGAAACAGCAGGCACAAATGTAAGAGGAGGGAAAGCGCTCTGTGAGCCTTGAGAAAGTGGAAAAATCAAGTATGGCTGTATGGTAGGCACAGAGAGGGGCCACCTAGCACTCTGTCCAGGGAAGAACTTGCCCCAGATGTCAACTTCTCCAGGATCTGCCAGGGCTGCAGAGATCAAATTTGCCAGAGTTCATGTCTAGGGTCATGCCCAAGGTCATGGTAGGTAGGTTGGCTGAGGCTTTGTTAGACCTACATCAAGGTCTAACTTCTTCCTCTTCCCTAACATGCTCCCTCCTTCCTTCCTTTCACAGATATTGGTGTCTATTTATAAACACTAGAGGCCTGGTGCACAAATTCGTGCATGGGTGGGGTTCAGCCATCCCACCCCTATCAGGCCGATAGGGCTGAGCTGGCCAGGGGAAGGGGACACAGGAGGTTGGCCAGCTGGCCAGCCCCCTGGTTGAACTCCCGGTCAAGGGGACAATTTGCATATTAGCATTTTATTATATAGGATTGTGTACCCCAAACTTAGTCTCAGATTATACCCCTGGAACACCTAGAAGGAGGGAGATGTGAGAGTAACCTGAAGAGGTCAGCAAGAGCTAGGTCTTGCAAGTTTTCGCTAAAGATTTGGATCTTTATTCTAAGAGCTATTGAAAGCCATCTAAGGTTTTTAGACAAAGAGCATGATTAGATTTCCATATTTAAGGGCTGACTTTGGCTACTATATAAAGGTTCAGTTGGAAGAGAAGTAAGAGTGGATGGGAAGGGATCAATTATAATTTCTGCATTGGACATGTTGAATTTGAAGGATCTTTGTGCTATCCAAGTAGACGTCTTCAATGAGCGTTGCATCTATGAGTCTGAAGTCCAGAGAAGTTTTGCAAAGTGCCTGTACTCCCAAAATCTTTACCTGCCAACTTCAGCTAAAATTTATTTTAAAAAGTCAAAAGTAGCAGCAAAATAGAAGAAAGATAGTAAGATAGAAGTACTACCTATCCCTACCTTAGAATATATATTCTTTTATATCTTCCTTCCTTCCTTTACCAATGAACCCACAAACTCCTCAAAATCAGTTTTAAGACATTTTGATATAGAAAAGGGGCCTAATTCAAAAGGTGGAACAAAGTGAGTTAACAGCCATTTCTATAAACAAAGATTGTTGAAAACAAGCGTTCTTGTTAGCTGGGTGTTAAATATTTGGGGAATCGCCTATGTGAATAAATTCTTAAAATAAATTAGAAGCCAAAACCAGCATTCGCATGCTATTAGAAGTACTCTCCTTTGTCTCTTAGAGTATCTGAACCCCAAGAGGTCCTCTTGAGCTTGCTGTAGGCTTCTCTGAGGTCTGGAGGAACCCAGAACTACGACATGCCCCCTGCACTGGGCCTGTCCCAGCGTGGCAGGAGCAGGCAGAGGGGAGCTACAGAGGTCAGTTCAACAACCTTGAACCTTTAGTACAGGCCTGATCTTCCACAGCCAGCCTTTGGGTGGCCATCACTCATACTTGGTTCTACCCGCAAATGATCAGTTTAAGGTCACATTAAGGCAGCACTTATCATCTATTGAATTTATTATGCCTTAAAAAAAAAGGGCCAGATTTTTCACCACCCATTGGTAATTCTTTTCCCTCTGAGTCCAACATAAAGGAAAGGCTCTAACTTCTGAAATGCTTAACAAGACTGTCAAATCTTGTAGCAATTACTCCTAATGTAAGGTTTTGCTAACACAAAGCAGCAAGCCAGAATTAGGGAAACTATAGGCCTCCCCACCATGGAACACATGCGTCTCTCACCATCAGAGGCAACAGGACACACCACCAAGACCTGCCAAGTGTTCTGTGACCCTGATTCTACCAAACCTCCTAATAATGTCTCTCTCCACTATCCTAGCAGTTCAGTTGTGATTCCCAGGTTCTCTCTCTCTCTCTCTCTCTCTCTCTCTCTCTCTCTCTCTCCCACCCCCCTTTTACTGAGCAATATAGGCTCTTCATTCTCAAATGAAAAAGATTTAATAAAAATACCCATCAGTTTTAGAGTTTGCTTCTGAATTAACTTTGGGAGGACTCATTTTTCCAGGCCAATAGATTTTTCACAATCGGGGCAATCAGTCCTACAGTCTTTTTGATTCAGTCCATGCAGTGATTTTTAAAAAGTCAAATCAACCATTTTTTTTTCAGTTTGATGTTTTTCATCTTACTGAAATTGCTTTTCTTTGAGATTTCAGGAAGCGAAATACAGCGGCATGTTACTTAAAATGAATTACCTGTACCCTTAACCACAACCAGGGTAATTACCACATCTTTCAACTCCTAAGGACTAGCTTTCTAATTTCATGATTTTTTTTCTTATAAGCTTCAGGGACACTCTAACAATAATATATACTTTGAACATAATATGCCTTTGAATCTCATTTCCCAATCTACCTTATAAATTATCATGATTCCTCCTTTAGACTATTCACAAATATTTTCCTTGGAGCTTAAACTTCTTGTTTAGTCTTATTTTAAAGTTGAATTTGGGGCCTTGTTATCTACATTGGTTGTGGTAAAATAACATTTAGAAGTGTGAGAGAAGCTTATGGTCCCTTAAAATAATTGGGGGTTTTTTCTTAGAAGTCCAAAATAAGTTTACAGATTGACAGCTACCCACCTAATTGGTTTTCATAACAAATGGAATTCTAGTGTTTTTTATTCTTTTGGCAGTGAACCAAACCTCTTCAAAAATGTAAAATACTAAATATAGCAACGCAGAGAGTTATTGCATCTATCTGCATATTACATTCCTTGTGTTTTGATTGACTTCAAAATTTTACTACAGCTAAAGTCTCAGTGTTGTGTGTTTTATTTCTAGATGGTTCCTGGAAAAATCACCAATAAGTCAGAATCAGCATGTTCAGAAACCATTGTCCAGTGAGTTCATGTTGCTTAGGAAGCATTTCTACAGAATAAATAGCAAACTTTCTCAGGACTTCCTTTTACCTCCCTCAGTGGCAGAGATTACTCCTACGTTCATTTGCTCATCCTCCATTAAAGAGAAATTAGGAAGGAGATCTCCCCATCCACAGCCACCTAATCTGGAGACCCTTTGGACGGGAGGCAGTGACGCATTGAGCTGAGCTCAGTGGGACTCTCGGTGTGGGTGCTCATGGGACGATTGGCTGATGACAGCTTCCCTCTGGAACAGCTGCTACAAAGCATTTAGCCTCACTTCCAGGGAGAATGAGGTACACATGGAGCAAAGAGTTTCTAAAAGCCGAAGTGTTTATCTCTGTCACTTGTATATTTCATTCCATACCTAGCTCTGTAGACTGGCTTCCTTTACCTACTCATCCGTGGCCCAAATGGCAGACCAAGCCACAAAGTCGACATAAGCTTTCAGCCCAAGCACACACCACTCACTGGTCTGCAGTCAAGTTGGTTGCCAACATCATGGGTCTGTAGATCAGCTGGGAGTTGGCTGGCATTAACTGGCTTAGTTAGGTGACTGTGTTCACATGTGTACATCCTAAGACCCAAGCTACAGGAGCACAAGTTGTCCAGAAGTTCTTCACATAGAGTGACTGAACTACAAAAGGGTGAGCAGAAACACACAAGGCCTCTTGATGGGTAGGTTCAGGACGGCATGCTGGTACTTCCGCCTGCATGCCATTGGCCAACACAAGTCACAAGGCAAGGCAAACCCAAAGTCAGAGAAAGTGCTTTCTGCCCATAATGAGATCATGATAAGGATGCCATGCAAGGAAAGGTTAAAAATGAATCTAGCCCAGCCGGTATGGCTCAGTTGGTTGAGCATCATTCCATGCGCCAAGAGGATGCCAGTTGGATTCAAGTCAGGGCATGTGGGTGAGTTGTGGGCTCAACCCCCAGTCAGGGGCATGCAGGAGGCAGCTGTTTGATGTTTCTCATTGTTGTTTCTATCTCTTTTTCCCCTCCCTTCCTCTCTCTAAAATTAATAAAAACATATTTTTTAAGTGAAGCTAATAACTGAATCTTCTGTGAAGAAAATCTGACTGCCCTAGCCCTGCTTTATAGGGTCAGGGTCAAAGTACCCAATTTCGGTGAATAGCTGCTACCAAAGGGGAACAGGAAAATCCTGTGGATGTAGGGTCAAAGGTCGTGGGTGGGGTAGTCCAATTACAATGCAAGGTGGCAATGGTCATGGGAAGAACACTGACTGGCATGACCGGTGTAGCATTTTCCGCTTCTCCCATGAACAAAAGGCTACTCCACACGATGTACAGTTTATATTTGAGCAACTAGAGGTTCTTTCATATCTCAGAGAAAATATCAAAAGGGTCACATCCACTGCAATTTTACCTATTTGCTTCTAAATTAATTTTAAGTTATTCTTTGAGAGATTGATTATTCCCACCCTTTCTCACTCACAGACTCATTGGAAGAATCACTTGAAATTCTATTACAGATATGCTTTGAAAAACTAACAACAATAAAGCAGCCAGTGTTGTTATTCCTATTACCTAGCGAAGGTTCCAAGACTAGCAGTCGAGGAGGGCTGTTTTTCTTCCCCCTTTTATGCCATTTTTGGACATAGACTTACCTTAATGAAAGTTATTAATTGGTCAAATGTGACTTGTCTTCCATACATCCTTCAGGCCTGGCTTAGATATTTACTCCTCTAGACAGTTTTCCTCAACCTTATTTCTAGTCCAGTCTGATGCTCCTGATCTGTTGACCCACCAATCCCTGGACATCCCACCGGAACTGTACTGTAATTAACTCTTTATTCATCAGTTTTTCCCATTCCACTCTCCACTCTTTCAGTCCCTAAAGTAGGTAGGGTCTTGTTCACTATGATATTGGGAATGGGGCCTAAGACACAGAAGAAATTCAGTAAGTGTCTGAGAACTTAATGACTGAGACTTGAGTGCAGCGACCCTGGAGTTACTCGCCACTGGATAACCTTGAACAACTGACCTCCTCTCTCTTCTTCTATAAGATGAAGGGCTTAGGTTAATTAGCTGGTCCTCAGTCTTGGTGTCCATCATGATGCAGGGTCAGTTCTGAGGTCTATTGTCAGTAGTCATCACTAATTATAAAATTTTGGCGTGTTTAAAAGGTTTACTTTCTATAAGTAAAATGATCACTTTTTATATAACTAAGAAATTAGTCAAATTTATTTGTTAAAATAATGCCACACTTATTTGTTGGCATTCCTATATGACTTTTTGAGGGAAGAAGATTTAAGTCAGTCAGCACACGCAAGGAATTCTTAAGTGGGTCCATGGAAATGTGTTCCTCTCATCAACATCATTCTTCATATGTATCATGGTGGGAAAACAATATAAATCCTTATGGCTATGGTATTCCACAATCACTTTCAAATAGAAATCCAAACAATATTTTCATCTATTTATATTTTACCCTCATCATCTTGGTGTACCAGAGGTAACACTATTGATAAAATTCTTTGAGATTAATGTTTTGAGGATTTTTTAAAACTGAAAGTTACATTGAAGGAAATAAGTGCTATGAAAATAGAACTTTCAGGAAATGTATAAGGACTGTCTGTAAAATTTCAGTTAGGAAAAAAATGGCCTGTCTGTACATTTTCATCCTATTTGAGATCAAGGAGAATTGAAGAAGTTGTCAGGAAGAAGCCTGATAGAAAACCCACTCGATTTTCTCCCCCCACAACCACCACCCCCGCTTTGATTTATGGTCACCCTAACAAGGTCAAATGCAAAACAAAAGAATCCTTTGAAGTTAACCTGTGTCCTATAAGAGTCCACCAGGATAAGTAGTAGGCAAAACAAGGTGATAATGAAGTGTGACCATTTGCTACTTAGTTTTATAATAATACTAAGAGCCAACCCTATTAAATGGTACTCTGGGCCAGGCATAGTTCTTAATGCTTTTCACGTTACCAGGTCATCTAATCTTCAAGCACACTATGAAGTATCTACCATTATTATCCCCATACCTCAAAGTGGGGGAACTGAAGCACAGACTAATTTGCTCAACATCACAGAGATGGTCAATAACCGAGCCAGAATTTGGACTTGGGGAATCTGGATCCAGAGCCTTTGCATCTCCCTAAGAATGCTTCATCTAAAGAATTAGGAACAATTGTGAAATACAAGAATAGGATAATTCTTAGCCTCTTTTCCATTTACTTTAGCCTTCTAACTTAGATCTAAAAGAGAAGATCACAAGCTATTATCTACATATATAAAAGCCTAAGTGGCTGTTATGACCAGTCGGCCAAATGACTGGTTGCTATTACATGCACTGACCACCAGGGGGGCCAGATGCTCAAGGCAGAAGCTGCCCCCTGGTGGTCAATGCATTTTCACAGCCAACCTCCCCCTGCTGGCCAACCTCCCGCAGTACCTCCCCCCCCCCCCCCCCCCCGCGACCCACTATCCTCGATTGGGACTGGGTGAGACAGTCCTGATCAGCCCTGATTGCCAGCCAGGCCGAGGGACCCCACCTGTGCACAAATTCATGCACCGGGCCTCTAGTAGAAAATAATCAAAGCCTGTTCATTCACTCTGCATAACTATTGGTACATCATCTGGGATACAATTTTCTTTCTCTTACTTCTATTGAGACACTTCACATAAACACAGTTACATAATTCAGATGCAAAGCATGAACGAGATAGAAAAAAACCTATTTTTCATATAAATCAATAACAATTAATCCCTAAGCATAAAATTGTGTTTAGAACCAGGTCACTGAATACCTTCAATCATGCATGTCTGACTATCTTAATATATTGTTTTAATTTAATGGTTAAAAGAAGTCTAGGGTTGGAAATCAAACAGATCGGAGCTTAAGCTCACTTATATCTGTTCCTATCTGCATCACCTTGAACAGGTGCTTCTCTGAGTCTAGATTTCTTCTTTTGTGAAGTAGAGATCATCGTGCTGCCCTCATACACTTTCTGTGACGTTTAAATAAAGGTAACACATGTATTACATTGCCTGGTGCATAGGAAGAGTTTAATACTAGTAAATACTAGCTGAATCGAAACAAATTGTGAAGGGGTGATATCAGCAAAACTGGAGGAGTCGGGGATTCCAAGGGCCTGTCCCTCCACAGAAACACCTAAAAGGAGAGTAAATCTTGGGGACACTGTAACACTGTCAATAATTAAAAGTAAATTTTAAAAAACTGTCAGAATTAACGTCATAGGATAGTCAAAGGTTTACAATAATCAAGCAAATGCTGACTTAAGGAAGAGGCGATTTTAAAATGGTAGGAGAGCTTTGCCCTGTTTTTACTTGCCCCTGCCCTTTTTGCTTCAATTTAATAAATCTTTCCTGAGCTCCCATGGGGTACATGAATTTAAGATTTATAATTTATATAAGTAGACATGCAACCGGACAATCAGTGGGTCCATGCTGCCTGTCACTACTTGAGCCAATTAAGGAGAGGCAGGGTTGAACCATAGATGAGTGATTATTCCAATCCTGCCAGCAGAATGGGAGAGTAGCAGGTCATCCACAAATATCTGCTCTGCCCACCCGCCCCCCCCATAAGGCAGCTGCTTATATTAGGTAGAAGGACAAAGATTACATGGGGAAGTAGGCAAAAGGGTATGCCAAATGGGCAGTTTACAGTAATATGGCCTGGAGTTTTGCAAAGGCCTGTGGGTATGCAAAGCTGGGGGTTTTCAATGGCCTGGGAGCATGCAAAGGGCTCTGGTTTCTACAATAAGGTTGTTCATCTTTCCATGACCATAGGCAGCTCCTGGATGGGAGGATGGGCCGCATTTCCAGGTGCTCCCAGGTCCCACGTGCAACTCCCAGCCAGGTTAGAATGCGCCTTCTTTAATCAGAACAAGACAGTCACGTCTAACAGAGCATGATTCATATTTCTTACAATTCTAGTTGGTCCCCAACATTCTATTTCTGCCCCTATCAGAAACTGTTACTTTAGCCCCTTAAAATAAGCAAATCACAACTTGCCTATATAGTTCAAGTGAATCATTTCATCTCAGTGAGGTTCAGTTTGATATTATCATAAGTATTAACAGAAGAAAATGGGAAACTATAAACAATTTCCCTGTTACCAAAAAAAGGGTTCGATGCCAGAATAAACTAGCCTGTTGGTATAACAATAGCTAATCAAAAGGTTAAAGAATCTGGAAGTAAAAAAATATATTTGGAAGCCCTGTCCTTTTCAGGCTTATTCCTCCTAGGGAATCAGAATGCTGAAAGAATTAATTGGCTCAAACATGCTATTAAGACAGTGGTTCTCAACCTTCTGGCCCTTTAAAACAGTTCTTCATGTTGTGAGTCCCAACCATAAAATTATTTTTGTTGGTACTTCATAACTGCAATGTTGCTACTGTTATGAACCGTAATGTAAATATCTGATATGCAGGATGGTCTTAGGCGACCCCTGTGAAAGGGTTGTTCAGCCGCCAAAGGGGTCGCGACCCACAGGTTGAGAACCGCTGTATTAAGAGCTCAAGAAGGGGAGTTAGTAACAATCTGGAAGACAGCAGCCCATGGTCGGACGCTGGCTCCTTATCACAAAAGAAAGCAGAAGATTCTTTGTTCTCAAAGAACTTATTTGTCTGTTTTGACCTGTAGTGTGACTGCCTGAAGGTGTGACACAGATGCTTGCCTTTGTTTCGCCTAAATAAGAACTTTCTCAAGGATAAAAGGAGGCTGCACAGAAGGTATTCCTTTAAAACATCAAAAGCCAAATGAACAACCCACTGCTGCTTGGGGCAAAAGATTGCAGTTGAAGCAAACAGACATGCCAAAAGCCTCTGGAGAATTAAAGCATTGAAAAGTGCCTTCATATATCCTGAGGAATTTAGAAAAGCACACATCCCCCAAGGAAAGATTCTTGCTCTGAAAAGACTTGGAAAGTCTCTACACGTTCATCTAAGGCTTATCTTTAGACTCAGCACAAGAACTAAAGGGTGAGATACAGTTATAAACAACCTAGGTAAGTACTCTTTTAAAAAAATCCAGGAATTCAAGGAAATGTGTGTCAAAACACAAGTTAAAATTACAGAGGCATCACACACTAGACAAGAAAAACTATATAGTCTTTACGAAAAAATTTAAAAGTGACTAAACAAAGAACAACTACAATCCAGAGCAAACAACAAAACAACCCCTGATGAAGGGAAGGGATCTGATTTCCAGAGTTACCTCATTATAATAATCAAATAGTCCAGGTTCTACCAAACATTACCAAAAAATAGAAAGAAACAAGAAAGTATAGCTCATTCATAGGAGAAATTAACACAAATTGTTCAGGAGGAAGAAAAGACATTGGACTTACTAGCCAAAGACTTTAAATTAACTATTTTATTATGCTCAAAGCTAAAGGAAACCAGGAGAATGATGTGTGAAAAAATAGAGAATATCAATAAAGAAATGGAAATTATAAAAAGAAACAAATTCTGGGGCTTAAATTTTAAAATCTCATTAGAGGGTTAAACCATAAATTTGAAGAGGCAGAAGAATCAATGAACTTCAAGATAAGTCAACTGAAAGTATCCAGAGGACAAAAGTATTATTATTTGAATTTTGAGTTTGTGACTCCTCTTTTTTGCCATATATGATTTAAGACAAATGCAAACAATAATTATAAATCTGCTATTGGGCACATAATGTATAAAAATGAAATTTATGACAACAAGAGCATAAAGTGGGAAAGGCAGATCCTCAAGATAGTGACTAAGAAAATAATAAAATAAATAGAGAAAAAATAAATGAGAAAGAAATCAAAATTATATACTACAAAAAGTCAACTAAACACAAAACAAGGTAGGAATAAAGGAATTGAACAGAAAGTATATAAATGTATAGAAAACTAATAGCAATGAACAAAATAAATAGATAAACAAAATAGAAACAAAGGTGTTGCTGGTGGAAATTAGATTCTTCCACAGGAGATTGTGGTGTGTCAGGATTTATTTTTGGTGCAAAAATCAAAGGAGCTTCTCTCATGGGTTCCCAATGTCCCATCTCCCTCCTTCTAGCCATGGAAAAAGTTCGTGGATACACGGAACAGACTGACAGCTGTCAGAGGGGAGGGGAGTCGGGAAGCTGAATGAAGGAAGATGAAGAGATTAAGCAAAATATATATATATCTACACTAATAAAAGAGAAAGATGCAAATTGACAGTATCTTTGCGGCGCCCACCAGCCAATCAGGAGTATGCAAACCCAACAAAGATGGTTATATAATATATAACATAGACAGATCAGAGTGCTTCTTATAGATGCCTCATTTAAATGTGTAAATTCAAAAACTTTAATTTTTGTACAGTCAGGGAAAGTAATTTAAGGTGTCATATGTTTCTGAAAATGATGACACTGCTTGTACAAGAAATCTCAGATTAGAAGATACTGTTGAGAGTAATTGTCCAATAATGCTGAACCATGAACAGAGAAGCTAGTGGATCCTTAGAATATGAAAAATAATTTGAGTAGGTAGTTTTCATATTCATTTATGTTCAGTCATTAATATACTCATACATATTCTAGAATATATTTTATATATGAAATATATTTTAATATATAAACCATGTTCTATAACCAAAAAGGATATCCTAATAAGATATCTAAATAAGAATGTTCTAATGATAATAATTAAAGAAATATAGAACTATCCATTTACTTTTCCTTCCCATAGATTTTATATAATGAATCATCTCTCTTATACATTCAGCAGAAATAGGTACAAAGAAAACTATTTCATCCATCAGATAAAGGGGAAAATACATGATGTATCAAGCAGAGATCCAATACTTTTCCACCTATAAACTTCAATCTAACACATACACAAAATTTGAAAAATGTTTATTACATGCAACATTTCCTTATGCTCTAAAAAAAAATTCTTCCAGGCAACAGTTTCCCTTTTTTACTAAGTGTCAAAGCCTAGTGAAGTTACTGGGACATGAAGCCATTCCTCACTGAGAACTGAAGTGGCACTGTGACTCCCTCTAATGACCCACCTCAGCTCTAAGGCAGGAAAGATATGGTAGAGTCATTTGATCCTATTTATATTTTAAGTTATTTTTAGTAAAATGTTCATCTTTTTATCTTTGAAATTGGCTTAAATAAAACATTAATTATTAAAATGTGATTATGGGTACATTTGTTGGGGAGGGCAAGGTTTTCTAAGTGTGTGGAGGGGAGTGAGGGCGGTGTTTTCTAACTCCCTTACCACCACCAGCAGAAATTCATGAACAAATATTTCATTTTGGCATTTCATCAGACTCACGAAGACTATTTTTTTCTATTATAAACTACATTTGTGCACAAAATATACAACCTATCGAGAAATACTTTGATAAATAAACCTAATGTAATTAAAATTACCATAATGTGAATTCATAATATACTCCATTCACCGGGCTACTCATTACCCTTTTTTGTTTCTTCCTCATAGGTTCATAATAATGCCAGGAAACATACAAAAAATAAGTATAGCAGTCACTCATACATTCATGAGCGGTGTAACAATATGTTCAAACTAGAAAATTTTTTTAAGGGACGAGACCATAATGCCTAATAAGATATTTTTCCAGTTTGCTCATATTGCTACACCACTCATGAATGTATCAGTGACTGTGTTCCAATAAAACTACATGAACATTCAGCAAGATATATGATCTAAGGACCATAGTTTACTGACCAATGGTTTAAAACTCTGCATATCAGGGTATACTAGTATAGAAAAGCAACATAACATAATGGCTAAAACGTGGCTTCTTGAGCCAGATAGCCTGGTTTCTAATTCTGGCTCTGTCACTTACATGCTATGTGACATGAAGCAAGTCATATAACTCTCATACCTGTTACTTCATCTATAAAATAGAAATTATAATATCTATGCATGTGTATGGAGCTTTTATGAGCAGTAAATGAGTTAATAGGTTCTAATGAGGTTAAAAAGTGGTTGGAACACAGTAATAAGGATTAGCTTTTACAACTATGCAACTATGCATCACTCTATATATTTCTTATTCCAGGATATTTAAAAGATTGCTTCTTTATGTCAAGGATGCAGGAATTAAACAAGGGAAACAGAAATAGCCAACTTTAATAAAAATGTTAAAGGGTCTTAAGAACACCAGGTTTAATCAAAATAAAGAAAAGGGTACTCCACCAAGAGGAAAAGGTATAGAAGTAGAGCAATAAGTAACCAGATGTCTTCAGTGTGGGCTGTTATAAAAAGGGAATAAAGAGAAAAAATATAAAAAGGAAAAAATGACTGGAGTAAAGGTGGGGAAAAGAAGTAAACCACTTTAATGTCGAATGGAGGAGAGAGCAGGGTCTAAATTAAAACCCATCTCTTGAATTCGGGATGTTGATGGCAGGATGCCAGTTGTGCTGGTTACAGGAAGATCCACTTGGTCTCATGGAATGAATGTTGGGTATAAATGTCAAGATTGACAGTCAGGGCCTAGAAATCAAGACTAAACCCCAGCAAGACAGAGACAGTTGCAGGTTCTAAGAAGAGTGCCTGGATGGACAGAGAACTCGGTTAGCAAGGGCCAAGTCAAGATGGCTGCCTCACCCAGCGGCATCGCTGAATTGTTGAGCATTAACCTATGAACCAGAAGGTCATGGTTTGATTCCCGGTCAGGGCACATTCCTGGGTTGCGGGCTCATTCCCCAGTGTGGGGTGTGCAGGAGGCAGCCGATTCATGATTCTCTCTCATCACTGATGTTTCTATCTCTCTCCCTCTTCCCTCCTCTCTGAAGTCAATAAAAAATATATATATATAAAAAAGATTACTGGCCTCTGCCCTGAGACCCTTATTTGAAATGGGTAAGAAGGAATGCTTTTTAGTATGAAGCTAGATGATACCTTTCATATGGTTTCCATATCAGTTAGGCTAGATTAGATAATGTTTTATTAATATATAACCCCCAAATCTCAGTGGCTCACTCATACTACATGGCAATTGTGGATTTTCAGGAACTCTGTGCCATATGGCCCTCACTCTAAGACCTAGACTGATAAAGGAGCTACAACCTGGCACATTACCAATCATTTTGACAGAGGGAAAGATAACCCTAGAAGATCTCACATTGGTAATTTAATGATACTCAACACGTCCACCCCAGTTTATAGGTCAGTGTTAACCATGTGGTCTGACCCAAACACAAAACTGCTGAAAAGCCAGTCCTACCGAGTCCTGAGAAACTGTAGAGCCAGAATATTTGATGAGCAGCAACTAATGACTCCCACAATTTTCTGCCTAATGTGGAGGGTCCTTATGACAGTTTGTTTTCAATGAAGAGGTTTTGAAAATGTTGAAAGAGCCAGCTTTGGGAGTCTAATGACCAACTGTAAACACTCCGAGGAGAAAAGCCCTTTGCTAGCCCAGCAGCTATGGACAGTTGAGAAAGCACTGGAAACAGTCATTGCTATGGGTGTTGTCACCGCATCAGCATTGGTGATCCAATATTCTAACTGGCAGTTAGTAAACACCCCAGCCACGCAGAATCCACAGGGAAAAGTTGGAAAGGGGCTGAGCACAGGAAGAGAGCTGAGGTCCCAGTGTTCCTCTATGGCAGCGGTTCTCAACCTGTGGGTCGCGACCCCTTTGGGGGTCGAACGACCCTTTCACAGGGGTCGCCTAAGACCGTCGGAAAACACATATATAATTCCATATTGTTTTTGTGATGAATCACTATGCTTTCATTATGTTCAATGTGTAACCATGAAAATACATCCTGCAGATCAGATATTTACATGACGATTCATAACAGTAGCAACATTACAGTGATGAAGTAGCCACGAAAATAATTTAATGGTTGGGGGTCACCACAACATGGGGAACTGTATTACAGGGTCGCGGCATGAGGAAGGTTGAGAACCGCTGGTCTATGGGAATTTGAAGGCAGGGGCTACCAAAATTACATCCACATTCTTGAGGCTGCAACTTGGGGCAGTGAAGGGTTTGTTAGTGCTGCCTCCTCGTGGGCACAGGGTTATTAGCATTTGTTTAAAAGGCTTCTGTTTTGCCTAGAACTGGCAGAAGATGGTAGAGTAAATGTGAAGCCCATATTCTCATGGTAAAACTGAAGTGAGGCAGGCTTCCAGGGCTGGCCAAGATGGAGGAAGCCTATTTATTGTCATGAAAAACTCAGGAGATAATACAAAACGCATCCACCTGAGGACTCTGAAAAGCAAGCAGATTAGGGAGGGGAATGAAAAAGTGACCCATATTGGGGGTGAATTTCCTAGGTTTATCCTTCTCATTTCTCATGGGGTTGGCCCAAATATGGGCATTGGAAGAGCCATAGCAATAGCTTCACAGGCAATAAAATTTCCAAAGAAACACCATCTTTCTAGCTGTGGGCCAAGAAAAGCAATTTCTGCAAGCTGAAGGGGAATGGAGGCAGAAGCATCCCAGAGAAGAAGGAGCTGGAGTTGTGCCGGGGTCCAACCCCAGCGGGTCCAGGGGTCCCCAAAGGTGTGGACGGAGTCGGCGAAGAAGGAATGACATGGAGGCAGCATTCAGTTGATCAGCAGCCTAGCCAGGATCTCTAGCCCGGATCTCCAGCCAAGTTCTGGTCTGGATCTCCAGAGAGGTTCTGCTCAGGTTCTCCAGTCAGGTTCAGTGTCCAGGTTCCAGTCAGGTTCTCCTGCCAATCTCTGTAGTCAGGTTCAGTCCAGGATCCCTTGCCATGTTCTCCCGCTAGGCTCTGTCTCTAGGCTCCGAGGCCAGTCCCTCTCCAGGATCCTCCGGCATGCTCTCTCCAGCGAAGTTCTTCTGTCTCTAGGCTCCGTGTAGGTTCTGTCTTCTTGATTCTGTTCTAAGTTCTGCGTGTTTCTGTCTTGTTACAACTGTATTTATACCAGTTGATTCAATCCTATCAATCTCTATTACAAAGGTTAGGGCGTTTCTTATCTCCATTCCAGGGAGAAAAGATTATGTAGTTTAAGCATGATTGTTCGTAGTTAAAGGGATTAATTACCCGCCTGGCACTTAGTTGAGGGGTTTTATTCCCTCCCTAACTCCAGGGGAAAATCCCTACCTGGGGATTCAACCTTTCTCGGAGAGGTGACTTTGGTTAAAACACAGCGCCAAGAAGGTGAGCAAACATATTAAGAAAAGTATGCCATATATGCCAGGTCCCTTGAAACAGCAAGGATGGACCGGCTCCCGGCAGAGTTGGTTTCTGAATTCGGTGTTTCAACTCAAACAAGACCTGAGCTCATATCTGAGATGCGCATGCCTGGGACAGACCCAAATCAGCATCTAAAAGACTTTGATCACCGTAACTGGTTTGGCTCAGTGGATAGAGCGTCGGCCTGCGGACCCAAGGGTCCCGGGGAACCCGGTCAAGGGCATGTACCTTGGTTGCGGGCATATCCCCAGTAGGGGGCGTGCAGGAGGCAGCTCATGGATGTTTCTCTCTCATCGATGTTTCTAACTCTCTATCCCTCTCCCCTCCTCTCTGTGGAAAAATCAATAAAATATATTTTAAAAAATAAATAAATAAAAATAAAAGACTTTGATGACTGAACTTAAATAATAGAGGTCATTCCTAAGTCCCAGAAAAATCCCTGAATGGCATATGCCCAAGGACCAAACAAAAAGAAGATAGCAAAAGCCTTGGGAACTAAAATACAATAGAAACCACTTCCCACTTTCCTGACTGATGCCAGAGCGGCACACGCCTGGGACAAGCCCAAGGAAGCAAAGTGAACGTTTTGATAACATAACAGACATGGCAACTGCTAAGAGGGGGTGACACAGAACCTGTGTTCTAAACTTGACCGGGGTAACTTCCTGCTAAAAATAAAACATACACACACATCAACATTTTTCAGATGAGTTTCAAAGGATTAATAGTTTCAAAGCATGATATATAAATTTCCCAGAATATTTCCCCTACTTACTCAACATGCCAAAAAAACAAAACAAAACTAGAAAATTGTGGACCATTTCCAAGGAAAAGACAATCAACGATGCCAACCAAAGAAGACACAGATGTTGAAATTATCACAGACTTCAAAAGCTGTGGGAATTTCCTAGGTTTATTTTTAAAGGAGCTATTATAACTATTGTCCTTGAGGTAAAGGTAAAACACACTTGATATGAATGGAAAGGTAGTTCGCAGAAAAGATTATTTAAAAATGGAAATTTAGAACAGAAAAATGCAATGCCTTTAACAAGTCACTGGTTGATCTCAATTAACAGAATACAGACAGCAGGAGAGTCAGATAACATGAAGATGTGTAAATAGAAATTATCCAATCTGAAGAACCGAAGGAAACAGATTTTAAGATGTGAACAGAGACTTAGAAACCTATGAGACAATATCAAAAGATCTAGCATTTGTGTAAAAGAGTCTCAGAAAAAATACAATAAATGAAGTGATTGATGGAGAAAAATTAAGAAATCATTATCAAAAATGTCAAAATTATGTGAAATATATAAATTGAAAGATTCCAGAAGTTCATCAAACCTTAAATAGGGTGAAAAATCCAAAGACAACCATAGCAGAGACACCATAATCAAACGCATAAAAAACAAAAATAAAGAAAAAAGTATTGAAAGTAGCCAGAAAAAAAAATGATACATTGCATACAGAATAACAATGATTTGAATTACTACTGATTTCTCATTAGAAACCACGAAGTCCATAACGCAGTGGAGCATTTTAAAGTGCTGAAAGAAAAGCATTCAACCCCGACTTCTATATAAAGAAGAGATGTCCTTTAAAATGAAGGCAAAATAAAAACATGCTCAGATGGATTAGTCACCCGCAGACCTGCTCTAAAAGAAGCTTTTTAGACAAAAGCAAAATTATGCGAGAGGGAAATTTGGAACTCCACAAATGACGAAGAGTTACAAAAATAATAAATATCAAGGTAATTATAAGATATTATTTTTCTCTTCTTAAGTTCTTTTCAGCCATAAAAAATAATCAAATATTCCCATTTGTGACAATATGGATGAATCCTGAGGGCATTATACTAAGTGAAATAAGTTCAACAGAGAAAGACAAAGGCTATATGATCTCACTTATATGCAGAAACTAAAACAACAACAAAAAGTTATAGCTACAGCTAACAGATGGGTGGATGCCAGAGGCAGGGGGTGGGAGTTGGGGGACTGAGTGAAAGGAGTGAAAAGGTACAAAGTTCCAGTCATAAAATAAACAAGTCATGGGGATGTAATGTCTAGCATGGTGACTATAGTTAACGATACTATATTGGATATTTACAGAGTAAATCTTGAAACTTCCCATCACAAGAAAAAATAGCTTTGTAACTATGTATAGTGATGGATGTTGACTACACTCATTGTAGTGACCATTTTGTAATCTATACAAATATTAAATCATTATGTTGCACACCTGAAACTAATATGTTACATATTAATTATACCTCAACAAAAATGAAAAAATAAAGTATATCTGATTGTGAAAGTAAAAATTACAACAATGTCTGGTAGAGTTTCCAAGTGTGTGGATGTGATACATATGGCAACTATATAAAGCAGGGAGGGTAACGGGACACATGTGGTTGTAAAGTTTCTACACTTTACTCAGAGTAGTGAAATATTAACTCTCAGCAGAAATGCAAATACAGGGTGTCCCAAAAAATGTATACAGCCCTGACCGGTTTGGCTCAGTGGATAGAGCGTCGGCCTGCGGACTGAAGGGTCCCGGGTTCAATTCTGGTCAAGGGCATGTACCTTGGTTTCGGGCACATCCCCAGTGGGGGTGTGCAGGAGGCGGCTGATCGATGTTTCTCTCTCATCGATGTTTCTAACTGTCCCTCTCCCTTCCTCTCTGTAAAAAAAAAAAAATAAATGAAATATATTTTTTAAAAAAAGAAAAGAATCATTTCATTCGGAATTTGTTCACCCTCAATTCATCAACTGCTGCCAGTTTTGTACTGTGAACTTTATTGGTTATGGATCCCCATAAAAAAAAGCCTAGTGGCACTTAAGGATACATTTTCTTTGTTCAAAGCTTAGTCTGGCCTCACCCATTATTTCAAATCAGTTAAACCTGAAAAGGACTGAAAACTGAGCTATCAGCTGTGAAAATGTGTATACAGTTGGGGGGGATATACTAGTATATATGTTGCTGTTTTAGTTTCTACGATGGTTGTTCCCCATCCCAGCCTGGGGCCCCGAAGGCCTGGCGGGGTCGGGAGAGGAGACAGCGGTTACAGGGCTGGGGCTGGGCACGGAAGGAAGGAACCAAGACGCCGACCAGCACCCCACCACTGCATGGCTCCCCACCTATCCCCTCCTCCTTCCCTCCCGCCACGGCCACCGTGGTGGGCGGCAGGCCAATCAGGGCCTGCCAGCCAGGGGGAGGGATGGAGCGTGGGAGGTTGGCCACCAAAAAATGTATGCACTACCCATACAGCCTTAAATACATGAAGCAAACACAGATCAGAAAGGAGAAGTAGACAAATTCACAATTCCAATCAGAGATTGACAAAATCATCAGACAACATATTAACATGGATGTTGCTGTGGACTCCATTGTTCCTCCACAAAATCCACATGTGAAGCCTCAATACGATTATACTTGGAAATAGGACTTTTAGAAAATATTTAAAGTTAATTGAGTTTGTAAGCAAAAAGAGGTCCTTTTCTCCAGCCCTCTCTCTTCTTCTCTCCTACTCTCCCCCACTCCCCTCTCCAACCCTCTTTCTCCCCCCCTTCCTCTCCCCCCCTTCCTCTCCCCCCCTTCCCCACATGTACCAAGGACAGGCCATGTGGGCACGCAGTGAGAAGCAGGCCACCTATAAACCAGAAAGAGAGCCATTCCTCACCAGGAACTGAAGCAGCCCACACCTTGATTTTGGACTTCCCAGACCCCAGAATGTGAGCAATAAATTTCTGTTATTTAAGCCACATAACCCATAGTATTTTGTGATAGCAACCAGAGCTAATACAGATATAGAAGACCCGAACAGCACTGTCATTCAACATGACCTAATTGGCATATATAGAATACTCCATACAACAGTAAAAATACACATTCTTTTCAAATGCACATGGAACATTCATCAAGATAGACCATACTCTGGGTCAAAAAAAAACAAAGTTAACAAAATAAAATCAAGTGAAATCATACAAATATGATAGCTGACAAAATGGAACTGAACTAGAAACAAATGACCTAATAAATGACACACTTCTAAATAACTCATTTATAGAAAACATCTTGAATTGAAAGAAAATTAAAAAAATAAAATATCAATGTGTTGCATACAGCTGAAGCAGGAAATTCATACCATTAAATGCTTATATTGGAAAAGAAGCTAGGTCTTAAATCAATGATCCAAGCTTCAAGCTTAAGAAACAAGAAAAAGAATTAAATTCAAAGCAAACACAAGGGAAGGAAACAAAGTTAAGGTCAGAAATCAATGAAATTGAAAATAGAGAAAAAATACTGAAACCCTTGCAAGAAATGTAAAAGGAATTCTCCAGGAAGAAGGAAAATTATATAGGTCAGAAACTCAAATTTATATATACAAAGAAGAACATTAGAAAAGGAATAAATAAAGGTAAAAACTAGTTGTACATACATGTGTAGGTCCATTTCTTGAATCTCTATTTTGTTCTACTGATCTATCTTCTTTTAAATATATTTTTATTAATTTCAAAGAGAGGAAGGTAGAAGGAGAGAGATAGAAACATCAATGATGAAAGAGAATCATATATCGGCTGCCTCCTGCACCCCCCCACCCCCCCACTGGGGATGGAGCCCGCAACCCCGGCATGTGCCCTGACCAGGAATCTAACCGCAACCTCCTGGTTCATAGGTAGATGCTCAACCACTGAGCCACACTGGTGGGCTGATCTGTCTATCTTGATGTCAATAACCCATTGACTTGATAACGGTACCTTTATGACAAGCCTTGAAATTAGGTAATGTTAGTACTACAACTGTGATTTTTTTTGTTCAAAGCAGTTTGGGCTAGTCTAGTTTCTTTACATTTCCATTTGAATTTTAGAATCAGTTTATCAATGTCTATCCAAAGAAATCCTGCTAGGATGCTAATTTGGATTGCATTGACTATAAATCAATTTGGAAAGAATTTATATCTTTCCAACAATAAGCCTTCCAACTCATGAACATGGTATGTCTCTCCCTTTACTTAGCTCTTTAACTTCTCACAGCCATCTGTTGACGTTTTCAGAATACAGGTTGTGGTGAGCAAGAGTTCTAAGAGAGCTCCAAGATGAGCACCTCCTGGAATGCATGCCCTGTATCATAGTTGCCTCCATGGAGGGTGGGATTTCACTCCTGTAATTAGATTACTAATGAGTTGATTTTGAGTTTCATAAAAAAGGGGGATTATTTGGGGCCTGATTTCATTAGGATGAAGCACCACAGAGATAGTTTCCTACTTGCCTCAAAGAAGTTGAAAGCATTCGTGATTTCTCCAGTGAATTTCAGCAAGAAACTGAATTCTGTCTGTAAACTGAATGAGCTTGTAACAGGTTCTCAAGCATCCGATGCGACCACAGCGCCAACTGACATCTTGAAACCTACTAGAAACCTACTAGTAAACAGAGTGTTCAGCTAGGCTGTGTCCAGACTCTACAAAACTGTGAGAATAATGTTTTTCCAAGAAAAAAAAATGAATGAATGAAACCAAAAGCTGGTTATTTAAAAGGTAAAAGAGTAAAGTGGGGATTAAGTCTACATACTATTTTGGGGGGGAGGGGGAGGAGAAGTGAGGAGGGAGATGTCATAAAAGCATCCATTAACTCTGGGTTCTGTTCTTAACTTTGGGGAGTCTTCTGACATCCTTGGATGAGATTCCATCAATGTAAAGGTTTAAATATAGTTATGCTTTACAAATCCAAGTCATTATTAATGACTATTATTAATGTGCTTGCACATAACAAAGAGAAGTCTGAGGAATCAGGCTATCAAAATTAATTCAATTAATCTCTGTTTGGAGGGTGGCATCGATTTATCTATTAATTGCCTAAATTATCACATTGAATTCAAAACTATCTAACTCCCAAGATTGCTTTAGTCATATTTACTTATCCATTTAATAAAATTCTCAAAAGAAGTCATACACTTACTATTTATCATAAAATAATACTCCTAATTAGACACTATTGCAATCAATTCAGCAGCCACCCTGAAATACAAAGTAAAGTGTAGAGACCCTGTGTCAATGAGGGTCAATGTGCCAGGGAGGCCCTCCCTTCCTGTCTTTCAGAATTTAAAATATCTACATCTTCACAGAGTTCAAAGGAACAATCGTTTTACTCTTCTTCATTGTCAGTAGTGGCTGTGATATCGGAAACTGTAAAGAGTTCCCCAGATGACTGACCTGGGACTGGGGTCACTGAGTCCTAGGCTTTGTCAAGAGCGAAGTATTTCAGAAGAAAGAAGGGGATAGGTCGGCTGTTTGAGATGACAATGAGGCAGTCAAGAGAGAGATTACTGATGGTGACAAAGGTCCAGGAAGGCCAGGGATCAAAGAGTAGCCTTGTGTGCCATCTGCACAGAAAAGTTTTGCTTCACAAAAGACAACAAATGAGCAGTGTTTGTGCTAACACCCATCAAGACCTACCAAGAAATAAAGCACAGAGCGTGCAGTAAATACAATTTATCTGAAACCTAAGCCACCATCAGCAGAGCACTCTAATATGAGAGATGACTCATGCAGAAATATGACAATTGAAAATGCCACCCTTTCTAACAAGCCCGTCCATTTAAAACGGTGTAATTCATCAGTAAATGCTGAGTTGAAACTCACATTTCTTCTGGAAGTTCTCAGTTCTAATTGATGATTTTAATAGAGTAAAAAAAGTAATAAACTGTATTTTTGAAATCATAATTGAGGTTTAGAACCCTTACAGATGTCTGATGAACCTGGAAGCATATTGGTAAACTTTGAAAAAAATTTAAACTTTGTTTTTTCCTGTGTTCTCGTCCTCATATTTTTTGAGGGAATTAATCCCGCTTGTCATGATTTAGTGATGTTTATAGTCATCACATCACCTAGCTTCAACTAGTAATTCATAAAGGATCTTATTTCATCCACTATCCCACTCACTGTCCTCCCTATCTCATGCTATATTCTTATTTTGAAGCAAATCTAAGCTTTGTTTAAATATACATTTTTATTGATTTCAGAGAGGAAGAGAGAGGGGGAGAGAGAGAGAGAAACATCCATGATGAGAGAGTATCATGGATCGGCTGCCTCCTGCATGCTCCCGACTGGGGATCATGCCCACAGCCCAGGCACGTGCCCTGACCGAGAATTGAACTGTGACCTCCTGGTTCATAGGTAGATGCTCAACCACTGAGCCACACTGGCTGGGCCTAAGCTTTTATTTATCTCGCCATATGCAAATATCTCAGTGTTTACGTCAAAAAATAATGACCATACCAATATCATGTGTAAAAATTAACAATAATTTTAATAACATCAAATAGTCAGTATTCAAATATTCCTGATTGTCTCAGATTTGTATTTTTAGTGTGTTGATTAATTCGGAATTGAAGTAAGATCTATATGTAGCAATTGCCTTACTTATTTTAAGTCTCTTTCAGTTCCCCATCTCTTTTTTCCTTGCTATTTATTTTTGTTCAATAAGCTAGTTTGTGTGTACCATTTCCACAGTCTAGATTTCGCTAATTGTAATCTCATGACATAGTTTAACTGTCCCCTGTATTTCATATCAATGTTCCTCTGCCACCTGTATTTTCTATAAAGTGGTTATTAAAGCTAAAGGTTTATATTCTGTTTCCATTTTTTTGGCAATAATCCTTAATAGGTGGTGTTATGAGCATCCATTAGGAGGCAAAAAAGGCTTTTTTTTTCTTTTTGTTTTGTTAGCAGCCACTGGTGATCATGGTCAGGATCCAGTGTGTCTCATTAGTGGTCGCAGAATAATGCTGTTATAATAATATCATTGCTCCTTCAATTACTAGCTAATATTTGTCTCTAAGGAAGAACTTCCAATTAGCAATTATTTGATTATCATGATGTGCCTTTCATGAAGAAAAGGCAGGTTAAAAGCTAGATTTTTCTAGCTATTTCAGGTTTCAAAGCATCTGTGAGTTTTCTAATACATCCAAAAGTGATCTAAAGGTGACCGATGAGCTTTATTTTGAAATTAAACTTAGCACATAGATTAAATATATCAATATTTTGATCCATGAAATCCAATTATATATTTAAAGTCAATAAATGTTTTGATGCATTGCGATTGCATTTCTTTTTGATGATTGAATTGTTCCTCTTTGAGTGGCCTTTGTGTCCTAGTATAACCAGGTCTTTTGGGCTTATCTTGTACAATTTCTGTCCCATTTCTGGTAGTAGCTATTTTCCCCCCAAAAACCCCAATTCCTTTTCATGGAAAATGGTACTTAAAGACTACAAACTGGACAGCAGGGATGATTATTGCTACTGGATTGATCATTGCTTTGAGATCTTTTCGGTGTCCAAAGCTAGAAAATATGAAACACAAAAAAAGTAAAATACAACACAAATTCATACTGATATTTCTATTTCAAGTTCAGAAATAGAAGATTTTTACTTCATTTATGTCTGTATCTCCTTTTTCTGCGCCCCAAATCCTGATTCCCGGCCCCACCAACATAAATACTCATTTGTTTTATCCCACGCTCACACACAAATGACAATATCAACATTAAAAATTACTTTTACAGTTCTTTCTGTCTTCAGCCTATATCCCTGTAGGAATGTAGTCAAATGACTGTATTTAATTGAAGTCAGATGGAACCATGCCTCTCCGTACGGTTATGCCAAAAACTTGCTACATATTTATTGCCAGTTGTTTCACGTTGCTTTTTTATTAGTAGGGATTGCTTTTAAAATTTAATTTTATATTGTAATCATGTGAAATAACTACACGTTGCCAAATTCAAATCTACAAAACAAGGTCTATTCGGAGAAGTCCCACTTCTACCCCTTCCCTTCCATTTTGTTTCCTGGTTACCTGTCCCTCTTCCCTACCGGTCACTTCTTTCTTAAAATGTTTATCCTTAGGCTTAGCTTTCTTTTTTAATATAAGTAAATATACATATTTATATATGAACATACAAGGCAGGGCAAAAGTAGGTTTACAGTTATGAGTACACAAAATTCAGAGTTTATTCTTGGATTACTATTCATTAATTATTGAATTATTTTCTATAAAAATGACTGTAAACCTACCCTTGCCACACCCTATACACATATGAATATATATTCACAGCTCCCTTTTAATTAAAATATTTTTTCTTGATTTGGGTAGTAGGATGATGCTCTAACCCCTTAGCTACCCAGTTAGGGTTCCCCCTTTCTTAAAATAAGTGATAACATATACACCTTTCTCCATCTTGCATTTTCACATAATAATATATGTTAGAAACCACTCCTAGCAATATATAGAGCTATAACTCTTTCCTTTTCATAGCTACATAGTACTACCTTGTGCAGATGTATAATAAGTTTGATGAAACTCAGGCCGTTTCCAGTCCTTTGCTGCAATGTGTTGTAATGAATAGCCTTGCATAGACGTCTTCCTATAGTGTTTGTCATTTTGTCTTTGGGATAGCTTTATAGAAGCGGGATTAATAATTCAAAGTGTAAATGCATATGCAATTTGCAATTGTTAGTCATGACCCCGCCAGCAATGGATGAGAACAGGAGCATGTGGTTTGTGCGGTAAAAATCTGTGCTGGTTTTAGAGAGTAAAGGAAGACAGGTACTCACTCTCACATTGGGTTTATAGTTGGAAAACAATCCCCATAGCCTTACTACACTCCAGTTTAATACTTTCTGTTGGCAGTCTCTGGGTATTACCCACAATGCCAATAAATGACTCCTCTTGGTTATATGCACAGAGAGCAGTGGGAACTAATTATTTCAAGGGTCTGGAATTGGCCCACCTCAGACCTTCCCAGTGGGACAGGATGTGATACTAGCTGCACAAGCTGCACACAACTTCGATGGCCAGATTCCCACCAGGCGGAAGCCGAGCAGGCTTGCTCTTAGAGCGATCACACTAGATAATGGTGGCTGTAGGTACAGACAGACAGTAAAACAATCTGCTTTGAAAGTCCTCGTCTTTGTCACTCCCCTGCTGGGCAACCTACTCAGGGGGCTTCCCATCTGTGTTAGCAAATGCAGGCTTGCCTGCCCCGTGCCCGGGCCCTCTACACCAGCCAGCCTCCAGCTGCTCTCCCCTGCGTGGCTCCTCTACGGTTGCCAAGCTAAGCTGCTGCCAAGTGAAAACTGTTCTAGGGATGAAACCTAGAGTTTGGCCTGTCCACTCCATTCGCTTCCCCCCAAAACCAGCCAGTGCCAGCCTCCACCAGAACCCACTCTCTCCTAAGCAGCTGTCTTAAGAATTGCTGGTGATGTAAGGACTGATGTCTTTCTGTATCCACAAGTTCTAAAACAAGGGTCATCATGTTCTGCACGTGGCATGGGATTAGTACATTTTGGAAGCCCGACTACCTAGCATTGAAGTGTATGGCCAAATGCATATTAATATTGGAATTAAATCGAAAAACCACAGAATTGGATTTGTCGTTCCCTCTAGAAAGAGTAGCAAATGAAAGATCTTCCTTCACGCACACAGCGCATGTCTCCACACATTATGAAGCCAGAGTGAAAATATTAAACTACAAAAAGCTCCATAAACAAAGCACCAATAGGAAAAACAATATACCTCACCATGAAAACAACAGATACACTGAATTCAGCACCATCTAGTTCACAGGCTGATAGCTTATTTAAAAGGGAAAAGTCAAATCTGTATAGCCAATATAATGAAAAATTTATAAGTAAAATTTCTATACATACATATGTAAGATTTATATATACAGGTATTTGTAAAATATATAGGTATAGATGCTAGCAGGACTTCTGAGTGATGTTTATAGGTTTTCAAGTTTTTCCTTAGGTGCACTTTTTATCATAAGCATGCATTACTTTCATGATAAGAAAAAAACCTAAGGCAAAATATTTACCTGAAAGACAGTACAGCACTTGTCAAATACACTTCAAACACCTAGATATAATATGGAAATTTAAACCTGATCAGCATCTAACAAAGGAGGAAAGGGGCTTTGGAAGTGAAGGATTCTAAAAACAATTCAAAGGCAATCACTCTTTTAGTCTTGAGCCAATATTTGAATAGGCATTATTTATAATCATAAGTTTTGACGATCAAAGCAGCCTTCCCTTCCCCATTGTCAAGAGACGAACTTGCTGAGTTCACATTTTCCAGGCACACACAGAAGGAGCGCGGTGTCGCCCCTCAGCTGTAACGGTATGCTGTTAACTGGAAGAAAGATGAAGGCAGAGAAGTGTCAGCAACAGAGGCCCACTTGCCATCTTTCATCTCCCGCCTCGGTGCTAAGGAGAGGCATTGCCATGCACCCCTCTCTAAAAGCAATGGAATGATTCCAAGGTGTTTCTGCAAGAAAGAAAAGGGCTTTGGAAACCAATCCATTTCCGAATGGGGCCTTTTTGAGGAATAAACTGACTTTCCTTCTGAAGCTGATAAAGTGGTAATGGCGGGAGGCAGTGGAGATTAGAAGGGTTTGGTCCTATAGTCAGGTGCTCCTTAATGAGTGGCCCTGGGCACACATGCCCAGTCAGCCTCCACTATTCACTCTGCTACTGCCCACATCTTTGCAAATGGGTTCTCATTTGTATGGCTTAATAAGCTAGAAATACTGGAAACCTTTTCAGTTTTAATTTTTCAAAACCTACCCAGCTCTATGTCGTTTCTAAAGACAACCCCTTCTTATCCGGGTTGTTGGCTGCTCTAGCAGAGCCCAGGGCCTCCCCGTGTCTCACTCTCCTCCTCCCACTGTGTTCCAGGTCATTGCCTGTCTTCATCCAAATGGATAACCAGAAAACTTGGATGTGTGGCTCCAAAGCGGCCCTAGTTCCTGCTCATGAAAAGGGAAAAAGCTCTCTAAAACTGAACCTTATTTCCTCCCACCACTGCCCTAAAATATTTGGGATGCATCTCTTCCTAAAGGTAATGAAGGGAGGGGTTATCTGGAGCTCTTTGAAGTTCCAAGAAACTTTTTATTCTTTTCATCTCTCCTTCCCAATCTATCACTATATGAGTCAACTGTTGCAATAATTCTACGTGACAAACAAATCCCAAATGTAATAAAACCACATGCATTTGTTTCTTGCTCACAGTCTGTGGGTTGGCTATGGCTCTGCTGGGATAAGCTGGAAATTGCTGGGCTTTGTTCCAAACTGTGGGTTGGGTTTGGATATACTTCACACGTCTCCTTATTTTATGACCGACACCCACCCTAAGCATGTTCTTCTCATGGCAGGTGGCACACACAGCACATTTAAAGCTTCTGTACATGTCTGTATTCGTTTGCTAGGGCTTCCCTAACAAATCCCACACACTAGGTGACTTTAAACAACAGAAATGTATCCTCTCACAGTTCTGGGGGCTAGAAGTCTAAAGTCAAGTTGTTGACAAGTCTATGGTCCATATGTGTCAGACATGGAGTCTTATTCCCACTCTGAGTCCATGCTCACATAGCAACTCCCTGATTCCTAAGTCCATGAAGTGTTTGCTGTGGCTGACTCTCCAACATCCATTCCAGCTCTCTTCCAACAAGTATATGTAGAAGAAGTTTATGCTCTGGCTTCAACTCCAGATGGTCCTCGTAGGTCTAAAGTTTATCCTATTTTCTTTGCCAATTATTGATCCAGGAATGGGCTTGTGACCAAATTTCAGCCAAAGATATAAAAATAATGCATTGGTAAAAGTTATTGGAAACAGTCCTGGCCAGTGTGGCCCAGTTGGCTGGAGCATTGTCCAAAAGGTTGTGGGTTCAATTCCTGGTCAGGGCGCATGCCTGCCTAGGTTGCAGGTTCTATCGCAGGTCAGGGCACGTACAGGAGGCCCGATGGATGTTTCTCCCCAACATCCTGGTGATCCGGCGATACATGCCTAAAAGTGGAATAATCTATCTTGAGCATATACAATGTGCAACGGCTGATAAAGCACCGAAGGTCTAGTAAAAACTCCCTTTCAGAAAGTCAAAAGAATGCAAAGTACCACCAATTGTCATAAGTCTATGGTTGCGTAATCTATTTCTGGAGAGGAATAGCGAGAATTCCTGATCTGGCAGTGGAGGGAGTTTCAGAGACAAGCAATCTGGCATCCCACGGCTGTCTCTGACAGAAAGCCCATCCTCTTCTAATGGCAACATCCAAGGTGAACATTGAATCTTATCTTGTTCTTGTAAGATCTTACTGGAAGATGCAAGGAGCAGTCAATAACCTAAATTTTTCTAACGAATCCTTTCATGCTACAGCTTTGGGAGGTGCATTATTTAATTGGAGAATGACAAATGGTCCCCTCTGGCATGACAATGATAAAAATGCAATCTTTCCTCTGACTTTTCTTCTCCACTCAAATAATTCCATATCTTAAGATGTGTTACCTGATGTACTCCGAGTCCTGGTAGCAGATTCTGTAACATGTAGGGTCATTTAAACTGCAGAACATTGAAAACTCAAACTCTCTTTATCAATAATCAAGTATATTGGCTATCAAAACTAAACCCCAGCTGCAGAAGAGGCTTTAGGGTTAATTGATCAAAGATATCAAGGACACAGGGTACTTCCATCTGTCCATTCTGACACAAAGACTGTCAGCTTAATCCTAAGGCTGATTTCCTCATGGCTAAAGGATGTTACCTACAGCAACTAAGGCTAAGTGGCTACTCATCCATGTCCAGTGAGAAAGTGACTTCCTGTAGCTATGCTTCGTAACAGGAAAGTCGCATTTCTAAAACTCAGAAAAATTTTGTTTCTCATGGTAACAAATTGACTTGGCCAGGCTATCCACAAACTCAAACAGAAATGACTGTATCAGTCTAATCAGAACCCAAGCAAATGA
The DNA here is from genome assembly GCF_963259705.1 of Myotis daubentonii. Taxonomy (NCBI): domain Eukaryota; kingdom Metazoa; phylum Chordata; class Mammalia; order Chiroptera; family Vespertilionidae; genus Myotis; species Myotis daubentonii. The sequence goes on along the minus strand of NC_081861.1, from coordinate 1,654,155 downwards.
CACTTAGATAAAATAGATATTTAGTTAGTAATAGAAAGGGAGGGAATGGATGCCATGATGACAACCAACATTTCCTACATTTGGTTCAGATTCTGGAAGGTAGATACCTTCGGTGGAGGTTAGGATCATTCTGCTCACCAGAAAGGAATATTTCCCACTGGAATGTAACACATTGACATTCTATTTATACATATGTCTTATGATTTTCTTACTTTTATTTTTTTATATATTTTATTGATTTTTTTACAGAGAGGAAGGGAGAGGGATAGAGAGTTGGAAACATGGATCAGTTGCCTCCTGCACGCTCCCCACTGGGGATGTGCCCGCAACCAAGGTACATGCCCTTGACCGGAATCGAACCTGGGACCCTTCAGTCCGCAGGCCAATACTCTATCCACTGAGCCAAAGCGGTTAGGGCTGATTTTCTTACTTTTAATCAACGCCCTTGTGATAGAACCAAACCAAGTCATTGGGCCAAGTTACATTGATTCAGCATAGGTTTGTATTCACCGTTATGCTCTTTTCAGTCTACAACACCACAAATTGGGTTAGTCTGAATCATAAGAAAAGGGAAATGTAAACATTACGATTGTGCAATATGCCTTAGCTGCATCCACAGATATGCAACCACAAAATGAGAGATTCACGAACAAACACGTGCTTCGTTTGTTCTATCATCAGGTTCTTTGTATCCAACTTATTTTTTTGTCCTTCACTTTAAATGTATCGCCTATTGTTATTTCCCCCAAAGTGTTGTCAAATAGGATATACAATGTCATCTGCATCACATATGTAAAAAATACCCCACTGAGGAGAACAGGGGTATTTTTGGGGTCTCAAAAATCCTTTCCCTGTCCTGATTGGTTTGGCTCAGTGGATAGAGCATCGGCCTGGGGACTGAAGGGTCCCGGGTTCGATTCCAGTCAAGGGCATGTGCCTTGGTTGCGGGCACATTCCCAGTAGGGGGCGTGCAGGAGGCAGCTGATCGATGTGTCTCTCTCATCTATGTTTCTAACTCTCTATCCCTCTCCCTTCCTCTCTGTAAAAAATCAATAAAATATATTTTTTTAAAAGTCCTTTCCCAGCTTACAAGTCTATGAAACAATGTTCCATTGATCATTAGGAGAAATAAACCCCGAGTATCCTATAGTATAAACGTCAACCATTGAGCCTGTGGGCCAGCTCTCGCCTGCAGAGGTCATTATTCAGTGCCACCGCCTCCTTGCACACAGCTTTATTTCAGTTGGCATATTTGTGTGAAATGTGAGTGTGCCCACCAGGATTTCCGTGAGGGGAAATTGGCCCATGAATAGATTTGATTTGACACTCTTGTCCTGAGGAAACAACACAGCAATTTTGAGAATGTGAGATGAATGCACCAAATAATTATTATTTACCCCAAACCGAGTCCTTGGAAGTTCCAGCAAAAGTGAGGCATCAACTGTCAACTGAAGGCAGTATCCACACTGCAGCCCCGCGTCATGTCTGTACATGTGTGTGTGTGTGTGTGTGTGTGTTCCCTAAACAGCAGAGTCCTCTAAACAAAGCCCATTTGCACACTGAGCAACATCGTATTCTAGTCCTGAGTTTCTCAATCTGCTTTTTATACAATGTTACTCATACTTTTTCATAAGGCTCTTCTAAATTAAGGCAGACTTCTTCAGGAGCCAATTCCAAATGAAGATGGATCTTTGCATGATGTCACCAAACTATGATGTCACTTCCTTCTTCTTTTCTCAAGAAAAATGCTGGACTTATTTCACCCTTAACACAGAGACAGGCAATCTCTTTGGATACAATATCAGTCAATCTGAAGGCAGTTAAGGTCTTCAGTGGAACCCTGGATAAGACATAACATTCAGGGAGAGGCTCTTGAACTCCCATGGGAAATTATATGTATTTTCAACTCTCTTAGACAATATTGCAGTGATTATTGTTACCATCAGTACTAAAATATAGCCTTTTACTTTATTAAATGGAGTTCATCAAAATCTCAAGGTAAAAATCCAAAGGAAGTTTTATGAGAAAATTTAAACCTAGGGGAGAAGATGGTGGCCGAATGGGCAGATGTGTCGTGCACCTCCTCCCTGGGCCAGACCGGAAACACAACTAAATTGGTGCACATTCACCCGGAATTACCCACTGAGGTCCCGCTGAGGAGGCGACACCAAGGCAGGACAGACACACCTGGGGACCCCTAGGAAGGGTGAGGTCATGAGAGGGGCTGACCCAGCCTCCAGGGACAGCAGGCCTGCAGGCCGTGACAGGAGGGAGTACAGGGCTACGGGAGGGCCTGTTCCCTCAGATGATAGAGGCCCGGCACCCAGGCTGGGCTCCCTAGCCCGGAGCACCCGAGACGAGGCCCACATAACATGCAGCCTTGAAAGGCAGCGGGGCTACTGCCACCAGGGAGTCTGGAGCCGGTCGGAGCTAAAGCCACCTTGTTTTATGTTTTTAAAAACCTTCCTAAGTGGTCCTGATGCACAGTGAGGGTTAACCATTGGCCCACAAGTATTGCTTGAAGTCCACTGCTTGTGTCTTCACTTAGGATTGCAGTCAGCAGCCGACTTCTGGCACATGAGAGTTCGCTCTTGGTGGCCATAAAGACTCGGGACAATCTTTAGATTACAGCTGTTGATGAGTTTTGGTGTCTCAAGTACAAACCCTGGTTCTCACCACTTACTATAGTAGGGCCCCAATAAGTAAGCAAGTTGCCTACTTATCTGAGTCTCGGATGTTGTACCTATAAATTGGAGATGACATCCAATAGTGTCGTTGAAAGGATTAAGTGAGAGAATGTACCAGTATAGAGTCATAAATTACAGTGGGGCCTTGACTTACGAGTGTCCCGACTAACGAGTTTTTCAAGATACAAGCCGTCTCTCAGCTGATTTTTTGCTTTGAGTTGCGAGCTAAAATTCGGGTTACGAGCCAGCTTCAGATACCCCAACGCTAGTTGGCACAGCGAATGTCACAGTGAACGCCACAACATCAGCCCAGCACCACATGTCTCACTCATTCACTGTTGATTTGACGTACAAGTAATTTGAGTTACGAGCTCCATCACGGAACGAATTAAACTCGTAAGTCAAGGCCCCACTGTATATGCTATTCGTCACTATTTGTTCAGTACTTCAACAGGTGGACTTTTCATTAGGCTCTGTCCTACAAAAGCCCAATGAAAATGTTTAAGACATTTATCACATCTGCAGACACAAAACTGGGAGGTGTTGTTGATATAAGAGATGTGAGAATCAAAATTTAAAAACAAATATTTTGATCGGCCAGAAGGACGGCCAATACTTGCAAGATAAATGCAGAGACTTCAACTTGAAATTTAATAAAAAATAAATGCAGAGCCATGATTTATACTAAGACAGGATATGAGAGTAGCTCCTGTGCAAAAGGTCTGGGAGTTTCACTGACAACAAATTTAATAAGGAGGTAACTGCATAGTGTGACTGGGAAAAAACTGATGTGGTTGGAGGTTGAATGAAGTGAAATGTGATAGGCGGGTCTCATGAGGCCATAGAATCTCTGGGCCCTGCCCTAGACTGAATCCCATTTTTAAAAGCTCATTTCCTCATATAACAACATTTATTGAAAACCTACTACGCGCAAGGCCCTGGGGATACAACCTTCTCGCCCTCTTCCAGCTTAAATTTTATGAGTGCTGGGAGTGAGAAGACAATACACAAATAAATAAGTTATATAAGGTATTAGAAAGAAATAAGAGCTATTGAAAAAAGTAGACAAGAAGGGAGAAAGGCATTGATTTAAGTATAAAGGGTTATTTGCAGTTTTAAATAGGGTGACAAGGGATGGCTTCATTGGCAAAGTAACATAGGTCTCTGGGAGAACACTCCAGGCAGAGGGAACACGTGCAAAGACCTTGCCCTTCCCTTGTTTATTGTATTCATAATGGTGAGTACAAGCCTATGCTGGCACCCGCCTTGGCTGACCTGGGGCCTGTGGGCTGGGGGCAGCTCCTGCGTTGAGCGTCTGTACCCTGGTGGTCAGTGTGCGTCATAGTGACCAGTTGTTCTGCTGTTCGGTTGATTTGCATATTAGGCTTTTATTATATAGGATGGTACCTAGATTAGAGTGTTTCTAGAAGATGCTGAACTGAATGGCAACGACTCTGTCTATGGTAGGTTGTTACCCAAAATGGCTGAAACAACCCCTTGCCAGGGGATGTTCCTGTCTTATTCAAGAAAAATGAAAACAGCATAATTCGAATATTGTGTTCAATCCTACGTCTAATCTTTACTCTTTCTAGCAGAGTATATGAATAAAATATTTGGGCCTTGCCTGGTATGGCTCAGTTGGTTGAGCATCACCCTGTGCACTGAAAAGTTGCCAGTTTGATCCCTGAAAAGTTGCCAGTTTGATCCCAGGTTGCAGGTTCGATCCCCAGTAGGGAGCATGTAAGAGGTAGCTGATCAAAGTTTCTCTCTACATTCATGTTTCTCTCTCTCTCTTTCCCTCTCCCTTCCTCGCTTCCCCCCTCTCTCAAAATCAATAAAAACATTTAAAATTCAAGAAAAAAATATTTGGAAACAAAGCATGTGAAAATTATTTTTAAAAATTGAAGATAATATAAATCACCTACTATTCAAGCATTCCTGATATTTTGGTATATTTCATTCTAGCTTCAAGTATACTGACATACAGAAATAGCAGAAAATAGCAAGTTAAATTGAGAGTTATTTTTTAGGTACTCTCCGGGGCTCCATTTTTAGTTCTAGTGACTCCGTTCTGCATTCGTAGCATATGGTATTCAAATTTGGACTTCAGCATACTTTTAAATTACTACAGGTAAAAGCTAGTGCTGTAAGTATAAAGTTGCCTTCAAATACTTGAAATCACAAATGCTTATGCTATAGATCCTTTACATTCAAGGGTTTATTTCCATTCCTTTACATTGCCACTTTGGCAGATAAAATATCCTCTTACTTTCAGCATTTGTCATTCTCCTGTGGTTTTTCTGCTTACCAATAATGCTTTATAAAACACTAGAGGCCTGGTACATGAAATTTGTGCACAGGTAGGGTCTCTAGGCGTGGCCGGTGATCAGGGCCAATCTGTGGGGCGACTAGCAGGGCGATTGGGGGGACTCCCCACTGGCACCCGCCTTGGCTGACCTGGGGCCTGTGGGCTGGGGGCAGCTCCTGCGTTGAGCATCCGTACCCTGGTGGTCAGTGTGCGTCATAGTGACCAGTTGTTCTGCTGTTCGGTTGATTTGCATATTAGGCTTTTATTATATAGGATGGTACCTAGATTAGAGTGTTTCTAGAAGATGCTGAACTGAATGGCAACGACTCTGTCTATCATTTCATTCTAGGTTGTAACCTTCAATGGTAGGTTGTTACCCAACATGGCTGAAACAACCCCTCCCAGGCCACATGCCTTTTTGCAATGTGATTTTGCCCCTCCTCCTCCCAAGAGATAGAGTTGATTTTCCCTCCCTTGAATTGTGGCTGGCCTTGGGAATTGCTTTGACCAATAGAATAGGGCAGAAGTAATGATATGACTTCCCAGGTTAAGACTTACAAGAACTTCCAGCTTCTGAACTTGCCCTTTGGGAAGATAGTCCCTACAAAATGAAACTCGGGATGAATGACTGAATGATGAGAGACCAAGTGGAAAGAAAGAAGCCAAGTGGAAGAGAAACCAAGTACCCACCCAATAGGTACCACCAAAGCTATAGATATATGAATGAGTCCACCTTAGATCCTGCAAGGCTAGTAGAGTCACATGGAACAGTGATGAACCGTCTTGTTCACCTGTCCAAATACCTGACTCCCAGAATAATAAGCAATAAAATACTTGTGGTTTTTAGCCACTAAGCTTTGTGGTAGTTCGTTATAGAACCATAGATGATCGATACATAATAAATGTGGAAACATGGAATTTTTATTGTCCGCATTTAAAATGCTGTCATAGGGAAGTGGGACTAGAACCCGCCCCAGGGTGGATTTCACATGGAGACACCTTTTGAGCTGGATGGAAGAACTGATAATGAGTACCTGTCAGCAATGGAATGGATTATTTGGTAAGGTAGTGAGCTAACCTTCCCTGAAGGTATTCAATAGAGAGGCTAGCCAACCATTGATCAGAGACACTTAATGGGAATGAGTTATTGGAGCTTAAATCACACGATTTTTAAAGTTACTTCAATTCTGATCATGTCAATAGTAGACGAAGGGGAAGGACACTGTTTGGAAGCTGGGATTTATAGTCAGTAATTATTGTTAAGGGTTACTCAGAGATGTCTTTTCAGTTTCTGGAATATCTTTTATCTTTTGGGTTCCTTTATTGTTTAATTTTTAATGAGGAGATCAAAATAAAGATCACAGTCAAGATACTGGGAAGCCCTGCCCAGCGGGCTGGCTCAGTGGTTGAGCATCGACCTATGAAACAGGAGGTGGTGGTTCAATTTCCGGTCAGGGCACAGGCCCGGGATGCAGGCTCAATCTCCAGTGTGGGGTGTGCAGGAGGCCCCTGATCAATGATTCTCCCTCGTCATTGATGTTTCTATTTCTCTCTCCCTCTCCCTTCCTCTCTGAAATCAATAAAAATAGTTTTTAAAGAGATACTGGGAAGCCTTCATTTTCATGAACAATTGCAATTTGGGGTAATATAATGGAGCTAGTATTTTATCTTTCCTACATCTTTAGTTTATTTACTTTGGAGAATTCAGTGGTAGGAGTTGCCCCCTTTCCTGCCCTTTTCACATGGAAGACTCATTCTATGAACTTAAAATGTATAGAGGAAAAACGCTTTTTTTCCTTTTTATTGATTTTTTTTTACAGAGAGGAAGAGAGAGGGATAGAGAGTTAGAAACATCGATGAGAGAGAAACATCAATCAGCTGCCTCCTGCACACTCCCCACTGGGGATGTGCCCGCAACCAAGGTACATGCCCTTGACCGGAATCGAACCTGGGACCCTTGAGTCCGCAGGCTGATGCTCTATCCACTGAGCCAAACCAGTTAGGCAAAACAAAAGCATTTTTGAATGATAATAATGGTGGTTGCTTGAATACATAACAGTCTGGTAAACTATCCATCTATTTTCCAAATAAAAGAGCAAACTTTGCTAGCCAGGAAATCATGGTGCCCTTTCTGATGTTTTTAGAATTTTACTCCACTCTTCCTCCCCTTCCCTTCATTGCTATAAACCTTTCATAATATAGAGAAAATAAAATGCTTGAACAGAGGATGTAAGCTAGGTATTCAAGAGTCATAAGTCATAGGTTTCCTGTATCCATAATGGCATGTTGGAAAAAAAAAATCTATGACTGTGGTTGAAATAGTCAGATGGAAACCATAAACTCTAGAGAGATTTCTTTGGCTCCTACAACTCTGGGAATTTGGCTTCTGAAACTCTGGGACATAAAAGGGAGACTATAAATAATTCTCAGTTACAAGTAATGAGAGAATATCACCCATACTTTGAAATTTCAAGACAACAGCATTAACAGAAATTGGGCCTGTCCTCAGATTAGAACAGTGGTTCTCGACCTTCTGGCCCTTTAAATACAGTTCCTCACGTTGTGACCCAACCATAAAATTATTTTCATTGCTACTTCATAACTGTAATGTTCCTACTGTTATGAATCGTCATGTAAATATCTGATATGCAGGGTGGTCTTAGGCGACCCCTGTGAAAGGGTCGTTCGACCGCCAAAGGGGTCGCGACCCACAGGTTGAGAACCACTGGATTAGAAGTTATGAGGAAGCCACCAGGCGGGCATTTTTTAGCTTCTATTGAGAGCTGGTAGAAAAGTGGGATCTATAGTTATTGTTAGGCTGTGAGTAGGTGAAGAGTAATGTTCTCATTAGAGATATTTAGTTATGAACTTAAATGAACTTCTATGGCTATCCTAATACCTTTAGCCATATGGGTTTGCTATTCCCTTTAATATTAAAATAAAAATAGCTTAAGCTTTTATTATACAAGTAACTATAGGATGAAAGTTGAGTGAGTTCCCAAGGTGCAATAGACATAACATTCCGTAGTAAAGTGCAAGACCAAAATGCAACTTTAAAAATGTTATTTTTAAGAATGGGCTTTGTGCTTGAAAGCCCACCCTCCCCAGTAGTAAACGGGAAAGGACTTCTTTAGGTCAAGCCTAACAGGGCCTCTTCTGCAGGATGGCTCAGAGGGACTGACATGCATCATTCTGTTGAGGGACACAGTGCCTGGGGGCTGACACTCACATGAGAAAGCTAAAGCTGCCTGCAGTGTTAGGAGAGGGGAAGCTATGCTACCCTAAGCAGGGTTTGATTAGACAAGGGATGGAAGAGGGTTTCTCAGGAACCAGACAGATGTGTGTGTGTGGAGAGAGGGAGAGAGAGAGAGAGAGAGAGAGAGAGAGAGAGAGAGAGAGAGAGAGAGAGAGATGGGGGAGAGAGCTACTATGAGGTCCTCCAGGATTTTTCCAATAGAGAGACCTCAGCAGCAATTATTTGGATATATAGTCTAAAATTAAAGGAAACTTCATGGGCCAATTGGAAGATTTACTCTTAGTAGGGGCATTTTATCAGAAAGTAGGATGGTTAGATAATGATTGTTGGTGTAAAATACAATGACCAGCTGGCTTAAGAGCACTGGACTCTTATCTTACAGTCAGCTGCCGATCAACTGGGTGGGTGACTAATTAGGTTCCTAGAGCCTGAGTTTATTAGAAAACTAGAGGCCCAGTGCATGAAATTCGTGCATGGGTGGGGTCCCTGGAGACTGCTGGCTGCCGGCTGGGGCCTCCCTTCCTGTGGTTGGCCAGCCGGCCCCACCCCCTGGTCAAACTCCTGGTGGAGGGGAAATTTGCATATTAGACTTTTATTATATAGGATTGACTAAGCATTTTTCAGAAAGATCATTGTGAATTATATCCTGTAAAAATTCTGTCCCAAACCAGGTTTGAATTAATCTTTCTTTTATTTGAGATCCTTAGTGACTAAAGAAGTAATCACAAGTGACCATGGAGTTCAGAGATATAGTTGTCTGAATGAGAAGTGTAGGGAGAATTGCCTTGTTATTGGACTTGCTGAGGACACCATGAAAGAAAGAGTCATTTTAAAACGTCTGCCAGGGCCAGAGAGTAGAATGCCAGGTGTTTAAGTCAGATGTTCCTACTCCTACCTGCTACCACCATCACTGTGGTACATAGTCTTCAAATACGATCAGCAACAATTCCTCCTGTCTCTGTATGTACTAGTATGTCAGGCCTGTTCACCAAGACGTGGAGTCTGTCTCTCTTTCCTTTGAAACTGGGCTGGCCCTGTGACTTGCTTTGACCAATGGAATGTAGCAGAAGTTACTCTTAGGCCAGCCATGGGCAAACTACGGCCCGCGGGCTGGATCCGGCCCGTTTGACATGAATAAAACTATTGAAAAAAAAGACCGTACCCTTTTATGTAATGATGTTTACTTTTGAATTTATATTAGTTCACACAAACACTCCATCCATGCTTTTGTTCCGGCCCTCCGGTCCAGTTTAAGAACCCACTGTGGCCCTCGAGTCAAAAAGTTTGCCCACCCCTGTCTTAGGCTTTACAATGACTGGTAGTGTGGACATTTTCACTTAGAAATCAGAAGTCAGGTAAGAAGTCTGAGTATCCTGAGACCACCATGTTTTGAGGAAGCCCAAGCTAACCATGTGGCGAGGTAATGTGGAGTGAGATGCATCTTTGGCCAGGCCCCTGCTGTCTCAGCCATCCCAGACAAGGTGTCATCTTGAATGTTACAGTTTTAGCAGATTCCATATAAAGCAGATCTGCCCAGCTAAACCCAGCCCAGATTACAGAATTATAAACTACTAGAGGCCCGGTGCAAGAAATTCCTGCACTTGCGGGGGTGGGGGGGGGTGGGGGGGAGGTCCCTCAGCCCAGCCTGCACCCTCAGGGGATGTCAGACAGCCATGGAGGTGGGAGAGGTTCCCACCACCACCGCTGTGCCAGCTGTCAGTGCACATCATAGCGACCAGTTGTTCTGCCATTCGGTTGATTTGCATGTTAGCCTTTTATTATATAGGATAATGTCATTTTTTAAAGTCAGTAAGTTTTGAGTTTTTTTTTAAATGAAGCAATAGACAACTGAAACAACTGCCCTGGAGGGTTGGAATCTGGCCAGCTATCTTGTCAAGGTAGGGGGGAGTGGTGCAAGGGAAGAGAGGTGATGTGTAAGGTGGAGAAGTAGCCCAGGGCCAACGTTGCACACCTTCTCTCTGCAAGATTCTAATCTGAAGCTCCAGCTGAGAAAGTGAGAAGTTACAAGGTTAAATCAAGTGTCGTTTGCTTCCTGTCTTAGACTGGACATTCCAATTTCTGAATTGAGATTCTTTGGGGGTGTAAAGTGAGCACGGGACTGTCTTTTACCTAAAAGTGAGCAGAAAATTCATGGGCCTAAAGGCATTTTTCATTCAGGGCCAGGGAAAGTAGCTCTCATTGAATTAACATTAAAGGGAAAGTCTGAGGACAAAATAAAAGTTTGACCTTCACTACTTCATGCATTATGCTTAATCGAAGTATACTGCTCACCCTGCATGTGGCCAGAAGCCCAACAGCCTCCTTTTAAGGGGGACTCTTACCTTTTCCTGAGTCTAACACACTGCCCCGTTTTCTTGGTAGCCCTGGGGTCCTCGCTATGATTCTAGGGTCTGTGGCTGTTGGCCTTTTTGACCCTTCAATCTTTACCCTTCAAAGAAAAGTTCCCCCTTTCCTCAATTTCCTCAAAGCATCACCCATCCAAGGCAGTTGTGCGCAGCAGCCTTTTGATGGTGTCAGCCACCATAGCAAACAACTTAAAATTGACTATTATAAATCCATATTCTTACAAGCCTGTTGGCCAGTAAGACATTACCAGTGGCTCCTTCCCACCTTGAATGTTCTCCTATCTCTCCTCTCGGGTATCCAGCCTCTGGACACCCACATTTCTATTAATTTCCAAAGCAGAAGAGTTCAGCTCCTTTCACCAACCTCCAACTTCCTTTCGGCCTACCTTAACAGCCCCTTCCCCCCAAATCATTAAGGCACTCTGCTACACATGTGACCGTGCATACCACCTTAGGCTCATGGTAATGACTAACTAACATTTATTGCTGTTCTCCAGAGACGGGCTCACATGTTAAGTCATATGTATGTACTCCACAATGTGGACATTCCAACAACCTTGGTCTCATTTTATAGTTAAGGAGACTGGAGTGCAAAGAGGTTAAGTGTTCAGATCACACAGCAAGGTAACTGAATCAGGACTCAAGTCCAGGGCAATCTGGTACAGAGGCCAACAACTTAATCACAACACTAGCACTGTCTTTAAAATAACTATGTATGATAACATCCTTAGGTAAGTGGCCATTCTTGAGAGATTATAAATACATTTACTCATCCCCTGTTTAGAGCCAGGACCACAGAGGGCGTGGATTAATTTTTTCCCTTACTTCATCTTTAGGTTTAATAAAAAAACATTCATAGGCACATGACAGAAATTCTGATGAGTTGGGATATTATGAGTTGACATGGGGAATTTGATACCTCAATCCTACCACAGTCTCTTACCACTCCTCGCGAAATGCCTGGAGAAAGAATGTGCTCAGGAGAAAAACTGACAAAGAGTAGCAAAGCAATATTTTCTTGTGAACTGTGGCTTGTTTTCAAACCCCAGTGCTGAACTCTGGTGACCCACACTGGACCTCGGGTAGCCAGCTAGAGGCCTACAGTGTCTTCTTCCAAATCAGAGTCTTATTCCTCAGAGGAAAAATAGTTGAGGACTAAATAGATGTGAATCCTGTTGTTTTGGAGCTTATAGCCTGATAGAGAGATAGACAAACAGTAAGACACAATGGTAAGAATAAATTACAATATGTACTCTGAAGACCAAATACAAAATCTAACTTAGATTGGAGGTAGAGGGGAAGGTTTATAGGAGGGCCGCGCTGAGACCTTCAAGGAGAGAAGAGTCAACCAGGTGAAGTTTGGGATAAAATGTGTTCCAAGCAGAGGAAAGAGTACGTGTGAAGGCGTGGAGTCAAGAAAGGGTTTAATGAATTGCAAGCACCCTGGTAGGGGAAATGGGGTAAGTGGCACACAGTGGTTGTACTATGGCCAGGGCCTTTGAGACTAATGACAAGTGTGATAACTAAGGTCACCCTCTTCCCTCATTCTCTACTGCCAGAGGCTAAAGACCAACAGTAGTTAGCATAATATTGCCCTGCTGTCGGCCAAATGGCTCAAGGCAATCTCCTAACCCCATGGTCTGCAAACCGTGGCTCGAGAGCCACATGTGGCTCTTTGGCCCCTTGAGTGTGGCTCTTCCACAAAATACCACATGCAGGTGCACACTTACAGTATGATTGAAACTTCATGGCCCATGCACAGAAGCCAGTATTTTGTGGAAGAGCCACACTGAAGGGGCCAAAGAGCCGCATGTGGCTCGCGAGCCGCGGTTTGCCAAGCTGTGGTTTGCCAACCACGGCCCTAACCTGATAATCATTTTACTGTTTACCAAACTTTACCTTTGATATGCCTGTACGCATTCCTAAAGGGCAAATGTGTATTCAAGTGAATAAAAGCAGACAGGACCCAGAAGTCGGGGAGTTTCTCCACTAGAGGGAAGTTTCCACCTGGCCCCCCATGCCTCCTAAATCCATATTTCTTGTCCAGTGTTTTCATTTGTGCGTGGCCCCTTCTTCAGATCTCGAACCCCAGCCACAAATGGGTGCGGCATGCACACTCTATGGTCACAGTGGCCTAGAAGGCAGAGACATCACACATGCTGGGCCAAGCTGAGTGTATGTCTTGAGGATTTGAATCTTAAGTGGAGTGATTCACGATGAAGAATCATCAGGGCCAAATCGTTCTGACATCTTCATGTAGAGAGGGTTTTTATAAGTTTCTGACTGAGCTTCCTAAAGAAAACTGAATCTCCTGCCCTCCCCAAGGCCAGCTGGTTCAGCTTTCCTTCAATTCCGCAGTCATTTTGGTTGAAGTTAGCTAGGGTTGATTCCTGCGGCCTGTGACGGAAGCATAGGCTGAACAACCCTGGCCAGTTTGGCTCAGTGATAGAGCATCGGCCTGCAGACCAAAGGGTTCTGGGTTCGATTCCAGTCAAGGGCATGTACCTGAGGGGCAGGCTCTTTCCCCAGCCCAGGCCCTGGTTGGGGCATGTGCAGGAGGCAACCAATTGATGTGTTTCTCTCATATTGATGTTTCTCTCTGTCTTTCCCTATTTCGAAAATTAACTCTCCCTAAAAAAAAGGAAAAATACCCTCAAGTGAGGATTAACAACAACAAAAAAGAGGCTGAACAGGGTAAAATCCCAAATTATTATTATTTTTATATTTTTTATTGTTGATAGTATTACAGATATCTCCCATATGCCCCCCTTCCCTCTCCTCCCAGCCCCTACCCACCTACCCCCATGCCTCACTACCCTACTGCCTGTGTCCATGGGCTATATATATAAGTATATAAGTTCTTCGGTTTATCTCTTGTCATTCCCCCAGCCCCACATTGAGGTATGTCAGTCTGTTCCCAAATTATTAATAATCAATGTCGATTAAGAAGCCAGCAATATTGACCTTTAGAGGGTAGCATGGGCCAGACATGATACCATGTATTTTTTAAAAATCACTCTGGCCTCCCTGGTTCACCCTTTGTGCCCACTGGGAGTGCATTGTAGACTTCAGGTGAGAGGTGGTATGCATGCGTAGAGTGAGGGCAGAGAAGTTGTAGAAAATGAGACACAGGAAAGAATCTGCTTATTCCTAATGCCCTGCTGTAGGCAAGAGAGAGAACTTGGTGGCCTGCTACCCATCCCATCCCACCTTCCCTGTGGAGTTGGTCTTGATCTACCTCATCTCTGAGTAGAATAAGAAACAGGAGACTTTTTAATACACAGTAATTCCACCAGTTAGAAAATACGATCCATTGAGAGTCTTGCAACTTGACAAGCATATCAGTACCTCATCCTTGTGGATAGAGTGAAAGGCCTTGATTTTGATGCATCTTTCCAAGAGGAATGATGGATAGCAATGAGATGAAGGCCTTGCTTGTCTTTTAAAGTCAACAGAGGGTTTCTAGAGAGTTGCATCAATTGGCCAGCCCTCAGTTCATCCTTCCACTCTTCTATTTTTCTATGTCTGCTGGAAGGCAAATTTACCCTGTGATTCTGGGCTTCTCTAGGCTAGGTGGTCAGATTTCTAAGTCTCCCAAGGAAAGAATAGAATAAATACTCGTTAGCAAATGTAATCTGTGATTGAGGGTACAGAGGAATTTGTGGTAGAAGAAGAATTTGCCCCCTCAGCAACATAATCCTGTTAGAGCTGAGTTCTCTGGGCTGAGGTATGAGCTATCGGCTTCATTGGCAATCTGGAGAATAGTTCTAAATGGCTTGGGGCTGTAACCAGGAGAAAAGAAACCCACCTCATTCTTGTTGAAATTCCAGACGAGAAATTAAATAGACAGTGAGAGGATGTGAGTGGCTTGTCTGCCCAAGAAGATCCACTACTGAGGGTGTTCTGAATTCCTTGCTCCACCCACATAAGGTTGCCCTCAGCTCACTTCTGAGCCATGACCCAATTCCTGGTGGGCAAAGTCGGGACATAGCGCACCCTGCTCTGATGATGGTAAGCAGAGCTAGAACATTATGGTCGGGGCTGCTTTTCTCTTTAGTTTCCCCTTCTGCTTGTAACGGAGATGAAATATATCCTCCGAAGGACATTTTAGACTTTGGGTCCAGACCAGATAGTGTAGGCACTATTACCAACCCTGGAAATAATGTAACAAGCAACCAAAGGAGAAGTATGAAAAGTGGTAAGAGAAAGGAGACGTGGCTTAGAACCTCAGGACCAGAAGAACAGCACAGCTGCAGGGCACCTGGTGTCCCTCCACCCAACAGAAGGTGACCAGGCCTGGTGCCTCTGGACCCGAAACCTACCAAGAGAAGGTAGTCCAGGCAGGCTTTTTCCTCCCCCAGATCAGATCTGACAACCTCATTTCGAAGAAGAGGATATATCAGTGGCGAATAAGCACACGAAAAGTTGCTCCTATCATTAGCTATCAGGGAAATGCAAATTCAAAGCACAATAAGATCTCACCACACACCTAGCAGCACAGCTAAAATAACAAATAGCGATGACACTAAATGCTGAAGAGCATGCAGAGAAACTGGATCATTCACACTTTTCGGGAGGGGGGGGGCATGTAAAATGGTACAGCCACTCTGGAAAAACAGTTGGGCAATTGCTTCAAAAATTGACTATGCAACTACCATATGACCCAGCAATTGTACACTTAGGCATTTATTCCAGAAACATGAAAACATGTGTTCACACAAAAACCTGAGCACAAATATTCAGAGCAGCTTCATGTGTGTATAACAGCCCCAACCTGGCACCAACCCAAATGTCTTTCAACTGGTGAATGGTGAAACACATTGCGACGCATCCAGACCATGGAATGCTACTCAGCATTGAAAAGGAATGAGCTATTGATACACACAATAACTTGGATGAACCTCCAGGAAATGATGTCATGTGAAAAAATTCAATCTCAAGAGGTTACATACTGTGGGATCCCCTATAGGTAACATTTTTGAAATAACACAGTTTTAGAAAGAACAGATCCGTGGTTTCCAGGTTTCAGGGGTTAAGGACCTGAATGTGGGGAGAGTATGGGGAGGGGTTAGAAAGAAGTGGGTGTGGTTATAAAAGGGCAACAGGGTCCTTTCGATGGGCTGGTCTGTATCTTCACTGTGGTGGTGGATACAGGAACCTACCCATGGGATAAAATTGTATTAAAACTAAACACACATGAGTAAATGTAAAATTGGGGAATATGAATAAGATGGGTGGTTTGTCACTGTCACCACCCTATTTGTGGCATTGTACTATGGTTTTACAATATGTCATCAGAGGAGGGTAAAGGGGACATAGGACCTCTCTCTATTATTTCATAAAACGGCATGTGAATCTACAATGATCCCAATAAATAGCTCAATTAATGAAGGAGGGCATTTTGGAAACAAGGAAGGAGTTGGTGGACACATACCCTGACTGTAGGACAGATACTCAAGGGCATTAGGTCTGCTCTTCGTTCCTAAAGAGGACAGTGAGTGGCTGTGGAGGTCTCCGTGACAGGATGTGCCATGCAGGCAGCTAGGCCTTCCGGCTCTTGAAGAGAGTTAACTACCTAATGCTCTTTATTTAAATTCGGAAAATGAGGTAGCCTGCTTTTGTTTGGGCCTGCCACTAAATGAGACTGTAATTAGTGAAGTATTTTCAGGAGCACTGGGCCTCTTAACCATTAGTCATACCGGATCCGGGATGTTTTAATTGCCCTTTTATAACAAGGGCCTTGACAGACACTTTTGTCTTCACTCGATATGTGAGAGAAAAAAAAAAAAACAATCCACAACCCCAAACACCACACAGCTTAGAAGAAAAACCTTTCTGAGAAAGGATGTTTTGAATATAGCATCGCATCATGGATGGGATTTAAGCAGACGAACACAGAAGTTGAGCACCTTGTAGCCAATTTTTATACTGGAGATTCTAGGGTTCTTTCACGTATTTATTTAGTCAGTATGCCAAATGTATCTCATTTTTTTTAAACATTGAGAGTACAGGGAAATTCCCTCTCCAAGTCAAGGCTGGCTCCAGGAGACAAACAGAGATGATTGAATTTGCAGGGCTGGTGGAAACGGTCAAGAAAGGGTGATAAGGCAGACCAGACCCCTCTGAGTGGCCAACACACTCCTTCCCCAGCCGCTGGGGACATGGACTGCTGAGGACTCAGAGATGAGCCCCTCCCCGGACACCCTCAGGGGCCTCAGGGAATTTCCTCACCCAAGTTGAGGCCACCGAGGCATGGGCCTGGGGCCAATGACTAGCTGAGTCCCCTGCCTCAATTTGGGACAACTCTGAGGGGCCATCCCAGCTCCCAAGAACTCATTAGGCTCGGCTGTGGTTTCTGTTGCAACCATCCTGTGAGTATACTTTGCCTTCCTCACCCTTGACAAGTTTGTCTCCTGAGGTCTCTCGCCACGGAACGTTCCATATGCTCTCTCCATCTCAGAGTCCACTTCCAGGAACGTCAGTCTAAGAGCATTTCTGTGCTTGAGTTCCCATAAACCAGAGCATTCCCTTTGCTAGTCCTGGTGTTGAGTAGATATAATATGAATTTATAAAGATTTTAAAACCATCTAGAACAGTGGTTCTCAACCTTCCTCATGCCGCGACCCTTTCATACAGTTCCTCATGTTGTGGTGACCCCCAATTTCATTGTTACACATTGAACATAATTAAAGCCTAGTGATTAATCACAAAAACAATATGTAATGACATATGTGTTTTCCGATGGTCTTAGGCGACCCCTGTGAGAGGGTCGTTCAACCCCCAAAGGGGTCTTGACCCACAGGTTGAGAACCACTGATTTAGGACAAGCATGTCAGACTCAAAGGCTCACACGGGCCAGATAAACAAGATTTAAGTTTGTGTGGGCCTCATTAGCGAACATTGCAGTTCGTTATTAATAATTATGTATAACAGGATATAAAAATTAAGTTCCGAAATTTTTATTAAAACGTTTCTTACATACCGTTATATTGGCTGGGCCACAAAAAATATTCATTGTGGGCCACATGCGGCCCACAGGCTGCAAGTTTGACATGCTTGATCTAGAAGGTAACTTCTTTCCTTCCCACCCCTCAGACACTGACTGATCATGTGCCATGTGCCCAACACTCTTACAGATGCTAAGGATATAGCAGGGAGTGAAACATACAAAAATTCTTGTCCTCATGGAGTTGAATTCTAGTGTGTGTGTGTGTGTGTGTGTGTGTGTGTGAGAGAGAGAGAGAGAGAGAGAGAGAGAGAGAGAGAGAGAGAGGAAGATTCTAGACCAGTGGTTCTCAACCTTGGCTGCACACTAGAATCACCTGGGGATCTTTTCAAAATCCTGATTTCTGGGCCTCATCCTCCGGAAATTCTGTTTCTTTGTGATGGGGTGGGGCCACAACATGAGTCACAAAGAAACAGAATTTCCGGAGGAGGAGGCCCAGAAATCAGGATTTTGAAAAGATTCCCAGGTGATTCTAATGTGCAGCCAAAGTTGAGAACCACTGTTCAAGAGAGTGAGAAAGTCATAGTTAAAAACTAAATAAATGAAATAGTGTATTAGAAGGCGGTAAGTGCAATGGAGAAAAATAAAGCAAGAGAAGTGGTGGGGGAGATGGCGGCAATGTTAAATAGGGTGCCCAGGAAGGCTTCACTGAGGTAACATTGGAAGCAGGTTTGGAAGGCGATGAGGGAGTGAACGGTGCAGATGATTAGGGGAATGAAAGTTCCAGGGGAAAGCAGCAGGATCAAACTGATGCCCTGAGGTGGGAGTGTGACTTAGTGCTCAATCTCTCTTTTAAACCCATGTAGAGAGAAAATGCTGTGTGATTGGAACACTTTATTTGCAACTACCTGCAACTGACTAGCAAAACCCCAGCAAATTTTGAAAGTGGGAGCATTTCCATCTGTGTTTAAAGTGATGGTAGTAACTATTGTGGGGTCCATCCTATATAATAAAAGCCTAATATGCTAAGTGTCTGGTTGTCCAGTCAGCCATTCAACCAATCAAAGGGTAATATGCTAATGATATGCTAAGGCTGCTCAACCACTCACTATGATGTGCACTGACCACCAGGGGGCAGACAGTCGACCAGTAGGTTAGCTTGCTGCTGGGGTCTGGCCGATTGGGACTGAGCGAGATGGGCTGGACACACCCTGGGACCCTCCTGCAGTTCCTCCCCAGCTGGCCAACCTCCCATGTCCCTCCCCAGCCCTGATCCTGCACCGGTGGGATCCCTCAGCCTGGCCTGCGCCCTCTCACAATCCAGGCTGAGGGACCCTCCCCTGAGTGCACGAATCTTGTGCACCGGGCCTCAAGTTTTATTTATAATATACTAAAGGCCCAGTGCATGGATTGGTGCACCAGTGGGGTCCCTTGGCCTGGCCTGAGGAGATCAGGCCAAAACCAGCTCTCCGACATCCTCCGAGGGATCCCAGATTGTGAGAGGGTGGTTCTCAGGTAATGTACCCCAGAATCGGGTTCCCTCCTCTTTGGTTCCAGGTGTGTCACCTGAGAACCGCAGCTGCCAAGTCACCACGGCTCGGCAGCTCCTGCACTGAGCGTCTGCCCCCTGGTGGTCACTGCGCATCATAGCTACTGGTCAGACAGCCAGACGGTCGGTGGCTGCTTAGGCTTTTATATAGAGAGATTTATAAGTTTATCTACGCCTATATCTCAATGTCGATTTGTGGGAGGTTGGCCAGCTGGGGAGGAACTGCAGGAGGGTCCCAGGGTGTGTCCAGCCCATCTCGCTCAGTCCCAATCGGCCAGACCCCAGCAGCAAGCTAACCTACTGGTCGACTGTCTGCCCCCTGGTGGTCAGTGCACATCATAGTGAGTGGTTGAGCAGCCTTAGCATATCATTAGCATATTACCCTTTGATTGGTTGAATGGCTGGGACTCATTTCTTCTGCTTACAAACCCTTGGCTTTAGAAAATGTCACGGAGCTTCTGAAGTTATGGTCGACAATGCAAGCTCGAGACCAATGGGAGGAATTACAGATAGTGAGTAAGGCTGGTCTTCCAGTCTTGCCTCAATATGTCCTTCCCTTTGTGTTATGTATGTATGTATGTATGTATGTATGTATGTATTTATTATTGAATTTATTGGGGTGACATTGGTTAATAAAATTATATAGGTTTTAAGTATACCGTTCTATAACACATCATCTGTATATTGTATTGTGTGTTCACCACCCCAAGTCGCCTTTGTGGCTTTAATTGTGTGGGGCTTTAACTCATTTTCATCTAACTTTAGGCTAGAACACTTTCCCATCATGAATAAGTCCTTGGAAAAATGGCCATGTGGTGTTTGAACAGCAACCTTTTCCTTCTGGTTATGTAAGAATGTTAGTGCGGACCTCGGGCCGAATGGCTTCACACCAGCTAATAAATCAGGCTGCGCCTTCCATCAAGGCCAGGAGCAGCTGGGGCTGGAGAGCCGGGCTGGTAATAAGTGCAGGAGAGCTCCCGGTGATGATGAAAGGAGCCTGCTGATGTGCAGTTCGGGCTCCTCCGTGTCAGCACTAAACGTCTTGATTCGGGTTAAACACAAGCTACCTCTGCTTGCAAGTAGCAGGCCTCAGCACACGCTTTCACAACCGCTTTGCCGGACGTGATTACTTATTCAGTGGCTTAAGCATACGGGCTACTTTTCTAATCAGCACTGGAAAGTATCTGGAAGGCCGTCTCCTGTTTATGGTATTGCACAAACACCCAGAACTCAGTAGTTGTAAGCTCCCCATTAATGAATTTTCACACGTTTCCTGCAAACCCGTTGACAGAGTAGCACAGTCCATATTTCCAGATGCCCACTCTGGTGAAACACGGTGAACGATTCAACACTGAACAATGCGCTCTCCGTTGGCCATGGAGAATTCCCCTTTTGGGGGGATGTTTAAGAAAGCCTGTGTGTGGAGGTTTCAGAGCAGATTTGACTCAAGACCAGGGTAAGATTAGACCAGCAATTCTGAGCTTTTGCAGATATAAAAACCCCTTTTGAAAAATCCAAATATTTAGGGAAACTGCTGCTGGTGGTTATTCTTTTAGGGTCCATTGATTAAGAAAATATATAGCCCTAACCAGTTTGGCTCAGTGGATAGAGCGTCGGCCTGCGGACTCAAAGGTCCCAGGTTCGATTCCGGTCAAGGGCATGTACCTTGGTTGCGGGCACATCCCCAGTGGGGAGTGTGCAGGAGGCAGCTGATCCATGTTTCTCTCTCATCGATGTTTCTAACTCTCTATGCCTCTCCCTTTCTGTCTGTAAAAAAATCAATAAGATATATATTAAAAAAAGAAAATATATAAAATATAGCACCATTCAAAAAATTACTTAATTTACTTATTTAGGCTTTTAATTTTACTCTTTATAATAGCATCTATAAATGATTTGAAAAAAATCAATATCCCAACGGTGTGTGAGGTATCTAAATTATTGGAGCAGTCCATAGATAAATGAATAATTTTTACCCAATTCTCTACTCTCACGGGCTAGCTGTTAAAAATTTAGAATTTGATGGCTTTGCAGAGTGAACGCTTTTACACCTCATAGCCCAGGGGTGGGCAAACTTTTTGACTCGAGGGCCACAATGGGTTCTTAAACTGGACCGGAGGGCCGGAACAAAAGCATGGATGGAGTGTTTGTGTGAACTAATATAAATTCAAAGTAAACATCATTACAGAAAAGGGTACGGTCTTTTCTTTTTTTAGTTTTATTCATGTCAAACGGGCCGGATCCGGCCCGCGGGCCGTAGTTTGCCCACGGCTGTCATAGCCCTTTACCTCGGCCCTCAACAACACATGACAACAGGCAGAAACTAAAACGAAGACCCATCTGGGGTTCCTGTGCTCATTTTCCGGCCTGGTGTCACCCTGCCAGACCCACATGTTATTGCCAGAGAGTCACCGTGCTTGGCGCAGGGTGACTTCCTGCTGTTTCATCTTCACTGAGAATTGATTTAAGTTTTAAGGTCACTCTGTCCCAGTGTCACCATTCATAACCTCTCCCATGAGGCTCTTCTCTCGCATGTGTCCTCTAGACACGGACGGCACCTCCTTTTAAGAACAAAGGACCCAGTGTGTATTCACTTGGACAGGACCACAAACTGGAATAAAGGCTTCCCTGACACTGTAACTCGTGTTTTTGGTAAGACTTGCTTTTATTTTAAAATCCAGTCATTTGTGAACTTGAATTTCCAAACAAGAAATTCGCTTTACCGAAACATGTTGGTGAAATGGATTTGGAGTCACGCCAGTTGCTTCTCTCACTCCAGGGATGGGGGTGAGTGTTTTATACATCCTGCCCTGCGCAGGATTCATGCAGACCTTTTAAAGTTAATTAAAAATCCTTCCGCGGGCTGCCAGATTTGGGCAGCAGCGTTTCTCTGTAGCCTTTTGTACCAGATGAAAAACCTCTGACAATCAGAGATATTGCCAAATTTCCAATGAAGTGTTTGGAGTAAATTCAATAAGCTGTACCGTTCAGTTAGCTTCGGAGTGGCTCCTGTTTCTGCTTCGGCAAGAGCTGGGGGGAGAGATGGGGACTGAACTCCTTCCATGGAATCCCTGCTTACTGTCCAGCTCTTTGCAATAGCACCCCGCCCCGCCCAAACACCAGCCACAGGAGAATGTTGGCCAACGTGTCATGGCTGTGCTCTGGACAAACAGGTTCTCTGTGCGTGCAGGCTGGGAAACGTGGCATTTCTGCAGAAAACCGGTCCATTTTCGTTTAACACCATGTTTTTCAGATAGGTTTGACCATTCTGCCTATTTTCTCCTAATAACCTTTAACAGCTTCCCAAAGAGCTCACCAATATCTCACAGAGGCCCGGGTCGAAGGCTCTGTGCCAATGAACCATTTGACACATGAGTCTTGTAACAGTCCTGGTCTCCTGTCATAAGTGCAAAGGATACGTCCCCAGCACAGCATACGGAGCGAGAGATAGGGCGCTGGAGAGAGATGTTTGGTGAACATCAATCTTTTGAGTTTCCCCAGTTTCTGGCAGGAGATTCGCTCGGGTTCATGGTAATGAAATATCCTGTCTCTCTGAAGAGAGATTTTGGCCAGGCCCCGGGACTCACCTCCTCATGCTGAAATGCTACCCTAAAACACCGCCTGTGTGTATGGCTGCAAAAATCACCGTTAGCCAACCACATCACCATCACTGCCATCGGCCACCATGTCTCCGCCATCAGGCCCATCTTTGTCCTGTGCCCACTGTGCATATAACGACCAGGCGTCACCCCTGAGCAGTGGCCTTGCGACGACATAAGGGGGACCAGGCTGTGGGCACCTGGCCAAGGTGGACCCCAGAACGAGCGCTCTGTGGAGCACAGTTTGACCTGCCATGAGTGGTCCCCAAGCACCCCACTGCCCGGGTAAGTAGTTTCGGCAGCACTGGCCACAGTTTGAACTCTTGAGTGAGGGCAGACCAGGGTCCCAGCGGGGGACAAGTGGCAGTCTCAGAGGGGTCTAACGGAAGAGAGTTTGTTTAATGGAGAGCTTATGGCGGTGGGAGGGGGTTGACATAACCAAAGGAGATAGTGCGGCACCTAGCAAACAGCAACCATCAGGAAGCTGTTCTACCGTAGGACCTCTCATTTTAAAGCCAATTCATTGTTCTTCATGAAAATCAAATTAAATGACAGAGTTTCAAATGACATACTTGAAAGCCACACCAAAGTCAGATACAATACGGAGTATGGAGAAAGCAACCATGTCCAAGGCCAAATTTGAAAGAATCCTATGGTTTATTGTACGTAAGGGAAATAATAACCATAAATAATTAGCACTGTAAACATGCATAGGCCGGCTCTAGAGAACAGAGAACCTTGTAGAGCAGTGGTTCTCAACCTTCCTAATGCTGCGACCCTTTCATACAGTTCCTCATGTTGTGGTGACGCCCACCCATAACATTATTTTCATTGCTACTTCATAACTGTCATGTTGCTACTGTTATGAATCATCATGTAAATATCTGATATGCAGGATGTATTTTCATTGTTACACATTGAACATAATGAAAGCATAGGGATTAATCACAAAAACAATATGGAATTATATATGTGTTTTCCGATGGTCTTAAGCGACCCCTGTGAAAGGGTTGTTCGACCCCCAAAGGGGTCACGACCCACAGGTTGAGAACCGCTGTTGTAAAAGTTTACCTTCATCCAACTCCATCTTCATATTGGGCATTAAAAATAAAGGGGGGAAAAGAATTTCACAAAGACTAGCCTTGCCCTGACTGTTTTTGCTCAGTGGATAGAGCATCGGCCTGAGGACCGAAGGGTCCCAGGTTCGATTCCGGTCAAGGGCATGTACCTTGGTTGCAGGCACATCCCCAGTGGCAGGCGTGCAGGAGGCAGCTGATAGATGTTTCTCTCTCATCGATGTTTCTGGCTCTCTCCCTCTCCCTTCCGCTCTGTAGAAAACCAATAAAATATATTTTAAAAAAAAAATAGTCTGAGGGGGTCTAGAGAGGTAGCGCTAAAGATCTTCACAAATTGGAGCCCTCTATTTAATTGTAAGGTTCACAGGAAATAATGTATTACTAATACATAAAATGTAAATATTTGAGAATTATTTACATCTACACTTTAAAAAGATTAAGAGCATTCCTTAATCAACTTTATCCATACAAACTCACACAGTTCTAGGTCAAGGGCTGGTCATTAATCAATTCTGGAGAAAGTTGATGTGAATCTTGACATTTTGCAGATTGAATAGGATCTCCACTTCTTAAGAGGAGCTTAATTAAAGTAGTTTCTGATTCATCTGTCACTTCTAGATCATTGCTCCCTCCCCATGGTTTTGGAGGGTATATTAGCCTCTCCTTTTTACCTTGGAATTATCTGTGAACCTTCCAGGTATGCTTCTTCTCATTTATTAAAGATTTTAGCCCCTATGTCACAGTTTTCACCCCCATTATTATGAGGGTAACTAAATGCCCCATAAAGGACCCGCTAATACCCCAGCTGCTCAGTTCTCTGACATCTTCATATTCAATGGCTTTCCATCCCACTCTCCTTCAGCCACCCAGTTCTTTCCCAGACACCATCATTATTGCAGACCACACTCTCTCCACGTTTACTCATTGAATATCCCATTCTATTTTCAACTTCCTGCCTTTCTAGCTTATTGCTCACATACACCCACTGTAAGTCCTTAAAGTCCCTCAATCTGTTAATCCAGCGGTTCTCAACCTGTGGGTCAAGACCCCTTTGGGGGTTGAACGACCCTTTCACAGGGATCGCCTAAGACCATCGGAAAACACATATATAATTCCATATTGTTTTTGTGATTAATCACTATGCTTTAATTATGTTCACTCTGTAACCATGAAAATACATCCTGCATATCAGATATTTACATGACGATTCATAACAGTAGCAACATTACAGTTATGAAGTAGCAATGAAAATAATTTTATGGTTGGGGGTCACCACAACATGAGGAACTGTGTTAAAGGGTCGCGGCATTAGGAAGGTTGAGAACTGCTGTGTTAATCTCTCCATATTCTTCCTATATACCCCTCCTCCTTATCTCACTTTCCTCTTTAACCAGTGTAGATTAGATGGTCCCCATCATTATAATGATTTCCTTGCAAATATTCTTAACCACCATTTCCTTCTTTCCTTCAGTCACTATCACCTGTCAAAACTATTTCCTCTGTGAACTCAATCATTTGTCACTTCATAGGGTCAACTGTGAAATTTACTATTGCTAGAAGAATTCCACAATAAATTAAAGTATGGTAAATTTATGACCACTAATTCCAACGATGCCTTCAGCACTACCAGGCAAACCTACTTGCTCATCTTCCACCCTCTGAAATCATTTCACACCTTTTCTATCTTCCTCAAAGGCCCTCTGTCCTCTCGTTCTTAGTTGATACTGTTGCTTCACATTTCATGTAGGAAATGAACCTCATTGGAAGGGAAGTCCCCTAACCTCTAGCTATTGAATTTTAAAATCTACTTTCTACACAGTGGAATGCTACGCTGCAGTAAAAAAGAAGGAATTCTTACCATTTGCAACAGCATGGATGGACCTGGAGAGCATTATGCTAAGTGAAATAAGCCAGCCAGAGAAAGATAGATATCACATGATCTCACTCATTTGTGGAATATAATGAACAACATAGACTGATGAACAAAAAACAGATCCAGAGACAGAGAAGCATCCATCAGACCGTCAAACCTCAGAGGGAAAGCAGGGGAGGGTGGAGGTAAGGGGGAGAGAGCAACCAAAGGACTTGCATGCACGCATATAAGCCTAACCAATGGATACAGACACCAGGGAGGTGAGGGCATGAGTGGGGCGGTGGGGGGAGGGGGGCAATGACATATATGTAATACCTTAATCAATAAAGAGAGGAAAAAATTAAAATCAAACAGAATGTAAAGAATACCAAAATATAAACAGTGACCAATAGACTTAACTGTATTACAATTAATATAACCTCACTGAAGGGAATGCAAAAGAGAAAGATAAGCTAAGTAACTTTGGAAAACAGTATTTTGACTATATGCTATAAAGCTAAAGACAAAAAGAAGGGACAAATATTGTACTCTAGTTCATAAACTTGTCTTTCACAGGAAAAAAATAAAAATAAAAAATAAAATGTACTTTTATCTTAATTTATTGCTCATTTTTCTTCCTTTTACAATGGGCTAGTGCTCCTCCTTTTATCAAAGGCCAAACTCTCCACTGTCTTCTAGCTTCCATAATTCCTGCTTCCCGGGGGAACATCATGCCACTGTTTTCCTTTTATCTCTATTGTGTCTTTAGTTTATTGCTTTCTCGGCTAGTTTCTTTCTCAACATTGAACTTGATTAGGCAATGCTATCAAAGCACACAAACACAAAAAGACATAATGACACATACCCACCCACACCCACCTCCCTGGGTACTTACCCCTGTCTAGCTTCCAATCTGTATCTCTGTTTTTTCAAATGATGCTTCCTAAAATGGTGGCCTACACTCACTGTCTCCATTTCCTTATCTTTGAAATGTTTTGTTGTAGATATTACTAGAGGTCACTGTATCTGGTTCCATCTCCTAGGCACATGGAAAGTTTTATTTTCTGGTTAATTAGCAGTGTGGGACCATGCGTTCAGTCTGGCCAATGGACCAAAAACAAGTTTAGGCTAATGAAGCCTCTGTTGCCCCAGGTAACTGAGTGACTACAGCAGAAACCCATTACATAAGCAAGAAAGTTTTGTGTGTTGAATCAGTGATGCTTTTTAAACCAATCATTTTTAAGACATATCTTTATTGTTGAACGCAGTGGTTCTCAACCTGTGGGTAGCGACCCCTTTGGCGGTGGAACGACCCTCTCACAGGGGTCGCCTAAGACCATCCTGCATATCAGATATTTACATGACGATTCATCACAGTAGCAACATGACAGTGATGAAGTAGCAACGAAAATAATGTTATGGTTGGGTCACAACATGAGGAACTGTATTTAAAGGGCCAGAAGGTTGAGAACCACTGGGTTAAAGTATTACTGTCCCTCTTTGCACCCTATTGACCTCCTCCACCCTGCTACTGCCGCCCCCCAGGCCTTCACCACATTATTGTCTATGTCCATAGGTTATGTATATCTATCTATATATATATATATAACCCAAAGCAAACAGACAACCGGACCACCAGACTACCGGATGGTAGCTATGATGCACACCGACCACCAGGGGGCAGATGCTCAACGTAGAAGCTGGCCCCTGGTGGAGTGCCCCTCCCCCCCCCCCCCAACAAGCTGGCAGGTAAGGCCGGGCTGTGTCGGTGTGGAGGTCCACTGATCCCCACAGACCAGGCCAAGGGACCCCACAGGTACACAAATCTGTGTACTGGGCCTCTAGTATGCATATAAGTTCTTTGGTTAATCTGTCTCCACCTATACCCTACTTCCCTTTGAGATTTGTCCTGTTCCATGTTTCCATGTCTCTGGATCTATTTTGTTCATCAGTTTCTTTTGTTCATTAGATTCCACCTATAAGTTAAATTGTGTGATACTTGTCTTTCTCTGGCGTATTTCAGTGCATTCAATACTGTCTATCATTCTTCATTCTTGGAATATTCTACTCCCTTGACTTCTATGACACTGCATTTTCTTGGCCACACCTTCTTGGCCACATTTTCTGGCTCTTCGTTTTCTTCCTTATCTTTACTTTTTGGAGATCCTCTAAAAGGGATCCCCTTGGTGAGGAGACGCATTTTGCCACCCCAAAATATGCCTCTTGGAATATTGACTATTGTAAGCTGGTTATTTAAAAACAAAAGATGCAGGACAAAACTTTGACCTTCCCCCTAAAGTGGGAAAAGGATTTAGATGGAGGATCTAAGTGTGAGAGTCAGAGAGAAACCTGGCAAGGCCCATCTGATCAAAGTCCTCTTTGTGTCCCATCATTAAAGATGGCCCAGCAAACATTTGTTTAGCAATCATGGGCTCTTCTAGCTCCTTGTGAACTGCCTTCCTCCCCTTTGAAGTCTCAGACTACACTACCCTTACCCCCACCTTCTCCTCAGCTCCAGGATGACTGATAAGCCTCAACTGCCCCATCTGTCCCAGGCCCCACATGCTTATGGAACCCCATATATAGTACATAACAAATTTGGTGATTTCTCCTGTTAATCTGTCCCGTGTTAATTTGATTATTAATCTAGTGAAAAGAACTGAGAAAGATAGGATAAAATTTAATTTTTTTCTGCTCCCACACTGGCCTTCCCTTAGTTCTTTGGAAGAACTACATTCCTATCTCATGACCTTTACACTTGTATGCACCTTAGCCAGGAGCACAGAGGGGAATGGAAGGGTTAAGGAAGACAGAAGGAGGGATAAGCATATTACAGACAAACCCCTATTTATACTTTAGGTTTCAGCATAATGGCTAGTTCCTCAGGGAGTATGTTCCCAACCTCTCCAGACTAGATTGGATCCCCCGAATTATTTTTTCTCATAGTATCCTATATGCTTCCTTCATAGCATTCACCATATATAATTGTAACTACAATTATTTGTGCAATTATTAAGGAGCTGTCTCCCTCCCTCATTATTATGTAAGCTTCTTAAGACAAGGTTTCTTCCTATGTTGCCTACCACAGTGCTTGGTTTATAGTAGGTGATCGGTAAATTTTGGTGAATGGACACATGTAATTCTCATCTTTGCTATTCAGTTTTTATGACGTGATGCATTTTTTAAAGTCATGTGGATCAAGGATATGGCCACATGGTTAGAAATTTCAGTTTAATCATGAAAATCATATACATCTTCAAATTCCAGGGATTGCATATCTTATTAGAGGGCAATAGTTTATGTTCAGCTCAAACAGCTCCTCTTGAAAATGAGCTACTTTTATAGGACAAGTGCTTAATAATTCATACACACCGTGAGGCTTCCCTTTCAAAGAAAGCTATGAAAATTTAAGGTATAATTCAATGCATAAAAGTGTATGACTCTTCTGAAATTGCAATTTTATTTCTACCTAACAGGTCTATAATTTTTAAAGTCTGCTAAGCTACACTGAATTCAATAGAATCTATGCAAAATAAATGCAATCTTAATGTCAATTTGCTCAATCAGCTTGAATGTGAAACAGCCAAATGAGCCTTCCATCACCCCTGTAGAACCTTTTTTGTATAGAAAAATACTTAATCTGCAGAATTAATTTGGATGTTGGATTATATATATTTGCTGAAGCGATCTTCTGAGTGGCATATTTTCATTTGTCTGTCTAGCTTTTTAATAAGGATACCAACATGAATAAATTAACAATTTTTTGATGAGTTCCTCCATCTCTTATGCAATGAAACTTATTTGAAAATTTAATAGCACAAATTCTCCTTACAAATGCTGTAGTGGAAGCAATGCACAACTACCTTCTGTTTTTACTCAAATGGAAAAATAAATTTATAGACATGTGATTTTTTTTTCAATAGATGCATAAAAAGCATTCGACACAATCCAACATCCATTCATGAGAAGAATTTCAACAAAATAAAAATAGAAGGAAACTTCCTTTGCCAGATACAGAGGATGTACGAACACCCTACAGCTAACATCATACTTAATGGTGCACGACTAAATGCTTTCCTCTAAAGATTGGAAACAAGGCAAGATTTCTTCTCTTACCGCTCCTATGCGACATTGTACTTGAAGGCTCAGTGCCGTAAGTCAAGAAGAAGAAAGAAAAGGCATCCAGGTTGAGAAGGCAGAAATAAAACTGTCCTTATTAGCAGGTTGCATGAATTAGTATGTAAAAATACTAAGATATCCACAAAAGCTACTGATATATATATATACATACATATATACATACATATGTATATACTATTTTAAATTGTACTTCTATTTACTAGCAAAGAACCATCTGAAAGATTTAAAAAATCCCCATTCTCAATAGCATAAAATACTTAGATGTAAATTTAACAGAGCAAGACTTCTACACTGAAAACTAAAAAATATTACTGAAAGAAGTAAAAGAGGATCTTATTAAATGGAGAGACATTGCATAGTTATGGATGGGAAGACTCAACATTTTTATAATGGAAATTCTTTCCAAACTGATCTATAAATTCAATGCAATTTCTATAAAAATTCTAGGTTTCTGTGTGTTTTCAGAAATCTATAAGCTGATCCTAAAATTTATATGAAAATGCAAGAAACCCAGAATAGCACAATGTGTCTTGAGAAAGAACAAAATTGGAGAGCTTATATTTCATGATTTCAAAACTTAGTACAAAGCTACAGTAATCAAGACAGTATGGTACTGGTATAAGTACAGATATATAGATCAAAGGATGGTATAAGAACAACTGGGTAGCCAAATACAAAAGAATGAATTTAGACCCTAATATCATATGCAAAAAGATTAATTAAAAATGGATTATAGACCCAAATGTGAAAGCCAAAACTACAAAACTCTTAAAAGAAAACATAGAAGTAAGTCTTTATGACCTTAGGATCAGACTTCCTCAAAATAAAAACTCAGAAAGCACCATAAGAAAATGAAAGATACGTGATAGTAAATTTATAGAGTTGTGGGAGAATATTTCCAAATCATTTATCTAATAAAGGAATCTAATCTAGAATATATAAAATACTCTTGCAACTCAACAATAAACAAAATAACAAATAATCAAGTTTTAAAATGAGCAACAAATGTGAATATACATTTCTCCAAAGAAGTTTTACAAATAGCTAATGAGCACATGAAAGACTGTTCAACATTATCAGCCATCAGAGAAACAACTCAAATGTCAACTGCTGAATAGATAAGCCAAA
Source organism: Myotis daubentonii (assembly GCF_963259705.1). NCBI lineage: Eukaryota > Metazoa > Chordata > Mammalia > Chiroptera > Vespertilionidae > Myotis > Myotis daubentonii. The sequence goes on along the minus strand of NC_081861.1, from coordinate 1,623,248 downwards.
TGTGGTATATCCATACAATAGAATACTATCCTATCTAATAAAAGGGTAATATGCAAATTGTCCCCTCAACCAGGAGTTTGACCTGGAATTCGACCAGGGGGTGAGGCCAGCCAGCCAACCACCCGCAGCCCCTCCCCCTGGCCTGCCTGGCCCAATCAGCCCTGATAGGGGCAGGCAGGCTGGTTGGCTGGACCCCACCTGTGCACAAATTCATGCACTGGGCCTCTCGTGGGGAAATAAAAAAGGAATGAAGTATCAATGTGTGCTCCAACTTCACTGAGCTTCAAAAGTGTTATGCTAAGTGAAAAAAGCCAGGTGTGAAAGACCACATATTATATGATTCCATTTATGTGAAATGTCCAGAAGAGATGAATCCCTAGGGACAGGAAGCAGATTAGTGGTTGCTAGGGGATGGCATGGGGATGGCTGGGAAATGAGGAATGACTGTTAATTGGTTTGGGGTTTCTTTTGGGGATAATGAAATGTTCCAGAATTAGATAGTGATGGCTTCACAGCTCTATAAATTTACTAAAATTGACTGCGTCGTACATAAAAAATAAGTGAACTTTATGTTTTTAAAATTAGACTTCAATAAAGTTGTTAAAGATAAAAATAACATTTGAATAATTTCTTCACTACCAGGGCCATTATGTGGCAATTGAACTCAGTTTTTCCATGTTAGGTCAAAGTTTAAAATTCTTTACTTGTGGAATGTTAGTCCTTGGTTGGTTATGTGAGAGAACTGTGCAATAGATTTTTCTTTCTTTTCTTTGTTGGTTATTTTTTCCCACTAAAAACTCGGGAGAAATCTTTGTCAGGGTCAGTTGGATTGCATCTGTTGTATGATGGTTAAACCTCATGCTCTGGGTTGTGGCGACCCTGACTCTATCACTTAGCTGTGTTAATGTGTGCCATAGTCACTGAAACTCTCAAATTCTCCCCCATCTTTAAAATGGAGATAATAGAAATGACTTCATGTCTTCATGTTTATTGAGAGGGATTAAATAGGCTTTTTACTGTGCCTGATACAGCGTAAATGCTCAATCAAAATAAATGCAATATACTCTATGGGCTAAATGCTAGACACCCTGATCTAAACTAATAAGCTACTTACTAATTACAAGACTTGCTCAAGTGTTCTAAATCTGAGCTGGAACTAAGATCTTCTGGCTCTTTGCTCTGTTTTATTGCAGATTTCAGCATTTAGCGTGGCTGCCCTATAGGGTCCTTTCTACCTCCCCCACAATGTGGTCTTGACTTTGAGCTTCTTGGACTGGTTGTATGTATGAAAGTCTCAGTACCAGCTGTTGCAAATTGGGTGGCCCTTGGACTCATCATCCTGCTCAAGGGAATGCTTCCAAACCCTGGTAGCCTCTGCATGAGGGGCGAGTGGCCTGAGGATGGTCAGGGACCAGTGGTGTATATGCAACAGGAAGCACTTTTGGTCCCTTTTCATAGCGTCCATCAAATTTTACTTCCTAGCGAGCTACGATGGGATTCTTCAGAGCTTCAAAATCAGACAGGAGCTGTGGCTAAGGAGCAATTTATAACCTGGATATAAAATGAAGTGGATATCAAATGGGGCCAAGTGTCCTCTAAAAATAACAATATCAGAGGACGGGGAGTAATGGTCTTAGAAGTGATACCTCTGAGAGAGATTCATAATGGAATCCAGCTCGTAGTTAAATTAGCAGTTCACAGAGTAAACGATCCTACTCCAGCCACACCAACTCTCAGTGCTTTATAAATTAACTAGAGGCTTGGTGCATGAGATCCGTGCACTGGGGGCGGGGGTGGGGGGAGTGTCCCTTCAGCCCAGCCTGCACCCTCTCACAGTCCAGGGCCTCTCTGGAGATGTCCACCTGCTGGCTTAGGCCTGATGCCCTCGCAGTTCGGGGCTCTCGCAGTCCAGGACCCCCTCACCCTTACTGCCCACCTGCAGAGGAGGCAAGAGAAGCTCCTGCCACCGTCACTGCGCTTGCCAACCGTGAGCCTGGCTTCTGGCTGAGCAGTGCTCCCCCTGTGGGAGCACACTGACCACCAGGGGGCAGCTCCTGCATTGAGCATCTGCCCCCTGGTGGTCAGTGCACATCATAGCAACTGGTCGTTCCACCATTCGGTTAATTTGCATATTAGGCTTTTATTATATAGGATATGAACTTCATGTAGACTCCAAGTTCAAAGCACACAATAACACTTTGAAGGGAATTTCTGCTACTTGCACCATTTTGGAAAATATTTGTTTTCAAAAGCCCGCCCGCCAAATGTTAAAGTGCCTCTATGCTTGCCATGTCTTCAGTATCTTTCCTGCACTTCTCCCCACCTCCCCACCATCTTCTGCTTCGGTGATTTCTCCCTGGCTCCACTGCGCAAGGTAAGGAACAAGGGGAGACAGGGTGTAGCCCACATACGGATTTCTCTTGTTCCAAATCTTTCCTTGCTCATTTTAAGAAACAAAACACAAACCATTTCCTCCACATTCCCCTCTCCCACACTGTAGATTCTGCTCCAAAATAGCAACTACTGTTGCTAGAAGAGCACTTGTCTTTTTTGCTAACCACTGCAGAGAGCTGAATGGATCCTTCCTCCCAGTTCAGGGCATATGTTCTGTTCATTCCTCATTTGCTCCCATGAACTCTTCCCCCAGCGCCGCCCCACCCCCCCCACCCCCGCCCGCTCCGCCTCTAATATCAGATATAATTCTTCTCTGTCTGCTTTGGGAAGCCAACCACTGCAGGCTCCCTCATCTTACCTCCTCTGCCACTTGGTTTCTGGTTACCTTTGCCCAGTGAGAGGCACTGGCAGGAGTGTGAGGATGAGGGGGGAAGGCTGGGGTACTTTCCCCAGGTGCTTGCAGCTGTGAGCAGTGGCTAACAGTGATCGCCTCCCTCCTCACTGAAGCATCTTGGAGACGGTTCCTAAGTTCCAGCTCCCCTGGGGACCCTTTAATACTATTTCCTTCCCCCCGACCCCCTGCCTTCCCGCCCTGGGGATGCTAATGGCTTCTTGCTATTGCCTTCGAGGGTGGGCAGAATAGCGGTCCCCCAAATGTGTCCACATCTTAAACCCTGGAACTTGAGAGTATGCTATTTCACATGGTAATTGTCATATTACGTGGTGATATTTACAAATGTGATTAAGACTGGGAACCTTGGAGTGGGGAAATGATCCTAGATTATGTGGCTGGGTCCACTCTAATCACATGGACCTCCCAAAGCAGATGTGGTCAGAGAGCGACAAGGAAAACAAGGTCAGAGTGAGATTAGACGTTGCTGCCTTGAAAGATGGAGAAAGGAGGCCATGAGCCAGAGAATGTCGAAAGCTTCTAGAAGCAGAAAAAGGCAAGGGTACAAGTTCACCCTGGATGGCTCCAGAAGACAGGCAGCCCCGCTATCACCTTGACTTTAGCCCATGGAGGTCTACGCCAGTCTTCTCGTTACTAGTGCAGTGTCCTCATGTCCCTTCCTGTTGCCAGCAGACACGGGAGAAGGAGTGGCATTTATTTGCGTGGAATTAAATTCCCGGGTTTCCAAGGCCCCATCTCCCTCTGTCCTGCCAAGGAAAATGTCCCATGTTGTCGTTAGCAGGGCCAGGATGAAAGCCGTGCCCCAGAGTTTCCACTCCGTATCTGCACAGTCCAGTCCAGCACCAGGCTAGCGTAGCTTGTGTTCCCAGCTGCAGTCCATGGCCTGTGGGGTCCATGCACTGGTGGGTCTTCCTGGTGAAGCTGCCCAAATAGCCCTGCTTATAATGTCGGACTTTCCATTTGCTCCTTCCTATTGTTAATAAGCCCCTAATTACAGTGATAACAATCTGACCCACCCGCAAAACTGGAAGCCAGCGGTTCTCAACCTGTGGGTCGCGACCCCTTTGACAGTCGAACGACCCTTTCACAGGGATTGCCCAAGACCATCCTGCATATCAGATATTTCCATGACGATTCATCACAGTAGCAACATGACAGTGATGAAGTAGCAAGGGAAATAATTTTATGGTTGGGTCACAACATGAGGAACTGTATTTAAAGGGCCAGAAGGTTGAGAACCACTGCTGTAAGATGATAAATGTATGTTGTTTTAACCCACGAAATGTGTGGTCATGTTATAGCAGCAACAGAAAACCAATACAGCTTTCCGTCCTTTGATTTTTACCTTTATCCTCCCTACACCCGTGTAAATAGTCCCTTTATTAAAAGCCCTTTCGTTTAGCATTTGGAGTGAAATCTGTTTTCTGTCCTTACAAATGTGCACTCTCGTTTTTCTCTTCCTTCCTTCCTTGGCTCACACTCATTCTTCTAGCCCATTAGGCACCCTCTCAAATGTTTAATAAGTATATTTATATATGTAAATAACCTAAGAGATACATGTGAATGTATATATTTTAAATGTACATAAAGTATCTTCTACAACATTGAGTTTTTCCTTAGTGTTTATTTTTCACCCATTGCTATATATATATTTAAAATATGTTTTTATTGATTTCAGAGAGACGCAAGAAGAGAGAGAGGGAGATAGAAACAACAATGATGAGAGAGAATCATCGATTGGCTGCCTCCTGTACAACCCCTACTGGGGATCAAGCCCGAAACCCGGGCCTGTGCCCTGACTGGGAACGGAACTGTGACCTCCTGGTTCATGGGTTGATGGTCAACCATTGAGCCACACCCTCCAGGCCCAATGCTTCTTTTCAAGAATGATCCATGTGGCTGCAATCAAGTTCCTTGCTTTTGATAGCTGCCTCCTTGAAACATGAGATCCGGTCTCCAAAGGAACTAAGTGAAACCGGGAGGGAGCTGAGGGACCCTGAGGAGCGCGCAAAGTCCCCACCTTAAGAGGGTGGGGAGAGGGAAGACAGCAGAGAAAACTGGAGGTGGAAGGAGATGGAAGGTGAGGAGATATGGGATCTTATTATAAATGTGTAACGCGAGTGAGAGGGAGGGAGTTCATCAGTAACACGTGCCTTACTAGCATTTCCATTCAGTCCTGTCTCCCTACATTTCGGTGCCTTTTATCAGTAAAGCAAAGCAGAGTGCCTCAGCCAGGTCTTAAATCCTGGTGCTAACCAGGACCTTATTAGCCATCCTGACACCTAAATATTCATCTTCTTTGTGTGAATTTACAGCCTCCTGAATTTGGAACTGTATGCAGATTTAACTCATGCAAATGACTTTTTTTGACCCATGACAGTATTTCTTTCCAAACAATTATATATTTTCTCCTTAGTGAAAGTAGTGTATTTCTCTTATCCCCAATTATAAAAGCAAGTCATGAGTATTGTACAAAAGTATTATTATGATTCAAAAAAGTATTATTAAAATACACAAACAAGTACAGATATAAACATTACTTATTATCCTACCATCTGATTTTAATATTTCTGAGGCATATTATTTCAGCCTTTCTTTTTCATTAATAATATTCACTCGATAAATATTTGTTATGCCATCTACCATGCTAGGTGCTGGGATACAATGGAGAGCAAAAATAGACATAATTGTTGCCTTTTGGACCCTGTAATCTAGTGAGGAAGAATTATACTTAATTATATGATTACTAGAGTCCCGGTGCACAAAATTCATGCATGGATAGGGTCCCTAGGCCTGGCTGGAGATCAGGGCTGACCTGTGAGGCGACTAGTGGGGTAACCAGGGTGGGGCCCCTGCTGGCACCCTCCTTGGCTGGCCTGGGACCTGCAGGCTGGGGGGAGCTCCTGCATTGACCATCTGCCTCCTGGTAGTCAGTGTTCGTC